>NW_004524747.1:5812143-5818998 GCF_000260255.1 Octodon degus
TCCTTCTCCTTCTCCTTCTCCTTCTCCTTCTCCTTCTCCTTCTCCTTCTCCTTCTCCTTCTCCTTCTCCTTCTCCTTCTCCTTCTCCTTCTCCTCCTCCTCCTCCTCCTCCTCCTTCCTTCTTCGTATTTAAGGGAAAGGGCTACAAGCGTGTTGAGGGTCTCAATACTAGATCAGACTTGTAGTGATCTGCCCGTTTACAGCCTCCCAAGTGCTGGGATTACAGGTGTGTGCCACCACGGCCAGTCTCAATTGCCATCTCAGCGCGCCTCGGGGGCAGGGACAGCACGGCAAGTCCTGGGGATCAAACCCCTGGCCCCTGCACCTGCTTGCAGGTGCTTTAATCCGCTGAACTATTTGGCTGGCCCCCTTATTTCTTAAAGAATGAATTATAGCAACTTTTTACATAACATTCACAATTCATTAGTTAGTATAAATTATCTAGAAATGTTTTTAAATGTACAGGAGCTTATGTGTAGGTTATATAGAGTTACTATACTCTTTCATATAAAGTGTCCGAGGACATTGGTATCTAGATATTGGTATATATGGTATCTGAGTCCTGGAAGCAACTTCTTGAAGATATTGAGGGACACATGTACTTGTATGGGTTTCTTTCTAGATGCTCTATTCTATTCCTCATATCTCTATGTCTTTCCTTGCACTAATACCATATATTATTAATTACTATAGTTTTAAAATCTAGTGAATTCATTCTTCCCACTTTCTTAACCTTTTGAGAAAAATTTTACCTGGTCTAGCTCCTTTGTCTTGACATATAAATTTTAGAATAATCTTGTGTATGTTTATCAAAAAACTTGTGACACTTATTATTATTACTATTATCATTTTTACTACTGCAGTACCAGAAATTGAACCCAGGCTTTCACACAATGCTATAGCCCCATCTGGGTGTGGTGGCACATGCCTGTAATCCCAGCACTCAAGAAACTGATCAGGAGGATCGCTGTGAGTTGGAGGCCAGCCTGGGCTAACCTAAGCAAGTTCAAGGCCATCCTAACAACATAGTGAGACCCTGCTTCAAACACACACACACACACACACACACACACACACACACACACACACGTGTGTGTGTGCACGCATATATGCACATGCACACACACAAGCTACAGCTCCAGACCTTTCTTTCATGTATTTTTATTTTGAGACAGCATCTCACTGAATCACTAAAGTCCCCAGGCAGCTGTGACTTGCTGTCTTTCAGCCTCAGCCTCCTGGAATGCTGGGACTACAGTTGTGCCCCCACCACTCTTGGCTTCTTATTATTTAAAGTATACAAATTTATGTGATATGGTGTGATAATTTGATAAGCATATCCAGTATTTAATGACCATGCCTGGGTAGTTAGTACTTCAGTCTTCTAAACATGCCTTCTGGAGCAGATATGCAAGGCTTGCACGTTATTTCCATGGGGTCTCCACGTGGGCACATATGGGACCCTCCTTGTTGGGTTTTCCCCTATAAAAAGTTGATTGTGAGTGGGCTTCAGTCTTCCTTGGAATGAAATATAAAGCAGTGCAGCTAGCCTTAGAGACTACCCAGGTGATCCAGAAATGAAAGCAATGATGAAAGACTAACATTCAGGCCTTAAGAGTTACACTCAGCCAGTTACAAATACAATGCTTTTCCTTCCTGGCAAGACAAGCTTGGGGATCTCTCAGACGAACCAAATATCAAGAGATGGGGCTCCTGGTCGAGCCTCTGAGCAGCACAATAATTCTGTCATAAATCCTTCCACTTTACTTAGGGTCTATCATACATAAAGGGACATTTCCCTCATGGCACCTGAAAGGCTCTCTTGGACTTTCACACCTGCCTTATACCATATTCTTTCAAAGCTGCATTCATTATAGCAATTTAAACCAAGAAACACTTGGAAGTATAGTTACTAAGGGGCTGCTTAATGGGGGTTTGATTGAGAACAAGTTTAAAAAAAAATTTTACACTCAGTATTTCATGAAGTGTGGCAAGAAAGATAATAAATGCTAGGCTTACCTGGACAATTTAGTGAGATGCTTTCTCAAAACAAAACCTACAGGAAGGGGTTGGACATGTAGCTCAGTGATAGAACACTTGCCTAGCATGCATAAGGCCTCACTTCTGTCCACAGCACCACAAAAGGTAAAGATTATTTTAGGTGATCCATCAAAAAACTTTCTAAAAATATGTATTGTCCAGAATCTAAGCTGTACTCATTTCCTGCTTGGACATAGTTCCTGATCTTAATTTTCCCCTTGATACTAGCTTTTGATATCTCCTTAAAGAAGTCAAAATAGCGTACTGGACATGGTTGGGGGGTGTGCATTAATGAAACTGGGGTTTTAATCCTTATTTTACCACTTACTCCCTATGTGAACAGGTAAATTCTTTTAGCCTCTTTGAGCCTCAGGTTTCTTATCTGTTAAGTGGGAATGATAATGACTTATACTTCATAGACTTCTTTGAACATTAACCAGTAGGTAAAAAAGCCATTCGCATGGTACCTAGCACATAGTGCTTGCATCAAGTGATCTGTAACTACAAGAACAACAAGATATTTTATCCTTCTTGAGATTTTGGTGCCTTGTTTAGTGTTTCTTGCTAATTCTACCATTTACCTGTGGTTTCAGCTTCTTTGCTTACAAACTGAATATGTCTTTTTTTCTTATGGTGCTGGGGCTGGAACTGAGGCTGTCATGCATGATAGATAAATGTTCTTCCACTGAGGTGCAGCAGCAGCTCGGGACATATCACTTATTGGAAGGTCTCTTGTACATTTCCCAGTACTTCCAGTTTTTCAGCAGTGTTCAGACTGATTTTCTCTGGGCTTGTGAAAAGACAAGTTTTTTTTTTTTTTTTCCGGAACTGGGGATTGAACTCAGGCTCTTACGCTTGCCAGGGAAGTGCTTATTCCACTGAGTCATCCCCCCCACCCCCGCCCCTAAGACATGTTTTCTTGACAAATGGCAAGGATGGAGGCTAGAGAGGCTGAGGTTTCAAGGTGGTAATTTGCCTGGCCCTTTAGTAAGCTAACGGGGTCCTAGGGTTCCCTCTGCTGGACGATCAAGCTTCAAGCTTTGGTTCTGTTACTGGCTTTGTGCTTTACTCTGAACTGCAGAATAAATTGCTAGACAAAAACTTAAGAAGGGGACTAGTTTTGGTAAAAAGGGGACAACGAACTCGAGATTTTAAAATTATACTTTTAAAAAGTGCAGCTTCTCCCCAGTACCGCATGCCGTGCCGGCCCTGCCATTGGGCTCCTTGAGCCGGCAACTAAGTCCGGATGTGGTGGTGCATGCCTGTAATCCCAGCACTGGGTGAGGCTGCAAACAGGAGGATCACTACGAGTCTGAGCTGTATAGTGAGAATCCTGTACCAGCTTAAAATCAAGAAAAAAAAAAGTGCAGCTTTAAATGAAGCTACTTAAGCCTTTTTCCCTTTCGGAAAACACACACACACACACACACACACACACACACACACACACACAAATTCCTGACGGTCCTTTTACAAATAAGACTGTAAGTCTAGGCTTTTAATCTCCTTTTTATCTATAAATTTTGCTTCCTCCATCCTCAGAAGGAAGCAGTATTGGTGTGCAGCATATCACAACTTCAAACACACGTAGATCGCTTCTTTTGTAATGTGACATGGAACATGAGATAGGAGATGAGGGCATGTAGGTAGGACTACTAATTATAAGATCCTGGACACATGCAAAGAGCAGTCCCCAAAACCCTGTACACGGACTTTTTGCAAAAAATCCTGCAGGTTTTCAATAGGGTGGCCTGGAACTGATGTCAACCTGAGATGTGGGATCCTAGCACCACCTTTCAGGACCCAGATGAAGAAATTCTCAAGGAGTTTCTCAAAATTTGGACAACATAAAGCCCACACCGATGCCAGGAAAAGCTTGCTATTGAAACTTTTCATGATAGCCTATGCTGCACTTCCCAGATGCAGAGTGTACTTTTAATGTTGCTCTTCCCTTCTTTTTCTCTTTACTTATCTAAGCATGCTCTGCAAAGCCAATTTCTCACCCACTCTTTACTTCTACTTTCTCAAATTCATTTGGCCCCTGCTTTTTGCTCATTTTGTTTTATTCTTTATTCTTTTTTTTTAAACGTTTTTTTTTTACGGTGTCATACTGCACAGCTTGGACTTGAAGTGATTTTCCTGTTTCAGCTTCTCCAGCACTGGGATTACAGGTGTGTGCCACTATGCCGGGTTTCAGTGGCCAGCTCAGCACACCCAAGGTTCTGGGACCAGCATGGCATGCAGTATCAAGGATGGAACTTGGGTCCTTGTGCTTGCCTAAGCAGGCACTTAGACTGATGAGCTATATCTGTGGCCTCAATTCTTTAAGATGAGAAGATCTTGGCATCTAACTCTAGAGGGAAAGGTGAGCAACACAGAAGCCAGATAATGTTTGGTTGTTAAACCACTTTGAGAAGCTGACTACCAAAAATACACATTCTAGTTCGTTTATCTGAAAGATACTCCCTTAAATATGCCCAACTGCAGTTTATAATCCTTGTCATTATTTTTCTGAACACCCTCAACCCACTCTTGACTGGATCCTAAATATCTCTTAGTAAATCCTCCTCATGACCCTTTTATTGACACTTCCTAGAAATTCTTTTGCTATGATGGGAGTCAGAAAACCTGAAAGCTTATTCTACAGATAGGGTGGGATAACTTATTTCAAACTTGGGGTCCTCTCAGGGGTAGTCTTGTGATAGTTATCCTGACGACCACAAAGGGGAGATGTAAAAAGAGGCAGAGAGACTACAAAAACTTTGACTGCAGTAAGCTCAGGAAAGGGGTTTTAAATTTTTTCCTTCTCTCTTCCTACTTCAAATCTTTTAATTTTTCTGATACTAGTTATATACTTATCAGAGAGAGGCAGGTAACTGGAAAGTAGAGGAGTCTAGTGTGTTCCACCATGTGGAGGGGAGAGGGAAGGGCCAGGGCCTCTGTTTTCCTTATTACTTGTGTGATCTGTACTTGTTAAGTGACATCTCCAGATTTTACAAACCCTCTGGGAGGCCCGTGTGTGTGTGTGTGTGTGTGTGTGTGTGTGTGTGTGAGTTACCTAGAAAGATTTTTTGTGGTAAATTTCTGAGTGAAATCAAACTTTTTCCTGCTGTTTTTTGGTACCAGGAACCAAATTCAGGACCATGCACTTGCCAGGCAGGCACTTGTGTTGCTGAACTATATCCCCAGCCCTTTTCTTGATTTCTTGATCTGTTGATAAAGGTTAAAAGAACCTTCTGTGTAACTATCAGGGATATCTGGACTAGTCACTGATGGGAAATAAGGCCCAGACACCAGTTATGGGGGTTCTGACTCTGGAATGATGGTGAGACTGCCACCCTGGGCAGTTCTGTTGCTGCGTGACCCTGGCATTTGGTCAGTTGTACACATAGCCTATGCTGGTTTGAGCAACCCAAGAGCTGTGCACGATGGGAGCCTGGCTTGGTTGTTCTTGATACTATGTGTGGCTGGACATGAGGACAGAGGCAGGGAGCTCCAGCTTTTGACCTTGAGGAAGGATTCTATCTTTATTTTTGTTTATATCTTTTCAGAAGTGCATAAGATAGATTTTAAAGTCATGTAGTAGATCTTATATGATTATAGATAACTTAATGTCTATCCTTAAAACATCACCTTCATGATATATTATATAAACTTGGAGCTAATTTAAAATGAAAGATTTTAATGCAGGGAGTGGTGGCACATGCCTGTAATCCCAGCAGGAGGGAGGCTGAGTCAGGAGGATTGCCATGGATTTGAGGCCAGTCTGGGCTGCATAAGTGTGTACAAGGCCAGCCTGATGAGACTGTGTCTCAAAAAAAGATGAAAGATTTTAAAAGATTTTTTCCCTCCAAATGTAAACTAAAGAATAAAAGACGAAGCTTCAAAGCTCTTGTTTCCCTCTTCTGACTCTTATTTCTGATAAGACTGTTATGAAAGAGACAAAGTAGGGTCTGGTGAGATGGCTCAGTGGTTTAAAGCACCTACTTAGAACAAACTAATAGCACAGGGATCGCGGTTCAATCCCCCAGCACCACATGCCAGCCAGCCCCGCCCCCTGGTGGGCTGAGCTGGCCACACACACACACACACACACACACACACACACAAATAAAAAGAAAGAGACAAAGTAGTTGAAGGAAATACTACAGGGACTTACATAAAAAAGAGCTAATTGATAAGTTTTGGGAACATTTCTGATTATTTATTTATAATTGTAAGCCTATAATTATAGGAAAGATTATTATAATTCAACATGGCCAACATATCTAAAGTGCACTTTACTTCACTCTATTTGATTTTGTGTTCTGTATATTATATTATCATCTGCCTGTTAATCGGTTGTGATAATTGCTTAAAAATGTCTGCAGCAACTTCATTGAAAATTTTTGTTTGAACTCAGTAATTTTTTTGCCTTTATAGACTTCTGGTTCAGTTGGATATTACAAAGAAAAATGGACTATATAGGTTTTTGTGGAGAGCCAATGTCAAAACATTATAGGATGAGGGCTTATAAACTTCAGGCTTACAGGGCACTCACAAGTAAAAACATTAACATAAAGACACTCATGATACAGCCCAAATGTTCACTTAACAGTGAGCTAATTTAATTAGATTGATAAAAATAAACATGTCTTTAAAATTGGTGACATACTTTCATACAGGTTGCTAGTCAATCAAAATAAATTTTACCAAAAATTGGTTTAAAAATACAATCTCTATTGTTGTCTGTGAACAATAATTTAAGTGTTTTCTTTGGTTATAAAAATAAAATTTGGGGGGCTGGTGAGATGGCTCAGTGGTCTAAGGCACCTAT
>NW_004524747.1:5819273-5820512 GCF_000260255.1 Octodon degus
AATAAATAAATAAAATAAAATTTGGGGCCAGGGAGATGGCTCAGGAGGATAAGCGCTTGACTGGCAAACACATGATCTGAGTTCAATCCCTGGTTCCGCAAAAAAAAAAAAAAAAAAAATTGTAGTTTAAAATATTAACCATGTTATGCTTTGGTTCTCATATGTCATCTAAAGTGATTGTTAAGGGCCAGCCAGATAGCTCAGTGGATTAAAACGCCCTGGGCGGTGCTGAGAGGGTGATTGAGACTGGGTGTGGTTGCGTATGTACCTGTGATTCCAGCTTGGGAGGGTGAAAACAGGAGGATGTATGTAGTGAGACCCTGTACTAAATACTAAATAAATAAATAAATAAAGTGATGGTTAAGGGCTGGGGAAATAGCTCAGAGACATAAGCAGCTACTTGGCCAGTACAAGGACCCGGGTTCGATCCCCGGCTCCACTGGAACACTTTGCTGGCCCCGGAAGCCCGGTGTGGCATAGCGTGGCATGCTAGCTCTGGAAGTCCAAGCGCACTGTGTGGGCCTTGGTGCATGAGTGGAGGTTGAGACAGGAGGATCACTACAAGTTTGAGACCAGCCTGGGGGCTAAAAAAGGGAGCACAAGATCAGTCTGAACTGCGCAGTGATACTCTGTCTCAAAAAAAAGAAATCATTTAAAATGGTGGTTAAGTAAATATTCTATATAAAAAAGATTGTTATAAATGTTCAAAAACATCTATGTCGTCAGTTGCTTAATGTAAATTCAAGTATTCCTGGCTTCTTAAAATTTACAAAATACAACATTTGGTCTGTTAAATATTTTCTTGATATTAAGAATTGAAGTTCTTTCTTTCTTTCTTTTTTTTTTTTGAGACAGCGTCTCATTATGCAGTTAGGGTTGGCCTTGCGCTCCCTTTTGTAGTTCCCAGGCTGGTCTCAAACTCGCCGAGATTTTTCGGGCTCGACGTCCCGAGCCCGGGGATTACAGGCGTGCTCCACCACACGGGTTTCCATGGCTGTGCTGTGGACGCCAGCATCCGGGGCCCAGATGGCGCGGCCCCGGGCATCCGGGGGCCCAAGCCATGCTGCATGTGGGGCATGCCAGGGATTGAACTCCGGTCCTTGTGCCGCCAGGTAGGTGCTATCCCTGTGAGCTACTCCTCTGGGCCCAAGAGTTAAATTTCTTTTCTGCTTCTGCTTGTGCTTGTGATTCTGCTGCTTCTGCTGCTTCTGATGTTTCTGCTTCTTCTTCTGCATCTGC
>NW_004524747.1:5820612-5822451 GCF_000260255.1 Octodon degus
CTGCTTCTTCTTTTGTATTTTAGGGAAGGGTCTACAGGGTGTTCCAGGTCTCACTACTAGAGCGGACTCGTGCTGATCCGCCTGTGTTCAGCCTCCCAAGTGCTGGGATTACAGGTGCGCGCCACCACGCCCAGTATCAATAGCCATCTCAGCGCTCCCCGTTTCGCCTGCTTGCAGGCGCTTTAATCCGCTGAGTTATTTGGCCGGCCCTTAGATTTCCATTAGGAAAATAAAATATTTTTCTCTCAAGTGGGAGAAGGCCCCAAGGACCCTGAGGAACTGCCAGACACATCCTCTCTGTGGTTGGAAAAGCAGCTGCTTGAACCAGCTTTCTTCAGTTTTCTTTACTGATGAGTGTCTTTTCCCCTTTTTCCCTGGAGTAATATTGTGCTCTACTACAAAAAATTAATAAAAAATTATATATCCATAAAACTAGGTTGAATAATTAAAAGCTTATTTTTTATGTCAAAATCATATAAGGTTTATTAAGATATTAAAGTGTTCTTAGTTAAACTAATTAAGAAAGGTTTTATATTCTCTTAAAGTGTTTTCCATTGTTTTGTTTACTTAAATTAAGTTATTTAAATGTTGACTTTATAAACAGTCTTCAATAATCAAGTTATGATTGGTTAAACTACTGTTACCTTAGTTTATAACATACTATATATGTATGTGAGACTGAAGAGCTATACCTAGCTGAAGACAAAATATGCTGTGAAATTAGGCATTACAGATAAGTTTAATACATGCAAAATAACTACTAACCGTTCTTTTATAAACTATACGTTATATGTAGACCTTAAGCATACAAATGACAAATAATTTTGACAATTTTTTTATATTTTGTTATAGCATTTGAAACTTCATCTTGTCTTTGATTAAACAAACATTTTGTTGTTGTATAAGTGAGATATTATTTACTAGGTAGTAAGTTTATTTGTGGTCAGTGACACTGTTTCCTAAACTTGTAAGAGCTCTAGAGAGATCCATTCATTCTTGTCAGTAGTTATGCCATGTAAACCTGTTTAAAAAGTCCAAATTTTGTCTTAATTGTAAAAAGTAAAAAAATGTATAAACATTTCTGTATAGTAGTGGTGATAACTATTGCTAACCTTGTGGTATATTAAATAGATTTATTTGTGTTTTACCATATGTATAGGCTTTTTAAAATGTAGAACTTGAAAAAGACATCCTATCTCAGACTACTTGATGACAACCAGACTAAAGTAACCAATGATGATGGGCTTTTTCAAGTTTATGTTTATGTGATTGTTATTGAGCTATGATAGTCAGATTTACCTAAATATTGTACAGTTCAGATGGTGTCACTTACTGGTGGCCAAGTGTCACTCGTGGGACTGAGCTACTGCTATTTTCCTTGATATCCACCCTGTAGACCCAGACAGAATCATGACCCATAGGACCCAGTAGAAGTCCATTTGTAGAGTATGCTGCTGGAAGTATCTTGCTGCTGTATGCAAAATAATAACTGAAAGACTAAACTAAGAAAAAGTTTTCATGATAGCAAAGAAGTACTAAGAATAAAACATAAGATAAATACTGGAATGGCAAATAAATGACCAGCACTCCTAACAGTTTGAGGATAGGATATTGCACAAAGTTCTAGTATGTTGTGGACATGCATAATAACCATGACAGTTACTGGTGGCCAGGTATCACTTGTTGGACTGAGCTACTGCTATTTCTTTGAAATCCACCCTGTAGACTCAGGTGGAATCATGACCCATAGGGTGGAAGAGAAGTCCACCCGCAGAGTGTGCTGATGGAAATATTTTGCTGCTGAACACAAAAGAATAACTGAAACACTACTACTGTATA
>NW_004524747.1:5822594-5831705 GCF_000260255.1 Octodon degus
AGAGTTTTGCAGGGTATATCAGTCTGGGTTGGAATTTGTTTTCTTGCAAGACTTGAAGTACTTTGCTCCATGCTCTTCTTGACTTGATGGTTTGTGAAGAGAAATCTGCTGTTATTCTGATGGGTTTTCCTTTAAATGTGATCTGTTTCTTTTCTTTAGCGGCTTTTAGTATGATGTTCCTATGCTGAATTTCTGGGATCTTGATTATTATATGTCTTGATGTGGTTTTAATTGGGTTGATGTTATATGGAGTTCTATATGCTTCCATTACAGGAATGTCAGATTGTTGCCCTATATTTGCGAAGTTTTCTGCTATTACTTCTGCCCATATTCTTTTTTATATCATTTGCATTGACTCCTTCCTTCTCATTGATGCCTATTAGTCTTACATTGTTCATTTTTGCATCGTCTTGCAGTTATTGAATTATTTTTTCCTGCATCCTAGTTGTTTTTAAGAGATCTTTTCTTACCTTTTCACTAGCTGCAAGGGTGTCTTTAAGGTCAGAAAGTCTATTTTCACTTTCACTCAAATGGTTTTGCTAGCTTGTGATTGAAGTTTTAATTTCCTGTATATCACTTTGAATCTGTTTCATACATTCTATTTCTTTCCTAAATTGCTTATTCAGGGGTTCCATCATTTTTATATTCTGCTC
The DNA here is from genome assembly GCF_000260255.1 of Octodon degus. Classification (NCBI taxonomy): domain Eukaryota; kingdom Metazoa; phylum Chordata; class Mammalia; order Rodentia; family Octodontidae; genus Octodon; species Octodon degus. The sequence continues at coordinate 5,823,248 of NW_004524747.1, forward strand.
TATTTCTTATCAGTGTATTCTTTAGAAGCACTTAGTACTTCTTTGATTATAGTTATCACTACATTTTTTAGTTCAGAAATTAATTCTGATCTGATTTCTTCTATACCTTTCTGCAGTTGTTTCTTTACTTCCAACGCTATTATTTCAGAGATATCAGGTGTGTGATTTCCGGTTTCCTCTATGCTAGTGTCTTCTGCATTTGTACTGGGTGGACTCGGGGCCTGAGACTGAATTTTGTTCCTTCTCTTTTTCATTTTGTATACCACTGTCTTCTGACCTTTGGTGTAGAGCTTAGATAGAGTTATTACCTTAGCAACAGGTCTGGATCTACGAAGTTCAGATTTCTCCAGGTGGGTGTTGCTTAGATCTGGCTGGAGTCTGGCTGCTGTGCTCCACTTCTTTCTGCTGCAGCCACTGGAGTTGAACCTGTTGTGTCACTCTGGCAAGATGTTCTGTTCTAGAATCAGCTGGGTGGGCTTGCCTCTAGCCTCTTTGCAGGGAGTTCTGCTGAAGAGGGCCTGCACTCTGGGCAGAATGAGGATCCAGTGGGACCCAGGTGGTCTCATTCACATGCCGGGCCTGCGCTCTGGGTCTAATCTAGCTCCAATGGGTCCGGGTCTTCTCACTCACATGCCGAGCCTGCACTCCTGGTCTATTCAGGATCCGGCGGCCCCCATTCCTCTCACTCACATGCTGGGCCTGCGCTCTGGGTCTATTTGGGATCCAGCGGCCCCGGGCAGTCTCACTTACACGCCGGGCACGGGCTCTGGGTCTATTCAGGATCCAACAGCCCCGGGTCCTCTTGCTCTGGGTCTATTCGGGATTCGCTGGCCCCCCTCAGGTGGGTTTTAAACTTTCCATGTGTTTGTGTAGTTTTTGTGATTCTTTATTTCACTGATTTGCAGTTTCATTGCACTATGGTTAGATAATGTACAAGGAATGATCTGAATTTCTCCACATTTACTTAAATATGTTTTGCGGGCTAGTATCTGGAGTATTTTGGAGAATGCCCCTTGTGCAGCTGAGAAGAGTGTATATTCTGCTGTTTTGGTGGGGGGGAACACTATGTAGACTTTGTCGATTTTTTTTTTGTCTGATCTATTTGTGAGGGTGGGGTGTTAAGGTCCGCAAGTACAATTGTGTTAGTGCTTATTTGGTTATTTATGTCTGTCAATATTTGTTTTAGGGGCCAGGGAGATGGCTCAAGGGGCTGGGGAGATGGCTCAGTAGAATAAGCACTTCCCTGGCAAGCACAAGGGTCTGAGTTCCATCCCCAGTTCCACAAAAAAAAAGTTTTATATAGTTGCATGCATTGGTGTTTGGTGCATATGTATTTATAATTGGTATCTCTTCTTTTTGGAGTTTTCCCTTAGCAAGTATGTAGTGACCTTCTTGACTTCTTTGGATCTGTTTTGGCTTAGGGTTTACACTGTCTGCAAATAGAATGGCTATCCCTGCTCTTTGCTGGTTCTTGTGGCATGTAGAATTGTTTTTCCTCCTTGGAGTTTTAGTCTATGAATTTATTTCTGGGTTAAATGTGTTTCTTCCATGTTTTATATTGATGCATCTTGTTTATTGATGTTTTCCTGTTTCCATAATCATTTCTTTTAAAAGATATTATAACCAGTGGATATTAAATTGATTTAATTTGTTTTGCATTGCTGAGGGTTGAACCTGGAGCCTCATGCATGCTAGAACAAATGCTGTGGCAGTAGGTTACATTCTCAATCCCATGACATTTTAAAAGAACATTGGGAGATGAATGTTCCCTTTGATAGTTTTTGATATCCTGATGCACCAATTCTCCCAGGATTTTTAACCTCAAACGCTTGGGCTACCACCCTGAGCTTTTCATTTGTACTTCAAAATAAAGGAGATTGTGCTTCTTGTAGGCAGAGGAAATGCAAATAAAAAAAGCATTTGTAATATTTATCTGATATTTATTTTATTTAACTTTTTCTTAGACTATGATAACTCTGGCATTTGCCAAATCTCCCAGTGGTGACTGTCTTTCACTTCATTTGCCTTTTAACTTTCAGCTTGCCCCATACGAGAGTTTGTTTTTTTTCACTGAAACTCAAATACCTCACAAATCCAATCCCTCCATTTCCTTGATTACCAGAGTGAAAACCAGACTATAGTTATGAACTCATGGTATATTTTTCAGGAGAGTAATAAGGCCTCCTGTGCTTCCCTACATCTTCCTTCACTAGCTTGTCAACTTCCAAATTTCTCTTGAAAGGGGCAGTATTCTACCATCATGATTATTGTTTTCAGTTTCTCACACTATTATATTCTGCTGTGGTAATTTTCCATCAATATGAATGAGTGCTATAGTGAATTGCAAACTGGTGGTCAACTTGTTACACCCAGCTGTATTGAAATAGCGTGGTGCTGGGTGTGGTAGGCTCACCTGAGGGGTGTTGCCAGCAGCATGAAGAAGAATAGGAGGAGCTGTTGAGAGGCTTTTAGGGAAGCTGTTTGGGGACCTGTTTAGAGAAGCTGTTAGGGAGCTGTTGGAAGCTGCTGGTTCTCTTGTGTTATTCTGCTGTAGGAACTTGTCATGCTGGCTTGGAATTGTTAGAGGAAGAGCTCAAGACCTTTGTGAACTTGGCTGTTATTGTTAGAGGAAGAGCTCAAGACCTTTGTTGTCACTGAGAATGGCTATGGTTCATTTTAGGGGAGCTCTGGTCCTCATCTTGAACATTGCTTCCTGGCTGTAGAGGGTAAGATTGTGCACTGCTCAGCCTTGTGGAGAAGCTTGTCGTGTTGGCTTTCTTGTTAGGAACTCAGCTTTCTTCATTGTTGGAAGAGCTCAAGACCTCACTGTTGTTGCTGACATGGCTGTGGTACTTGGGGGGAGCTCTGGTTCTTACCTTAAGCATTGCTTCCTATCCAGTTCAGATCCCTCAGCCTGCTAGCACAGATCCTTCATCTTGGTGGCACAGACTTTCTAGCTTCCACCACTGACTTTTGGGCTTTTCCAGCACAGACCCTTGAAGTGGGCCTGCATGAGACATTGTCATGGGCCCTAGGCCTCCAGTTAGACTTGTGGGTGGCACTATTATGGGCTCTAGGTTTTCAGCTGGATTCATGTAGGCTATTAAGACAAAAGCCCTCAGTTGGATTCTTTGCTCACTAGTGTGGATAGATTTCCTGCTTTCTTTGTATTTGATGCTTTGAGTGATTCATTGTATGATGTGTCCTGTTCTGTATTGTTCCCCTTGCAAAACCCCCAAACCGTGACAAGTACTTTGGGCAAAAGGCTTGGAGGAGGGGAAAGAGCCCCCAAAGAATAAGGGTTGTAACAGGCTGAGTCTCAAAAGCACTTAGCAATAAGGCAAAAGGGGATATTGATTCATGCAGGAGGCACTGAAGCCATCATGGTTTTGCTAAGATTGGAGCTACCACTCCTCTTTTCCACCTTCTCAGGAATTTGCAAAGGGACCTGAAGATACATTCAAAACAGAGCTCCCACACACTTCTCCGCCAGGTGAAAAAAAAAAAAAAAAAAAAAAATCCGCGTAAGAAAAAACAATTTTAGCACGCCCTCAGGTGGCCAAATGGAATACTGCAGCAAAGGCTTTTGATGGAAGTTGGCGCTACATAAAACATCCTGGAATAGACATTTCTACTTGGCAAGTTGCTAAGCACCCAACAGGGCAATTTGTATGAAGATGGCATTCTTCCCTTTAGAACATAAGTTCTCAATCTTATTAGGGTATGAGCTCTGGAGTAATTTGCCAGTGTTATTTTGAACTCTCTGAATTTGCACCTCCTCACTTTGTTCATAGGTCTAATTTAGAAATTATAGGGAACTTATTTATGTAATTTAAGTATTGTACTCTATAAACTCACAGGAACTACTTTGAGAAGCACCAAGAATTATTTGTATATGAATTTATCACTTAAAACAGAAGTACAAAGAGGAACGATCAGGCCAGCAACATAGCTTAGCGGACTAAGCGCCTGCTTAGGCAAGCGCAGGGCCCAGGGTTCGATTCTCAGCATCACATGCCATGCCAGCCCCACCCCTAGGCATGCTGAGTGAGACACCAAATCTGGGCATAGTGGTGCCTGCCTCTAATCCCAGTGCTGGGAAGGCTGAAAACAGGAGGATCACTATGAGTCCAAGCTGTGTAGTGAGACCCTATACCAAATATATAAAAAATAAAAATTTAAAAAATTAGACTCCGGCCAGTGTGCAGGCTTGGTGTGTGAGTGAGACCTCTTGGGGCCCGCTGGACCCTCACTCCAGCCAGTGCTCAGGTCAGGTGTGTGAGTGGGACCAACCGGGGCCCACCAACCCTTCACACCAGCCAGCGCCCAGGCCCGGCTTGTGTGTGTGTGTGTGTGTGTGTGTGTGTGTGTGTGTGTGTGTATGTGTGTGTGTATGACCACCTAGGGCCCTCTGGATCCTCACTGCAGCCAGAGCCCAGACCTGGCATGTAAATGGAACTTCCTCCATCAGACAGGCCTGGTGTGGAACCCTGCAGCAGAACTCCCTGCAGAGATTAGAGGCAAGACCCACACAGCTGATCCAGGAGCAGAACATCTTGCCAGAGTGGCACAGAGGGTTCACCTCCAAGGGCTGCAGCAGGAGTAAGTGGAGCACAGCAGCCACACCCACCTGGATGAGTTTGAACTTGGTTGATCCAGACATGGTGCTAAGGTAATAACTCTACCAAAGCTCTAAACCAAAGGTCAGAAGACAGTGCTATATAAAATGACAAAGAGATGGAGAAAAATGCATTCTCAGGCCCCAAGCCCACCCTGGACAAATGCAGGACAATAGTATAGAAGAAATTGGAAAGCACACACCTGAAATCTCTGAAATAATAGCATCTGAAGTAAAGAAACAACTGCAAAAAGGTATAGAGGAAATCATATCAGAAAGAATTTCTGAAGTAAAAAAAGAAATGGTGAGTACAATGAAGTACTAAGTGCTTCTAGAGAAGACACTGATGAAGTAAGAGAATATAAACATGATGGAATCCTTGAATGAACAATATAGGAAAGAAATTAAATGCATGAAGCAGATTCAAAATGCTATACAGGAAATTAAAGTTTTAATCACAAACTGGCAAAAACGTTTGAATGAAAGTGAAAATAGAGTTTCAGACCTGGAAGACACCATTGTAGCTAGTGAAAAGGTAAGATCTCTTAAAAATAACTAGGATGATTGAGACCAAAGTAAAGCAAGACCTATATAACTAATAATGTAACTTTTGTATCTGACAAGGTCAGTCAAATCCCCTGAGGATTTACCCTGAAACCATCCATGTAGAGTAACTTGTAGATCTTTTGTCAGTATTAGCTGTCTGTATGAGTCACGGCCATTGCTTGACCAATTTGCTCTCTGAAAGCCTGAGAGATTTTTTTCTCTCTCTAGGTGCCTCTCCTTAGGCATGCTGTAAATCATTGATTGCTTTCCTTTGCGGCCCCATAACCTCTTTGAACAGAAAATTTGGGACACCACTGAGTTACAGGATGTCACAGTACAGGTTTTCTTATATCCTGAGTCCTCACTGACCTTGAAGGGCTAGGACCAAAATGTTGGCTATCCTTTGTAGCCCTTCTTTCTAATTTTTGGTCTGCAAACTTTAGTTGTTAGCCCTCCAGAAGAGAAGCTTAATGATATTATTACCCTGTAACATAGGCAGTTGAGCTCAGTATCACTATCTGTCTGAATAGCAAAACCTTAGACATATATGGAACTGGTATTTTCCAACAACCATGAATATTCAAAACTTTAAATCCCTATAGAATGTGAAAGAGTTACACATTTTTACACAGAAATTTAGAAATTAAACCATATATAACATTGTAGCAGGACGATTCTATGACTTTTTTTCTAGTCTTGTTTTCTTTTATTACCTTTTTTATTTATTTATTTTTACAAACATTTACTTTAAAGAGAGTATAGCACTAACTGATATGACGTTAGAAGCAGTATACATTTAGAAGACCAAAATGATAGGTATTTCAAGCATAGTTGTAACCATGAGGTATAAAAAGTAATGACTTGGGGGCCTGGCCCTAGCTCAGGCCTTTAAGTGGCTGCTTCCACAAAGCTGTCAGCCTCAGGTTGCTGGAGTTCGAACCTCACACCTCTCCCACTGGCCAAAAGTGCCCTGAAGGCGTTTGAGGAACAAAAAAAAAAGTAATGACTTGTTAATATGCTGAGCTATAAAAGGCTCAAGTCAACAATTTCTGACAATTGCCAGTTCTGCTGATAGCCCACAACACTTATGGAATATTGGACTATATTGGGATATTTTGCTGAATTCAAGTACATACAATATTTGAACTGGTGTCAAGTATGAAAAGGTCCTTTAAAGACTTCTCCAAGTACAGCTTCTCTAACAGCAGTGGAACACCCGTCTCTGACAAAACAAAACAAAAAAGAGGGATATAAATGAAAGACCATTTTGTAGTGAAAAAATATATGTATATACAAAATAGGATAGATATAGAGCTACTTTCTCTTAGTTCAGTGAGAAGAAAGATTTGTACTAATATTATTTGGATAAGAGATCATGCCTGCATCTTGTACTTTAAATATTACGAAGACAACAACATGCAGTGTAGTAATTATTGTAACTGTCTTACTAACCTGTTTTGAAACTGTCTCATTACTATTTCTTTCTCATTCAAATTAATAAAAAATTAAAAAAACACTAGAATGCAGGAAAAAATAATTCAACATCTGTAAGATGATGTAAAGATGAACAACATAAGACTAATAGGCATCAGTGAGAAAGAAGGAGTCAATGCAAATGATACAAAAAGGATATGGGCAGAAGTAATAGCAGAAATCTCCCCAAACATGGGGAAGCAGTCTGACATTCAGGTAAGCAAAGCATAGAGAACTCCAGGTAATTCAACCCAATTAAAAACCACCCAATTAAAAGCCCAGACATATAATAATCAAGAGCCCAGAAATTCAGCACAGGAACAGTATACTCAAACCCGCTAGAAAAAAGAAACATCACATTTAAAAGAAAACCCATCAGAATAACAGCAGATTTCCCTTCACAAACCATCAAGTCAAGAAGAGCATGGAGCAAAGTACTGCAAGTCTTGTAAGAAAACAAATAACAACCTAGACTGATATACTTTGAAAAACTAACTCTCTTTCAAGTTTATTGGAGAAGTGAAATACTTCCATGACAGAGAACAACTAATGAATTTCATGACAACAAAGCCAACTCTACACAGACTACTGAAAAAGATTCTAGAGAGGGATCAAAATGAACACAACTCCATGAATGAGAATGGAAAGAAGCAAATAGGGCAAACAAGTACAGGAGAACAAGAGGTATACAATAGCAGTCTTTCAATTATTCTTTTGTATGCAGCAGCAAAATATTTCCATTAGTATACTCTACAAATGGACTTCTCTTTCACCACCCTATGGGTCATGATTCTGTCTGGGTCTACTGGGTAGATATCAAGGAAATAGCAGTAGCTCAGTCCTACAAGTGACACCTGGCCACCAGTAAGTGTCATGGACACTGACAATGTCCACGCCATACTAGAACTTTGTGTGATATCCTATCCTCAAACTGTTAGACGTGCTGGTCATATATTTGCCATTCCAGTATTTATGTTTAACTCTTAGTAATTCTTTGCTATCATGAAAACTTTTTCTTAGTTGATATTTTTGTATATATTAACCTAATCAAATACTGTGTAAGTACTCTGAATTGGTCACAGATTTGTACATATGATACTGCATTCTGACCTCTTAGTTGGACTCACAATTTAACTTTAATTATTGAATATTATTTTGAAATTTTTAATTTAATTTTGAATTAATATTTAATTTTCTGAATATTGTTTAATTTTAATTTTTGTTTACGATTTATACTACTTTGACTTACAATGTACTTATAAGATGTTATGATATTTTCTCCTAGTATTAGAAACTTTAAAAAGTGTATTTTCATTCTCCATTAACTTTATGTTAGTTCTTTTTTGTCTTTCACACACACGTGCACACACACACACACACACACACACACACACACACAAATATGTATGTAGCCTGATATACTATGTAGGTATAGTATAAGATTGCCTGCTTTGTGGAAATCTTCAATAACCTTTTAAATGGGTTCATCTAATATAATTGTATTTTACATAGCCCTGCATAACTCCCATTTTGAGAGCTCTTTATTCTTTATGCAGGACCATACAGCAACTTCTCTTGTCTTCTGGATTATAGTCTTTGTTATTTTCTATATGCTATGTCTGGAGGTATTAGAATATTTCGAGTTTGTATAACTGGAAAATATTTTACTTTTAGTTGTCAAAGGTTTGTTTGCTGAGTATAAAATTCAATGAGGACAGATCTTTTTTTTTCAGTCCTTTGAATAAATCTAGTTTCTTACCCACTTGCTCTTTTTTTCCTAGTGTGGAATAAGATGCTATTTAACTTTGTTCTTCCATAGCT
>NW_004524747.1:5832526-5833531 GCF_000260255.1 Octodon degus
TTGTGTTTTCAAAAAGCAAAAATGTAGGCTTATAAAACTATAATTCACAAATTCTGTATCATTTGTAGCTTTTTTCTATTTTAATTCTATTTTATACTCTCTTTTAAAAAATAAAACTACAATTCTGTTATCAAGGCCAGGAAACTAACATAGAGTTGATACTATCTCCTGATTTGTAGACTTTATTCAAATTTGCAAATCATTCTACTAAAGTCCTTTATAGAAAGTATAAACATAGGATCTATTATCATTTTAGTGTGATTACTTGTCTTTTTAAATCTTTCATCAGAAATTGCTCATTATTTCTTTGTCTTTCATGATCTTGACAGTTTGAAAGAATACCAGTCAATTATTTTGTTGATCATCTCATTTTTGAATGGATCTGATGTTTCTTCATGATTTTGCTCAGGGTACACATTTTAGGGTGGGAGAATTATGGAAGTTAAGGGCTTCTTGATGTACATGATGTCTCAGTTTCGACCATAGGTTTTGCCAGCACATATCTGAATAAATAATACTGAAAAAAATCACACACGTAAGTAAGGACAAATTCTCTATAAGCTTATGGGATCTTCAGATGAGGCAAAGGACAGAAAGCAAGCACTCTGGAAAAACTATCCACTCTCCTTTGATCAGTCTAGGGATGCTTTGTGGAGAGAGTAGCACTTCAGGAAATTTGAGCTGAGATAAGCTGAATTTATTTGGCGGGGGGTTGCTATGCGAAAATTTTGATTATGGACTCCTTTTGTGTGTGAGTGTTTTTTTTTTGCTTTCTAATTCATACTTGAAACTCAGAAACCAGGGCTTCTAAGTTTTGTATAATTTTGTGGAAGAGTTGGTGCTTCCTTTCTTGGTTCCCATACATGGATGCTTCCTTCTCAGTTGCTTTTTTTTTGGGGTGGGGGAACCCGGGATTGAACTCAGGCCCTTGTGCTTGCCAGGGAAGCGCTTATTCCACTGAGCCATCTCCCCGGCCCTTCTCAGTTGCTTTTAATGTTTTAACAT
>NW_004524747.1:5840326-5843791 GCF_000260255.1 Octodon degus
GGTGGGAGAGGGTCCGGCCCACGCTGCACCTGGGCTGGGACTCCTCTAAGGTTTTCTGTTTACTACAGTCAGACTTATGTTGTTTTTCATATACAGTGATTCCTTTGATCAGGACCTGACGTGCTGGATTACTCAGAGCCACTTACACAATGTACATTTATAATAAAAATATAGTTTTGAAGCTGATTTCTTAATGTTAGTCACTTATTACTAAGATTTAATCATCCACTGGGTAATTGAAGAAATTCTATAGTACTAGATATTTTTATTAGCTATAAGGAGAAGTTTTTTAAAAAAATGTATTTCTTATAGGTTTTTACCATGCAGCTTGGACTCATGATCCTCCTGGTTTCACCCTCCCTAGCCCTGGAGTTACAGCTGTGTGCCACCATACCTGGTCTCAGTGGCGGGTTTAGTGAGCCCTGGGGCAGGGCCATTGCAGCCTGTAGTGCCAGGGATTAAAGCCTGGTCCCTGTGCTTGCCTAAGGAGTAAGTGGGTGCTTAGTCCACTGAGCTATCTCACTAACCCAGGGAGAGGTTTTTTAAAGTTAAAGCTGCAGTTACTACTTTGTAGTTTTCAGCATTTGACCACATGGGACATTTTTTTCTTTTATCCTTTGAATTTTTATTTTGAGATTTCATAAGTGTGTGTGTGTGTGTGTGTGTGTGTGTGTGTGTTTTACTGGGGTTGAACCTAAGGTCTTCCCACTGAGCTGCATTCCCAGCACTTTTTATTTTCATTTTGAAACATGTATGGCATCAAACGTGGGATTCTCCTGCCTCACTCTCCAGAGGTGCTGGGGTTACTGCTATCACACCTAAACAGATCCCATAAATTTTGATTCTATGAAGACTTTTTCCTTAGATATTTTCAGAGCTATGCTTGGTTCTGGATAACTACAGTGGCCGTTATCTAAAGCTGTGAAGTGCTTCTTGGAACTGATGTATTAAATGTCATAACTACCTAATTGGATATTTGATATCTTGTAAATGTTTCTGACACTAAATTTATAATCTTGAACTTTTAATGTTTTGACATTGCAATGCTTAATTAGGTGAGAGTATCATAATGAAGCAGTGTTGTTTTCTAATCTTTAGCAAATATTTTCATGGTATAAACATTTTTTTTTCATATCTAGAAGGGATTTTTTATATTAATAAAAAATCAAATTGAAACAATAGCATATTTTTTAAAAAGAGATTTCCATCGGTGGGCAAGGACCAGCTTTAAATATTTAGTAACTTTACAAATAGTAAATAATAAGTATTACTTTTTTTTGTGGTACTGGGGATTGAACTCAGGGCCCTGTGCTTGCCAGGCAAGCACTTATTCTACTGAGCTATCTCCTAGGCACTCTAATAAGTATTACTTACATTAAATAATAAAGTTGGCCTCATATCTACACTTTTTACATCCATTGTTTCAACCAACCTTGGATTGAAAATATTTGGAAAAAAACTGCATCTGTGCTGATTATATATAGACTGGTTTTCATGTCAATATTCCCTAAAAATATATTGTAGCAAATATTTACATAGCATTTTTATTGTATTAAATGTCATAAGTAATCAGGATGCAGGAAACAAAATATGCAAAAGTTCTGAAGGAGAGAGTAATGTATAGAAAATAACTAATACATAGAAAAAAATAAAGAAGATGGCATAGAAAAAAGCAGCAAGTAAGGATGGAACAATATAAGTAAAAAGTATGGTGCTAGGTGCAGGCTAAATAGTGGAGGGTCTTTTAGTTCAGTCAGGAGTTTTGATTTTACTCTACATGCAGTGGAAAGCCTGAACCCATCCCATTACATGTAGAACAAACTACAAATTCTTTACTGTGGCCCACCAGGCTTGCATAGTTTTTGTTCTTATCACCTGTTCTCCTCTTTCCCTTTTCATCCAACCACACAGGTTTTATCTCTGGTCTTCAAACATATCAATTTGTCCCTGCCTCAGGACCTTTGTATATGCTGTTCTTTCTCTGGTGTGAATTTCCTCCTGATTTCCTCTATGATAACAAGTTCTCATTATTCAAGGCTCAGTTTAAAAATAATGTCAGGAAAATCTTCCCTGGCGCTGTTCATTTTCTAAGACTTCCATAACAGATTTCCACAGATGGGTGGCTTGAAATAACAGAAAGTTATTGTCACAGCTCTGAAGGCCCAAAGTCCTAAATCTGTTACAGGGCCATATTTCTTGTGAAGGCGCAGAGGATAGAGAAAGGATTCTTCCAGTTTTTGGTGGCTCCAGGTATTTTATGGCTGTTGCATTTCTGATCTAATGTTTGCTTTCATCTTCATTAGGCTTTCCTTTGTGCCTGTAGGTCTTGTCTTCTCTTTTTATATCTTATATAAAGATGCTTGTCATTGAATCTGAAGCTCATGTTTATCAGGGATGGTCTTATCTTGAGATGTGAACCTATATAAGATCTGAAAATTATCTTATTCCAGATAAAGTTGTATTCTGAAGTTCCTCACGGTCATATCTTCTGGAGGAACACTGTTTAATCTGCTGCTTTGCCTTTCAATCTCAGTCAACTGGCTAATTCTGATCATTTTCTAGTATATCATCCTACTTTATTATCTGAAAATAACGTTTTTTATTTAATGCTTTTTAAACCTAGAATATAAGCTCTATGAGGGCAGAAAATTCCTTTGTCTTACCTACTGTTATATCCTCAATGCACATGGCACTTTCAGTAAAAACTTGATAAGTTACAAGTTTGAGCACAGTCTGGGAAATTTAGCATTGCAGTGAGCTTCTGTCTCAAAATAATTTTTTCAAGAAGAACTGGGATTGCAGCTCAGTACCTTGGTTCAATCAGCCCTGAATTCAGTTCCCAGTATCTGCCCTGTATTAATGAATGAATGAATGAATGAATGAAAACACAGAGATGTCTAAAGCACAAATGGAGTTGGTGACTCAAAGAAGGATGTGGCCCAAAGAAGCATATTTCCAGGCAGACTGGACAAAGGCTAGTGGGTGACGAAGATATTAGCTGAAATACCCTGTTTCCTAAGGAAGGAGGCATTGGACAACTAGATCCTCAAAGTCTTTGTGAGCTGTGTCATAGTGTCTCTCTGTAGTCCTCCACTGATCTTCGTTGGGCCCATCACTTCTCACATAGATCAGTTTTTCTGTACTTCTTTAATTATACTATTAGCTCAAAGCTAGAAGTTCAGAAACTCTTCTTTTGCAGGCCTCTGAAGGCTTTACTCTTATTTTGCCTCTTTGCTTCTGCACAGAGATGATTTCAGAAATTTAGTGGTTTCCGTGAATGGCTACCCCCTAGTACCTGTCATTAGCAGGGCTTAAAATTTAGAAAAAAGGCAGAGAAGAAGTTGGATTAGCGATGAGGGGCCAGGTCACACAGACACTTATAAAAAGTGTTTTCCATTCTTATCAAAAGCATATAGATTGTGTTGAAAGATAGGCAGGTGTGGTACCTGTCTTCTGGGAATTTAT
>NW_004524747.1:5844681-5865105 GCF_000260255.1 Octodon degus
TTCATTTTGTTCCTTCTCATCATTTTGTGTAGCACTGTCTTCTGACCTTTGTGGTAGATCTTTGTTGCAGTTATAACCTTAGCACATGCTGCAGTTCAGGTTCATATCTACAAAGTTTGGATTTATCCAGTGGTGCCTGACTTGGTTCTGGCTGCTGTGCTCAGCTCCTTCCTGCTGCTGCCCTTGGGGATGAACCTGTTGTGCCCCTCTGGCAAGATGTTCTGCTCCTGGACTAGCTGGGTGGTTCTATCCTCTACACTCTCTGCAGGGATTGCAGCTGCAGGGTTACACCCCAGGCCTGTATTCCAGGCCTGAGCTGAGTCTGGAGGAGACAAGGTGGAGTAGGGGGGAGAGGCAGCTTTCCCACACAGTCACAGGGCCTGGACTAGGACTGGATCTGGGGGTTCCTGGATTGCGGCAGAAAATCCTACCCTGTGTGCAGGGTGTTGGGGGGTTACTACGGATTGATAGGGGGCCGTCCCAAGGGGGTGGAAGAGGATTTCATCCACGCTGTGCCTGGGCTGGAACCAGCAGCGCAGGGTAGCCGGAAGCTCTCACACACACTCACAGGGCCTGGGCTAGGACTCGGTCTGGGGGTTCCCAGATTGCTGCAGAAATTCCTACCCTGTGTGCAGGGTGGTGGAGGTGCTGCGGAGTGGTGGGGGGTATCACAAGGGGGTGTGGAAGAGGGTCTCACCCACGCTGCGCTTGGGCTGGGACCAGTAGTAGTTCCCGCCGGCGCAGGGTAGCCGGAAGCTCTCCCACACACTCCATTGTAAGTTTAAAGTTGATCTTGATAGTTCTTTTTTCCTATTTTTATTGACCAAAAGATATGTGAGAATCACTAATGTGCCTTAGTACATATTTATTGTGTAGTTAGGAACCAGCAGCTTTCCCAAAGCGCTACTTTAAATGAGCACAAATTCACTTTGAAGTCTCTCTCACACTTGATCTTTAAGAAAATCACAAGACCACAATGTGGTGATACATACCTGTAATCCCAGAACTCTGAGACAGTCTGAGGAAGGAGGCTCTCAAGTATCAGCCCAGGCTGGGCAACTTAGTGACTCAGTAAGACCCTCTCTCAAATTTAAAAAAAGCAACAGAAAAGAAAGTTGGGAAGATAGCTTAGTGTGAAGTCCCTGAGTTCAACCACAAGTAGTGAAAAAGTAAAAAAAAAAAAAATTGCATGCTACTCCATAATATTTCTGAATTTGTTCTGATGTACAAATAATTTTCCCCTTTTGACCCTCTTCAAATAAAATGAATGCTTCTGAGATTATCTATATGCATCTTATGGCTGCTTGACTCAAATTCACTTTCTTCAATTTTAGGAGTACTTTTTAGCCCATTTAAAAGCATTCCTCTTAAACATATGAAATACCTAGAGTCCAGGAGTATGCTGGAACTGAATCAATGCCATGCACCTACAGTAGGTAAAGGCCAAGTTTGATCTCAGTTTTTTCAAAGATTATTTGTAATCTTTGTAGGCTCTGAGACCTTCTATGGGAAGCATAATCCTACCGTGGAATTCAACTAATATAACTGAATTGGTGATGTGTGATACTTGAAAGGATGACTACAAGTACAGGATCTTTTATAATGCAGTGTGCAATAGTATCTGATCAGTAATACTGGTCTGAGAAAACTTGTAATCGTCACTGTAAACTGAGGAAGACATCCTTACAATTTTCATAATTCACTGTAGAATGCTAGAAAATCATGGCCAGTCTCTTATTGGATAAAGTATTTTGTGGATTGACAAAGCAGCCCTTCACTTCCATCTGTTGGTTTTAGATGGCTTATATGCTGAGTGCCTAAGGCAGTATAGCCTAAGGCAGTATTACATTGAATCACTACTAAAAGTTGTGGTTTTCATCCTCACCCCCACTTTCTGTGGACGGCCTTGCCTTTGTCTTTATACCTTTAAATTTTAGCATTGTGAAATTATATTCCACCCCATGGTGCAAAACTTTAGCCTCCCTGAACCTTCCTAAATGGTCTTGGGAGTAATGCCATGACATTGCCAGTCAGCATCATTTATGGTTGGAGTAGAAAATATCTGATTGTCTTGAAGCTCCAAAGCCTTGATAGTTACTTTGTGACTCCGAAAGACATCATGCAGAAGTAAGCAAGCACTGAACAGCTACAAGGAAGGTGTACTTGTTTTGCTACCTCTCTTCCTGTGCCAAACCTGGCTAGTGAAGGAGATAAGGGGGTTTTCTGTCCCTTTACAGTTTTGTCTTTGTTTTCGCTGAGCCTGTGTGCCCCCTCCTGGTGTGAACTGGGATGCTCTGGAAGTCATTTTGATTGGACTGGCAAGAGCTTGCCCTTTCTGGGTTTGAATAGAGTTAAATAGAGTGGCAGTTGCCATTCTTTCCTTTCTAGAGCTATATTTTTCTCTTGTGCATTAAAATAAATTCACATGAAAAAACCCAACTTCCTTATGTTTCCGTCACAGCAGGAAATTTATAGCAAGAGCCCAGCTGTTTGCAGCTCATGCCAGAGTATTTTGATCATAATGTAATTGAGCTCACATTTTTGAATCAGAAAATAATATTTAGAGGAACAGACTTCAGAATTTTAACGTTTTCAGGCCAAGCAACTGTTTTCTGAATTTATTTTGGGATATTTTCCCCTCATACCTTTCTTTACCTCTTCATCTTTAGAGCTCTTTGTAGCTTTCCTGGAAGTGGGCCTATGGCTGCGCAAGTCTCTGTCTGGGTGTACACTGTTTTAACCACCTTCTTGAAGGAAGAAATCTCCATGATTTCACTCTTAAACTTTTGCCTTTACTATTTAAAATTTCTTTCTATTAATTGTGTTTCATACATTCAACAATGATGCCTTTAAAGAATATCTTTAAGTATAACTTTCTTTTCTTGGGCATGCCTCTGCACTGTGCAAAGCAAGGGCTGAGTGTGTATTATTTCTTTGGATCCTCCTGTACACATTCTGAGGAAAGTACTGTTATCCCACCCAGCCTTTTACAAATGATGCATTTGTGCTTAACAGATGAATGAAACTTAAGGTTGCACAGTGGTAGAGTTTGGTTTCCTGTCCAGGTTGTTTGCTCCCCAAATCAGTAGTTTGTCTCCCTGTACTGAACTATATCTTCATCATGAGCCCTTTTAATTTTTAATTTTTATTTTGTCTGGGCTAGCCTTGAACTTACAGTTCTCCTTGCTCAGCTTCCCAAGTGGCTGGGATTACAGGCAAGTGCCAACATGATTAGACAGTAGTTTAACCTTGCTATTATACTGAGGTTATCACCAATAACTACCTGTCAGTGCTAGGTTCTTTGGGGATTGACAAGGGCAAAATGAACAGTTTTTGATCCCACATGATCTAGAGGTGGAGAAAACACTAAATGTAGTGATATAATGCACCAGCTCCTCACTTCTGACCCCCTTGGGGGGCAGTCTCCGGAAGGTCAAATGAAATGACATGTAGCACAAATGAAATGACTTGTAACAGCATTTTGTTCAAGGTGTGGTAATATATGTGTGAGATTTATTGATATTGTATCATAAATGTACCAGTCCATAGCCAGTTGCCTGGATGTCCAGAATGGCAGATACAGGACAGTTTAAATCACAAACTTATAGAATCTCTTGTGGAATGTAGAGTTTCTTCTATTGTATCCTGGCAATTCAGTTTGACTGGGAAAATAATAATGGTCATAGCAGTCACTTATATAGGTCTTATTTTATGGCAGACACGGTTCTAAGTGCTTTGTAATTATTACCCACTGTCTTTGTATTTTCTTCTCAGTGTTCGCTCTGCCATTGCCGACTAAGGCCTGCTGAGTCTACTTCCCAGATATCATTTGTATCCCTCCTTTGCACTGCTTTTACTGTTGTTTTGGTTCAGGTCTACATTATCTCCCACCTTCAGGACTGTAGCAGCAGCCTGGCTTTGCCAGCACTACTCTGAATCATTTCACATTCACAAAACAAGACAAGGCCTCTTTTTATTGGTATTCGTACCTTTTTGGTACTTACTGTCTCTGTTATTCTATTGCACTGAGTAGAGTCTTTTCTCATTCTTTTAAAGCTTGAGACCATTTTAATCTTTAGGAATTAGTTCCCTGCTTTTACTGATCATATAGAATGGATTTCATTAACCTTTACAAAAGAAAAAGTGCAGACTACAACTCCCAATGTGCCATGTATAATTTTCTTTTTTGTTATTGAACAGTGATTCCTGAATTTCTGTACTTTGTGAAGTTCCTTCCACTCAAATGAGGTTCAGGATTGCATTTGGACAACAGCCAGTGGAGCCAGAGCAGCTGCAGTTTCTCTCCACATGTTAGCTCATCCCAGGTACTTCTCAAAGGTGAGATTGGCTGAGAGAAATTGATGCCTGCTTTGGATGAAGCTCAGCTTTTTCTTCAGATGAACACAGGGAGTAATGCGTCATTCCCTAAACATCTAAAACACTAAACTCAATGCCACTGTCAGCTACCTCCAAATAACTGTTGTTTTCCAACAATTGCTGAGTCCAGACCTGGTCACTAACCCATTAAGATAGAGAGGAGTCCCCAATGCCCTGAGTGCAATTTTATTGAGGAGATTTATTTTTAGGTTGATTTAGAACATAAATATTCCACATAGCCTCCACCCTGTTAGCCTTTTTTTCTCCAGAGCTATAGTTAATGGGCTTTCTGGCTTGCTACTTTATCAAGTTGATAGAACTGTTTAATGAAACCCACAGAGATTGGACAATTTAGTATAATGGTCAGTTGCAACCCTCGGTGTAAGTAATTTCCAGAAATATTATATGCATCAAATGTCCAACCTGTCAGTGGTTATCAATATCTATTATGCTTTTGGTTGGCTTGAACCATTAATAACCTGTCAGATTAAGCAATTAGGCTGTCTCTACTTGTCAGGGGAAATTGTTTTCTCCTAACTAATGGTACTGGTTTCGTAGTTGTGCAGATAAACACTTGATCAAAATGTTTGGTGCATTACTAGCTGTAGAGTGATTCTTTTTGATAGAGAAGTAGCAAGAACAGAAATTCAAGGGGCTGAGAAAAAACTATATATAATCTCTTAACAAACAGCATCTCAGATTTCTCAAATATTCAGCATTTTCTTCTTTTTATAGAAGTAGCTTAATTATCATTGATGCTCTCTAGTGAACAGTTTGATTTAATGTGTTACCCAGGTGGACTATGTGTCTCCAAGAAGCCTTAGCTAAGCTTTTGGCTTGAACTATGAACCATATTAGATTCTATTTTTATTTAAAGAGAATAAAAAATAGTAAAAACCCATTAAAACAATACAGAATTTCAGTAAACAAAATGAAAGGAATTTAACAGTGGTGTTATATTGCATATGGTTATCTTCAAATTTGTTGTTCAGATTACCAGATATAAGAATGTAAAATTGGTCAAGGCCAAATAGCACAGTGGATTAAAGCACCTGCAAGCAGGCACAGGGGCTGGGCATTCAATCCTGGGGCTTGCTGTGCCAGCCCTGCCTCCAGGGCATGCTGAGACAGCAATTGAGAGTGGACATGGTGTCATGTGCTTATAATCCCAGCTGTTGGGAGGCTGTAAACAGGTGGATCTCTACCAGTGCGATCTAGTAGTGAGACCCTGAACACCCTGTAGACTCTTCCCTATGATACAAAATAATAATAATGATAATGATAATAATAATGTAAAATCAGTTTAAAAATTAAAAAGAAGAATTAAAGTAAGCATTAACTGTTGCTTTCATATCAAGTGAAATCTGGAGGCTTTTCCACTTTGTATACTTTCAACAGCAAAATGAAGGGAAGAGGGGGAAAATTCAGTAGCAACACATTAATCGCCCTATATATTATTCATTTTGGTCTTTCCTGCATTTTTTGGCTTTATGTTTGTCCACTTGCACTTCCATGTAACATCACAGGAATATTTGTTGCATTCTACTGTCGTGTCTTTGCATATCTTAGTTGCCTCACCTGCTGTGCCCTTCTTTTTCTCTTTACCATTTTATACATAACCATCAGTTTAAAGATCTAGCCTGGAAATCACCTCTAAGGAAACACTCAGTATATCTGATTATGATTTTACTCAAACTTTTCTTATTGTTCTGTCATCATTTCACATATATTTGTGCTGATTTACACTTTCACTTTTTATTTTCCCTACTGACCCTGCCCCTGGAGCATGCTGAGATATGATTGCGACTGGGTGTGGTGGCATGTGCCTGTAATTCCAGCACTTGGGAGGCTGAAAACAGGAAGGATCACTATGAGTACGAGCTATGTATGAAACCCTGTGCCAAATACATAAAAATACATTACCATTATTTCCCTCAAATTACTACACATTGGGGGACAATCCGCTTGGGCCCCCCTCCTGTCCCTCTCTCGGACAGGAGCTTTCTTTCCCTCAATAAATATATTCTGCTCATAAAACAAAAAAAATTACTACACATTGCTTCTAACATATTCTTTTTGCCACTTTTTCCAGTTCTGGAAGTCCCTTTTTGTGACTGTCTTTACAAGGTATGATTTAAAAATATGGTTCTCTGGGGGCCTGGCCCTAGCTCAGTTCTTTAAGTGGCTGCTTCCACAATGCTGGCGGCCTCAGGTTGCTGTAGTTCGATCCCCACAACACTCCAGCCAGCCAAAAGTGCCCTGAAGGCATTCGAGGAGCAAAAAAAAAATATGGTTCTCAATCAAGTGCCATCTAATAGAAAGGCAGGCTTGTGGAAAAAAACCCCAGACTTCATGGTATGTCCACTCTATTCACTGGATCTGGCACCTTGTGACTCCTGGATCTTCCACAAAATCAAAATGCCATGAAAGTTAAATGTTTTCAATAGATTAAAGACATGGAAGTGACCTCACCTGTACAACTGAGGGTACAAATGAGGACTCCCAAATTGTTTCAAAAAGAGGCAGCAACAGTAGGGTAGGTGTGATTGATGTGAGAGGGGATATTGTAAAGTGGATTAATGCCAATGTGTCTTTTACTATAATAAATTTTACAAATATTTAAACATCAATCATATTTGTTGATCATGCCTTTTAGGTAAAGTTGTCTTCATTTCCTAGACAAGGAAACTGAGGAACACAGACCTTCAGTGACTTGGTCAAGGTCACACAGAGAGCAGGTCCAACCATGTTCTTTGGCCTTAAATGACAGAGTATGAAAGGACAGAAATATGTACATAGCACCAAAGGATAGACATCATTCCTTCTCAAAACATGAATCATGTGGTTTAGAGGCTACTATCTTCACATAAGCATTTTAAGATTTTTAAAATCTGTAACTGTCCTAGAAATGTTTATGCTCAATATTGTTTTTTTCCATAATTTTATTGAGAAATAAGTAGCAATGACACAGTTTCAAATCAAATTGGTAGGACAGTTTCAATAATTAACATATTGCATACTCTCTTCCTAGTGGTTATTTGCTGTACAAGATGCAGACATGATAACCTATTTACAAACACTATTAGAACAAATCCCTCTATTCATTAAGAGAATCTAACTATATATCTATCCTAACCATTTTGAATACACAGATACAAAATGGGCATTCATCTGTATCTCCTTTTTTGTTTAGTTCCATCATTTGAATATTATAGTTGTGTGAACTCAGCAAAATATTCTAAAAGAGTCCAGTAGCCCATAATAGTATTGGGTCTTCCGCTTCACTGGCAATGTCAGAAATTGTTGACCTGAGTCCCCTACAGCTCAACATAACACCATGGCTTTACTTCTTATATTTTGTTTTTATGCTTTTTGGTGGATGGTTAAGACCAAGGTAAAGCAGGACCTATGGAACAAGAGTTGTAGCTTTTGGGTCTGATAAGGTCAGGGAAATCCCCTCAGGATTTATCCCGAGATCCTGTACCTCAGATTGTAGATCCTTTGTCACTGTCGCCCTGTGGATGAGTCACGGCCAATGCTTGGCCAATGTGCTCTCTGTGAAAGCCTGAGAGAGTGTCTTCTCCCCATGTGACTCTCCTTAGGCACACTCTACATCATTGATCACTTTACTCTTTGGCCCCATAATCTCCTTGATCAGAAAATTTGGGACACTACTGAGTTACATGACATTACAGTACAAATTCTCATATGTCCTGAGTCTTAATTGACCTTGGAAGGCTAGGGCCAAAATGTTGGCTTTCCTTGCGGCCCTCCTTTTTCTCTAATTTTGGTCTGCAAACTTAGATTGTTAACCCTCCAGAAGAGAAGCTGATTGTTATTACCATACAACCTAGGCTGTTAAGCTTAACCTCACTATCTGTCTGAATATCAAACATCTTAGGCATAGCATGGAACAGATATTTTTCAAGTATTGGTATGTTGAACTTTAAGTCCCTACAGAATATGATAAAAAAATTAAAAAATTAAAATATATTTTGAAAATAGGCATAAAGAATTATATAATTCTTGTGTTTACACTGAAGTCCAGAAATCTAACCATATACAACCTTGAAGCAGGACAGTCCTGCAACATTCCCTTTCCTGTCTCCTGCCTTCATTCACCACCCCCTTCTTTTTGAACAGTCATCTACCCGAGAGACAGTACAGCAGCAACTGGCATGTCATGACAAGCAGCCCATATTCAGAAGACCAGAATGACAGGCACTCCATGCATGAAACTGCTATTACAGATTACCATCTTCAGTGCAGCAGCTTAGTTCACAGGTATCAGTATATATAGTTAGCCAGGGTGAGAATCTTTCCAATTAACTGCTACATTAAAAAATCTTCTGGAGATTCTCAGGATCGTTGCCTTGCCCATCTTTCTACATATAACTGTATGGCTTGACATTGTCATGTTTCCTAGCTCTTCTCCTTTCCCTCTCTTGAGTAGTTAGTCCTCGAGATCCTGTTTTCCTTTTACTTGTATCATACCTTCCTATTTGTATTTTCTCTTTTGAGTTCTTATAGTAGGGAAACTATATGATATTTACACATGTGTGTCTGGTTTATTTCCCTTATGAGTATAACTTAAAGTGGCATCCACTTAAATATAAAGACTTCAAGTTTATCATTCTTTATAGCTGAGTAAAACTCCATTGAATAAAAATACCATATCTTTTTCATCCATTCCTCAGGTTATTCAATATTGTTTTGTATTACATGTCTTTTTTTAAATCATACATCCTCTAGAGTCTCTTTAATATGAGCAAGTGATACTAAAAAGACTAAAATGTTGTGGAAACATTTAAATTGAAATCATATTAAGAGAGAATAAATTTGTAAGCTGAAAATCAAAGACAGTAATTTCTGGAAAGGCTTATAAGTATTCCAGAGTAACCATTAAAATCTGGAAAGTCTAACTAAAGAGAAATGAGTAGTTAAGCAAAACTATGACATACTGATATGATAGAAGGGTTCATTGCTATTAAAATTACAAGCGCAGGGGCCATCCAGAGACATGAAAATTTTATTTTAAGCAATATTAGATGAAAAAGGAAGAATAAAAGTAATAGGCACAATTATGTGACAGAATATGAAAGCACATGACATAAATGGCAATATATTCAGTACTGATATCAGTGGCTAAATTTAGTGATACTAGTGCTTTTGATATAGAGAAATTAAAATAATAATTAAGACAATAAATTTAGAAAACAGTTTTTGCATAACTGAGGATTAAACTCAAGGAGCATCAAGCTACATCCCTAGACCTTTTAATGTTTTGAGACATGGTCTCACTGTGTTGCCCAGGGTGGCCTCTAACTTGTGATTCTCCTGCCTGAACCTTCTATAGAAAATGATTTTTCATGCATAAAGGAGTTTCTTCCTGATTAGCCACTGTTGTAATTTGGGCCTAAGAAGGCTATTTCTAGCGCTCTTAAATTTTCCCACGTGGGTTTGCAGCTTCTCTCTGTGTTCAGGAAATGCACATTGGGCTTTCATTTGGAGAAGATTTGGTTCAGCATTTTTGTCATCATCGCTTGGGAATGAAGAGATGTTAATAGAAATCTTGGCAGGAAGGCTTGGAGGAAAGCTGGTACAGCAGAAATGGCACGTAGGGGAATTTGTGGCTAGAAATGAAGCCAACATCAAGGCATGACACCCTCCAGCCAGTGCTGGCAGCTGCATGGACTGTGATCTGGGAGTATCATGTTGCTCCTGCTGTAGAAGTGCTAATGTAGCAAAGTCTCAGCTGTAGTTCAGGTAAATCCAGTTGACTCTGTCAGCATAAGCAGGGAGAACATCTGAGATGAATAGATACTTCTCAGAAGAGTAACAAATTGCAGATAAATATATGAAAATAAAAAAGAACAAGCAGGTAGAGGTACAATAAGGCATGGCCTATAGGAAATAATACTGACAGTAAGTGATAAGTAACAACTTTCTTTCCTTTAGGGTACTGGGAATCCAACTCAGGATCTCACACTTGCCAGGCAGAAGCTGGCAAGTGAGCTAAATCCCCAGCCCTTGACACTAAGTAAGGCAAGTACTCGAAACACACACATTGGCTGGAATAGAAGGAAAGACATCAAAGCTTTGAGTAGCATGGTGATGCCTTGAATTTATGATAGATGTAAGCAGAAGCAGGGAAGAGAAAGCGGCTGGTTCTGTCTTCTGGAGGGGTTTAATGGCTATAGCAATTTTAATGGGATGTGCCCAGATTTTTGCTATTCTTCCTTTGGGCTATTATTCTGACTTGCTTATTATGAAAAGAAGTGATGGGGTGTTACTTCCAAGATTTGGTAATGAAAATACTGTGGCTTTCATCTTAGATTCTTTTCCTCAGATCGCTTGTTCTGGGGCCATCCAGCTGCCATGTTGTTTGATTCATGCCTTAAATCAGCCTTTGTGATGAGGAGCTGAAGTCTACTTCTAGCAGCTACAAGTGTGAACTCCTCCAAACACCTCTGCTAACTGAAACCTTGACCTACGATGACAGTCTCCTGAGAGATCTGAGCCAGTATCATCTAGCTTAGCTCTTCCCAGATGCCTGAACTTTAGTAACTGTTATATATGTGTTGTTTGAGCTACAAAGTGTTTGGATAAATTTTTATGCAGCAGTAGCTAAGTATTAACATAGTGGTGTTATGGTGCCTAATTATATTGTGAAAATATCTAGTAGTTTGGCCTAGTCCTGGAGAATAGCCAAGATGGATGGGTTATTATATTGATACATGGTTATTCTAAACAGCTGAGACAGAATTGAGATGGGGCAGGTAACCACAGTCATGCATAATAAGTGCTTAGTGAAATGTTCTATGATGCTAACAAGAAGGGTATAGTTCTCTTTCTCTGTGGGAGGAAACATCCAAAAATGTTGGTTCCATAGTGTCATGGCTACAAACCTGAAAGTGTGGTGCAGAATTTATGAAGCCAACTGAAGAAATGTGTTTGGAGCTACAGAGTACAGAGAGAGTGGCACTGAGACAAAACAGTACACTTAGAGTAGCTTATTAATAGAGGGGAACTTAAGAAAGTCAAATCTGGAGATGAAGTTGAAATAAAGAGCTATGGACAGTAATAAGAGGACAAGATACTAATGTAAGGGTTATGTACAAAAGGTGGAATGCATTGGCCTAGATTTCATCTTGGCCTAAATGTGGGTGCAGATAATAGTGCATGTCAGGAGTATTTTATATTTCACTAAACCTTCCGTTGAACATCATCCTTGATCCACTTGAACCAAAATAGGTTGGGGAATGGAACTTGGCTTTTCTTCTTTTAATGATTTGAAGAAGGCATCTACTGAGTAATTGTTTAGTACTGAGTTGATAAACCATTTATATTTCTTTCATTACCCTCACACATTGCTCAGTCAGTATTAGTATGGGGTGAGGACTTGTAAAATAAGGTTTCTATTGGTTACATTGTTTCCTGCAATCTTAAAAATTATATGACAGCAAACTAAATGTGACAAAATATGACATGAACAATACATGTTCAAGTGTCTCCTAATTCAGCTTCCTGGAGGTTTCATGGTCCTCTCACCAGAATGACAATTCACAGCTTTCAGCTGCCATAAATCACTGATCTCAAGAGCTTCAGGGTTTTCAGTACCTAATCCATCATGCTAGCCAGGCACTTGAAGCACTTTAATATTTGAACAGAAATACATCCAAATACATGCTGTCCCCAGAAGCCATTCCATTTCGGAATTATTAAATGCCTGTGTTCCCAGAGGTTTTCTATGATAGTTTAGAAGATTGGCATGAATGCACTCAAACTTTTTTTGCCTTTATGTTCAGGCAGCAACATCCTGATGGAGATGAACATGTGCCATAGCAACTTTCTGTGGATAACTTTCAGATGCAAAGTCTGTCTTAGGTGTGCTGCCATTTGAGGATTAGATTCTCATGAGAAAGGGGTTTGGAGCTCTGATATCAAAAGCCTACATTTGAAAATAACTGTCCTTTGTATTTTTTTTTTTTTGAGTTTGTCAGCAAGAAGGTGCAGAAGAAACTAGAAGAGGAGATCCAGTTGGCACTTTCGACTCTTCTGGCTTTTGGTTCTGTTCCTTGTTAAACCCCTCAGGGGCATTCTCTGCTGGAGAACAACCCTGCACTCTTTCTGGCAGTGTGGCACAGTTCAATCATTTCTGAAATTAATGCTTTTTTGTATATTGTCTTTAATGTAAGTGTTGAGTTAATTATAATGGCTAGTTAGATTTGCAGTCCTTTTACCAGCTTTGTGGCAAAGATGGCTTGATCATCAAGAAATAAATATTCCCCATTTCTATGGAGTGAAATTAGTATTAAAGTCTGAGCTCTTCTTCCATCTAAAGTGACTGATATTTGCCAATGAAATATGAATATAAGTGAACAGCTTTTCAAAGACAACACTTTTCAAAGTAGGTATTCATTCTGTACCTTTTCTTTCTAGGTCTTGGAACTGTCTCAAAGATGGAAGAAGAGTAATAAGAAATAACGAACCTGGGCCACTTCCTTCCCATTTGAAAAGTCAGGAGCACCTAACCCGGACTCTTGAGAGAGCAAGAAGTACATTTCTGTTGTGTTAAGCTTGTTATATAATCTCACACTACCCTAATCAACATACATGAACTTTTGAAATTCATGAGTAAAGTGTGCTTTGTGGGTTTATGATTAGGTAAGCTGTATCTTTGGCTAAGCTGAATTTTTTAACTGAGTGGTGGTATAGTGTATAAATTCTATTTTGAACATTTTACTGTTACCTCTTCACCATTGTTTATTCATTCAATTGACAAAAGTAAAGTGAGGACTTACAGTGTGTCAGGTGTTCTACCCGGCAGGTGTTGAGTATGCAGTAGTGAAGAAAACATGGATGGTCCCAGCTGTTGGAACCTTACAATTTATGAGGAACAGATAAAAAGTTCCTGAACTCAAGTAGTAGAAGGGAAATGAAAAAGAGGGATGGACTAGGACTGTGGTTCCCTAAGCTTAGTCTTTTTATTTTGCTTTTTAAAATTAACTTTATTGAGAAACAAATAGCAATGAGAAAGTTTCAAAACCAATTATTTGGACAGTTTCAATAATTAATACATTACATATTGTTGTCTTCGTAGTGGTTATTCATAGCACAAGATGCAGACATGATATCCTATCCAAACACTGTTAGTACAGATCTTTCTTCTCATTGAATTGAAAGAAAGTAGCTGTATATCTATCCTATTTTGTACATACAGATACAAAATGGCCCTTCATTTGTATCCCCTTTTTTGTTTAGATTTGTCAGAGATGGGTATTCCATTGTCATTTAAATATTGTACGTGCGTGAATTCAACAAAATAATCCAATATAGTTCAGTAGTCCATAATAGTAGTGGGTTATCCGTAGGACTGGCAATGTCAGACGTTGTTGACTTGAACCCTTTACAGCTCAGCATATTAATATGGCTTTAGTATTTATACTTTGAACCTTCTAGTCACCTGGAGAGATTGTGAAAAAATTTGATCCTCTTCCTACAATATCTAAGTCAAGAGGAGGAGATTATAGTCCAGTCAACTGCACTTTTGAAGACCTCCTCTGAGGTGATTCTGAAGCAAAATTACTGTTGAGAATCATTGAGTGATGGAAGAAAGAAAGAGAGAGAGGGAGAGAGGGAAAAAAGACAGTGAGTGAGTGAGATAGAGAACTTTAATGACTGCTTGAACATGGTAGGTAACAGAGACAAAGTACTTGCTTCTAAAAGGAAATGATGGGATTTCTGAAATGAACTAGTTTGGGGACATTAGTGTGTGCTTGAGGTAGGCAACATAAGAAATACAGATTTCTTTTGAGGTGAAAATAGTTAATTTGCCTTTGAATGCAGTGAATTCAAAGTGCCCATGAGCTACCCAGATGGAGATGAGACACATTTGTCCTTTGGTATCCATGGAAGATTCAACCCAGAATTCCCTGTGGATACCAAAATCTGCACATGCTGAAGTTCTGTATGGAAGATGGCATGGTATTTGCATATAACCTACACATATTTTCTCATATACTTTAAATCACCTCGAGATAGATTACTTACAGACCCAATACTGTGTAAATACTTTGTAGTAATTATTCCATCTTATTTAAGGAATAATGACAGGAAAACCATGTGTGTACATATTCTATTCAGATGTTTTTTTTCAAATGTTTTTAGTTCACAGGTGTTTGAATCCACAGATGTAGAGCTCATGAAAATGGAAGGTAGACTGCATATTTATTATTATTATTAAATGTATTTGGTCATTGCAGCGTCTCACTATGCAGCTTGGACTTGTGGTGATCCTCCTGCTTTCAGCTTTCCCAGTGTTGGGATTATAGGTATGGACCACTACGCCCTGGACTCTGGCCAGCTAAGCCTGCCTTGGGGATGGGGCTGGCAAGTCATGTGGTGCCGGGAATTGAAACACAGTTCCTGAGCTTGCCTAAGCGGGTGCTTTAGTCCACTGAGCCATCTTGCTGGCCCCAGACTGCATATTGAGAAGTGTATGAATACAAGTAGAGAGTTTTTTATTTGTTTATTTGGTACAGGGTCTCACTACACAGATCAAACTTGTGGTGAACCTGCTGTTTTCAGCCTCCTGAGCTCTGGGATTACAGGCACGTGCCACCACACCTGGACTATTTCTCTGGCTCAGTGTGCCCCAGGGGCAGGGCTCGTGCAACATGCACGACAGGGGATCAAATCCTGGTCCCTGCGCTTGCCAAAGCAGGTGCTTTGTCCGCTGAGCTACCTCACTGGTCCTAAAGAGAGTCTTTAACAAGAAGAGGAGACCAGTAGAATTGATCCTGGCAGCTGGTTTGGTATGAAATAAGATGCTTTCAAGAAGGCTCATACTAAAATTATACTGTATATGTCTAAACTGATGGACTACTGAGTGCTATTCCTTCTCAATGTTTTGTACACAACAGCTTGGGACACTGAGTGCAAGTGCCACCATGGCCCATTAAACCTAGCCGGGGGTGGGGAACAACCCACTCAAGACCCCCTCCTGTCCTTCTCTTGGACAGGACCTTTCTTTCCCTCAATAAATATATTCTGCTCATAAAAAAAGTCAGCCAGGAAAACAGCATTTTCCTACTCACTTTCCCACATCCAGTCTCCTTACCCAGTGTTGTCTGAACCACTTCACTCTCATCATAACTGGCCATATGATTTCTGCTCTTTTAAAATATATCTGTATTTGTTCTCATAGGTTTTGATTATCTCTTCTGCAGTCTTTTCCTAA
The DNA here is from genome assembly GCF_000260255.1 of Octodon degus. Taxonomy (NCBI): domain Eukaryota; kingdom Metazoa; phylum Chordata; class Mammalia; order Rodentia; family Octodontidae; genus Octodon; species Octodon degus. The sequence continues at coordinate 5,860,301 of NW_004524747.1, forward strand.
TTTATTAGACCTAGCTTCCCACCTTATTCTCAGATTTGATTTCTCCTTGGAGTATGGAAACCTTAAATGTTGAGAGTAAGAAAGTCCACCAACAGATGTTCCTCAGGAACACTCCTAGGGAGATAGAGATGGACAGAGCTGTTGTATGTGGAATCTATTATTCTCGTTTGTTCCACATGCAAATCAAGCTTGTCAGTGATGCCATTAAGGGACTTATAAGGTAAAAGTGATCACATTTCTGTCCTTTTAGGTCTTCATGCCTTTATGTCATTTTCCTGAAAATGACATTTTCCTGAAAAAATAACTTCTGTTTCATGTCACCAAACCCACAAACTATGGACTATGTGGAAGAAAACCCACAGAGAAATCTCTGAGAAGAAAGACAATTCAAATGGTTTCCTGTCCAGATCCAAGTTCATATTTGAAATTTTTTTCCACCTGGCTTCACATTAAGGTAAAAAATCACCTCATATGTAAGATATTAAGACTGACCATAGTTATTAGCATTGATCTAAATTTGTTATACCAGTACTTTTAAGTATTGAGACTGTGCACTTGAAGGCATCCAGTCAGTTTGAGGTGCTGTTTGCAGTCAATTTTGAGATACAAGAAATGATTTAGATAGAAAGGTACTATTAGGTCCAGGGCTAAAGGAGCTCAATTTCCTTAAATTTATTATATACTAGGTATTATAGTTACAGATTGGATATGTGTTATTTTACATAATCCTCACAATCTTGTTATCTCAGAAGCTATAGATGACAAAACTGAGGCCCAAACAGGAAAAGAAATACGTGCCTTATCACACAATTTACAAGTCACAATCTAAGCATCCAGTTCTTGATTGGCTTCAGAGCCGATGTGTATTGCATGTTATTTAGCTATCACTTCTACCACCTCTACTACTACTTTTTCCCTTAATCATTTCACAGAGAGATTTTGAAAATCATAGGTTTAAATTGTGTGTGTGTGTGTGTGTGTGTGTGTGTGTGTGTATCTGTGTTATTTATCTGGGTGCTACTTCAAAGCAAATTCATATATTACTAATCACCAATATCCATTCTTCAGGAACATTGTAGTTCACTATCAGTGGAATAGGAAAAGTAAGTCAGTTAAGTATTTTTTAAAGTATTTGTTTGGTACAGGGTCTGCAAGGTCTCACCACACAGATCAGACTCATAGTGATCCTCCAGTTTTCAACCTCTCTAGACCTGGGATTACAGGTGTGTGCCACCACATCCAGTCTCAATTGCTGTCTCTGCAGGTCCCCGGGGTGGTGCTGTCCTGGAAGGCTGGAGATAAAAACCCCCGACCCCTGTTCTCTGCCTAAGCAGGTGCTTTAATCTGTTGAGCTGTTTGGCCGGCCCGTCAGTTAAGTTTTGAGTCACTGTGCAGCTGCATTAGCTTTCCCCAAAGCACCAAAATAACAACTCAGTATATACAGAGAACATACCAGCTAAATATGTGTACAAAATAATCAGACTGATGGTAAAATTTTAATTTGTAGGAAAGAAGAAAATGAATATATAATTCATTGCCTTCTAATTTTTTGATTTTGTTCTTAAATCTTTTGATCAGTAAATGTATATGATACTTAGTGAATACATTAATCATGGGAACTGATTCATAGACATATTTTTAAGTATCATGCTACACAAAGGAAATTATATTTGTAGGACACACGGAGGTCAGCGTGTGGGGCTGCTCTCATTCGCAGGATCCATCCAAATGCCTGGGGAAATTTGGATCAATATCTTAGCATAACTCTAACATTTTGTGGTATATCACCTCCACAGCTCAGAGAGTTAAGAAGCTCCACTATCAGCCACCATTGAACTGGCCTTTAGGAAATAAAGCAATCACTTTAGTAAAATCCATTAAAGTATTTGTGTGTGTGTGTGTGTGTGTGTGTGTGTGTGTGTGTGTGTGTGTGTGTATGTGTGTGTGTGTGTGTATTATGTCCTTGTTTAATTTCTGGTGATCAGGAGTGGTCATGTTATCATATTTAGTCTTAGTCTTAAGATTATTCGTGTAAGTGTATGAAGGATAGTACCATATATATCAGTTTCAGTAAGTCACAACTCAGCTTGTGACCCGCTTGGTGACTGTTCCCTAAGTAGTATCTGATCTCAACTCATTCCCTAAGAGTTCTAGTTGAAGCCAGAAAGCTATGCATTCATTTGCATTCTCCTTATGCCCTCCTGCTGACTTTGGGTATCTGTAGATTAGCTTTGCTCTCAAAATTCAAGGCTTGCAGACATGCGTTTCCTACTCTGTGCAGCCAGTTGGTTTCTGTTTGGAATCTTTTCCCTGTGCAGCACATTAATTATTGTGATCTATGGCCCTGGCCCATCTTTCTCTGTTTTGTGTAGATCTATTATCTGGACATGGTAAGGAGCACAGTATTTTAACTCAGTATACAACTGGTCACAGCTCAGTTAACTGTTGCAGTAGGACCAGTTGGACAAGGGCTGAGATGAGGAACTAAATTTGGACACTGGCTGGAATAGGTACTGGCTGGTAACCACCCAATATTTATAGTTGAGAATGGGAAGCAAGTACAGTCAGCCAGCGCAGGTTATGGTACAGGCAGAAAGGTACAGAGTGGACAAATGTATCTCAGACATATACCTTTCATTCCCAGCTCTCTTGTTTTATTCTTGCTCCTGTATCAACTTAGCCATTTGGAGGTCCACACTCACCTCACACTATATTCAGAATGTATTTGTGAGATCCAGCTGTCCCAACTTGCTTCCCTTCTATTAACTGTAACAATGAAAGGACTAAAGGTCTATTTAGTTAGGCTATGCAGAAAGCTGGTGTTAGTGCTAGTGGAATTATCCTTAGTCCTTTTTCCTTTCCATCTATATTAAATTAATCCCCCAGTCTTGTCAATTTTATCTCTTTGATGATCTCTCCAAACTTTCTCCTAAGATTACTGCTGTGACTCTAGACTTAACACAGTATTTGCCTGTGTAGCCACCTGAAGAGTCTCTCTGTTGCCTACCACTCAGGTGACTCACTCTAAGTGTCTTCCAAATAAACAAGAGGGTGCCATTTATTTTTTATTTTATTTTATTTTTTTTTTTGAACAGCCAAGAAAAAAACTGCCATTTATTAAGATTCAACAAAGCGTTGTACTTTTGAAAGCAACTTTCGGTGCATGTTCTTCAACAATCACATTCTATGAAGAAAAACATTAAGAGCCACAAATTTGCTTCTTAAACTCAGAGTTACAGACATCTTAAGTTCAAAATAAAAGGTCAAAACAAAAACGGAACACAAAAACAAAGCCAAGGGGGAGGAAAAAAAAAAAGGAAGAGGAAAAAGTAACAACAGAAAGTAAAAACAATAATTCTTCCACTCCCAATTTTTAAAACATCAGAATTTTTCTACAACTCAGTGCTAACGGCAGCATGGCAAGCTGTATGTCTGGGTGTGTGCGCATGCGTAAGCATTGGGCCTCCAGGTAAGTCCTCCATTGAGGACTCCTATGGCCGGTATGATTTAATCCAGAATAGTGAGTCACCAGCCAGTCCTCCTGTAGCTGTTCCCCATAGCTGGTCACGTGCCAGATCTGACAGTGATAAAATCTCAAATGGCTCCAGCATAAACTGGCCCCCAGAGTTCCATCCTGGAGTTCCATGGAAAGGACTTCAGAACATTGATCCTGAGAATGATCCTGATGTCACTCCTGGCAGTGTCCCCACCGGGCCTACCATCAACACCACCATCCAGGATGTCAACCGCTACCTCCTCAAGAGTGGAGAGAGCTTTAAAACAGTGTGGCCACCTGTGACTTGCCCCTACCCAACCCAGTCCCTGCACGCACCTGTTTCTACACACCAACAAGGAGGTAAACTGTCAGACATTAAATCGACATGGTCCTCTGGCCCAGCCTCCCACACGCAAGCCTCTCTGTCTCATAGCTGTGGAAGGTGCCCAGAAACACTACTGCACCCACCAGGCCCCCACCAGGGCTAGCCAATCCCAAGCCTTCCTCCACCTGGGGTGCCAGCCCCCTCGGCTGGTGCCATTTATTTTTGGTGAAAGGAGAAAAAGCTTTTATTGAAACATAGCTTCAAGGAGATGGAGGAGTCTCATTGGCATGTATCATATCACTGTGTCTAGGTGCACAGGGCAGGGCCATTTATAGTAAGAAATAGAGGAGACGGAATATGATGGGACAGTAGATAATGCCACACTGATTTCATCCCCCCTGGCCCCTTTCTACTGTTTCATTTTCCAGTGGAAATGCAATTGGGCCAATCTTCTGAGGCCAGCATATGTATGATCTGTTCATTCATCTGGGCTGAGGAGAGGAGGGGGGAGGGGATGGAAGTTAGCCCTGGGTGCCCTGAAGAAGTTTGGAGAATTGCTTATCTCTGAAGGAAAAAAGTCTACCTTTTAAAGTTCCACTTTTCCCTGACAGTTACACCTCTGTATCTATTCCCACCTCCATTCATACATTTTCCTTATAGAAAGCAGAGTGAAGTGAAATGAAATGTATACAGCACACTATTCTCCCTTTCAGGTTAAGTCTTCACAGTAGCTGAATTAGCCTAAGATAAAGACATTGATTCTTACATTCCACAAGCCCAAAAAGTTCCCTTCGCTCCCTGCCACATCCTTAGACTTGCTCTATAGCATTTTACCCCTCCTCCAGACTAGACCAAAAGTTGCTGCCCAGTTCTGTAAATGAAGCCAGGGGAATTTAATTAGGTTTTAAATTAAGAATTGGGAAGCAAGTATTATATTAATACCAAAACCAGGGAAAGATGCAACTAAGAAAGAGAACTACAGGC
>NW_004524747.1:5873393-5896363 GCF_000260255.1 Octodon degus
GATGCCAGTAAGGTGGTCAGTGTTACTTTTGTTACTAGACAGGGGCACTAGGAGGCTTCTATCCAGGTCTTTGGTATCCTGTACAAAGAATTGGACAAGACAGCAAAGGTGTAGATATGTTGAGAGAAGAAAAATTTACAATCTATAGGAAAAGAGTGGACTTGTGAAGAAGGGTCACAGTGGTTCCACGGATAAAAGAAAAGAAACTTTAATATTTATAATGCCTGGATTGCCCCCACCTCTTGTAGATAATAGTATAGGGAAAATTGACCTATCAAAAACTTGCTTGACCTCACGTCAGATGTAAACTGTTCTGTTGAAAAATTCACTTATCCTCTTATCAGATGTAAATGAAAGAACAGGAAAAGTGTCTTTTGATTGGTCATGCCCATATGTAAATGAAGGATTAAGGACAATATCTTCTGATTAGTCCTGTGAACAGTGCCAGATCTGAATGAAAGATTAGGAATTAGCATTTTTCTAACTGGCCCCATGAATAGTGTTCAGAAGCCCTAAGCCTGGAGTCATTTTGAGTCACAGGTTCTGGATGTCTTCTCTTTTAAGAAACATCTCTGAGAACCAGTTAGCTATTGCTTTCTATGACTTTTTAAAATCTTTTAATTCATTTTAATGAGAAAAAAGATAAAATAGCAAGGAGACAGCTTCACAACAGGTTAGTAGGACAGTTACAGTAATTAATACATTAAATATTGTTGTCTTTGTAGTAGTTATTCAGAGGACAAGATGCAGATTAGCAACCAGCTCCAGACCTTCAACCTTTGTTTGGATCCTTGGGATCTGCAGTGCACAGACAGCCCTTTCGTACTCTTCCTCACCTAAAACTGCAGAAGGCCAATGTAAGCCTATCTTATAAATCCATCTTATATTAAACCTGCTTCTGTAGTGAATATTGACCAATGCACTCATATAGAAGAATCTGGGGACAAAAAATCACGAGCAATTAAAGAGGATCAAATCAAAGGTTGAAGGTCTGGATCTGTGTGCTAATCTGTATCAGGAAGCCAAAGGATCCATGTTTCAAAGCTCAAGACTGTGAACTGGAAGCCTGGAAACAGGCATCCAAGAAAGTGACAAAGACTGGAGCTCTGAAAAAACAAAAGTTAGATTTCTTTTTTGATTCCTTTTTAAAAATTCTATTCAGGCTACAAGGCTATTGGTTGTTGCCATTCACACCTTGGGTGGGTCTTTCATTTTTAGTGAATCTACTGAACTACACACAGAGCTATGCTAAACCAGTCACCTGGACATTTGTTATTAAAATGGGTATGCTAGTTAACTGTCACAATAATCCTGGGAAAATTAGTCTTAAATATTTGTGTGGTTTGAAAACTTCTGATTTAACATAAAGCTGCTCTGGAGATGGTCTATTTTATACCGCTTTCACCTTCTAACTTCTATCTTCTGGTTCCTAACATCCTAAAATGACCAAAGGAAGACAAAGATTGTCTTGAATATTTAGATTTACAGTTGAACAAATGTAAATCACTCGTGCTTTTCTTCAACTCTTTTGGACCTTAACCTCTTCACATTAGCCAAGTGGGGCTTAATTAAAACTGGTCAGGATATTAAATAGCAAAAGAGACAAGACAAAAAAATTGTTTTCTCAGTGAAGCTTGTTACAGATTTTCAGGCTATTGTGAAGGAAGCACTTTAAGTTTTTCCTGTTTATAGTCAGCATTGTCTCTTAAATAGTAGGAAGCCTGAGCCTACAGGTACAAAGTAGAAAGGCGGTGAATCAGGTAGTACGTGGTACAGATATTGGAGAAACTCTTAGGTGGCTTTGACCCCTATTCAGAATCTCCTATGGCAGTGATTCTCAGAGTTTGATCTGAAGACCTTTAGCATCAGCATCATGTGGGAAGTGGTTGAAAATATGAATTCTCTGGCTCTACCTGAGACCTAGTGAATCAGAAACTGTGGGGTAAGGGTAAGGCAACCTCTGCTTTGACGTTCCCCTCAGGGGATTCTACGTCTTACTTAAGTTTGAGAACTACAACTCTGTGATACTCTGATGGTCAGGCCATGCTTTCACATCGACAGCTTATCTGTTTTAGAATTCTTATTTGCTGCAAATAAGACTTTCAGCGACTTCACAGATTTTGTCTCTTCTGGTCCCGTTTTATGACTCTGGCTTTATGCTGCCCTTACTGATAAAATTATATTCATTCTCCTTTACCAGCTACTAGTACAACTAGTTTAGAATGAAAAGTTGAGTTCAAATCTTCTATGCACGTGCAAAACAAATCACAAAGATATATCTAGGTCAATATTGAGGCTTGGGGCTGGGGAGATGGCTCAGTGGAATAAGTGTTTCCCTGGTAAGCACAAGGGCCTGAGTTCAATCCCCAGTTCAAAAAAAGTAAAGAAAAGAAAAAGAAAAAAGAAAAAAGAAAAAAAAATTGAGGCTCTAGTTCTTCAGTAGTTCTTATCCCAGACTCTATAAACTTATAATTCTTCATCTGAAAAATGGAAGTAATACCATGTAAGAACTAAAAGACATAAATCTGTTCAGTGTCTAGCATTTGATAAGTGCTCTTTAATGGCAGCTGTTATTTTTGGATTAGGCCCCAAAGCATAGTTGCTGTACTATAACTTTGGAGGGCTGATTTTTCTTGTTTATCATTAAAATATTTTTTCTTCATCATTTAAAGAAGACAGATATCATGCATGCCACTGAGGACCAACATGAAATGGAATCATGCTATAGTTGAGTGGTTAAAGATGTAGTAGCCAGGGATAGATTACATAATTTTTAATCATGATTCTATCACTTACTAGCTAGTTAACCACTCTGAACTTTTTGGTTATGTGTTGTTAAATGGTCATGACAATATTACCCACCTTAGTGTAGGAATTAAATGAATATAAATATTGCTTGGAACAGTGCCTTACAACTTTTATTTTGACATTATTTAAAGGGATTTCAGGAGTAGAGTTTACAGAAGATGAGGATTATAGGAAAGTGGAATAAGTTCTGGAAAAAGTACCTAAAACCCAGGCTCATTGTATTAGTTACTTTCCTGTCACTGGGACAAAATACCAGACACACAAAACTTAGAGGAAGACAGGTTTATTTGGGCTCACAGTTTCCAGTGAGTTCAGTCCACAGTTGTCTGGCTGCAAGGCAGAAATGGTGTGGCAGAGGAAAGCTGTTCATCCCATGGCAGCCAGGAAACAGAGAAGGAAAGAAGGCAGGAGCTGGAAATAAGAATATACTCTTCTGGTTCTGCCAAAAAAAAAAAAAAAAAAAAAAAAAAACAACCTTCCATACCACACCTCAGTGACCCACTTCTAATCAGGCCTCACTTCCCAAGAGCACATTGAATTCCTGAACTCACCAATGGGAAGGTGTATTGACCAGGGTGCCACACCCATAACCCTATTCCCTTCTAAAAGCCTGGCCTCTAAATGTGAGAGTCTGGGGACATATTATACACCTAAACAATAACATTTGACTCCACTCTAACCAAGCCTACCTCCTGACAGCACACTCAGCTACTGAACTCAGTGGATGAATACACCAATATAGGGGTCCATGGTCCAGCCAGTTACAAAAGTGCTACCTCTGAACACAAGACTTTGGGGGTACATTTTAAATTTAAAAGATAACATTTGTTATCTCAGCACCTGAAGAAGCCCCTGAATAAATCACTTGTGTATTTTTTATTGTGTGACTCTAGTATTCTTTTTATGATGTTCCAAGTATGATTTTTATAGACTATGTATCACAATAAAGAAATAATGTACATACACCAGGAGACACTCAGCCTAGTTTTTGCATCTGCAGTAATGCAGATGACAACGAGAAAATAATCTCTACCTTTGCGGACGCTATAGTCTGGTTAGGCAGATGAGAGGAACAGCATAAAATATTATGAAAGAATATGAGAGAATATTAAGTGTTACATGCTGTGGCAGAGTTGGCAAGCACTGCCAGAACTCAGATAAGGAGAAAGGAGATGTGGCTGGAGAGAAAGCTTCCTAAAAGTGATATTTTAGTTGAGCTTTTACATTTCAAGGAAAAATCAGGCTGGGCAAAAGCAAGGATAAGTGAGAATTGCTTATCACATTCTTAAAGGACTCCTTAAGGATTCTTTCAAGCACATGGCACCTTTGGGGCATGTCATATTGGTATCATTTTAGAAAGTTTAGTTTATATATCAACATTGTTGATCATGCTAGACTAGGAGAGAAATATCTGAGGTTTTGCTTTATTCTGCAACTAAGTAGTTGTGTCCCCTGGTTTTAATTTTCTTCTACTCTCTCCAAATGAGGCCTTTTTTCCTCATTTATAAAATGAAATAATTGAATTCATTAACCACTAAGATCCACTCCTCCCTTTCTCTTTTTCTTTCATAGTGTTTGCGCTCAAACCCAGTGCCTTGCATATGCTGGGTAAGCACTCTGTGATGGACTTACAACCCCATCCCCTAAGCTCTTTTTGTATTCCAAATAGTCATTCTAGTGGCTATCATTTATGGAGAATTAACTCTGGGCCAGCCACTGAAAACTCCGTACTTATTAGTTCCCTTTACTATCCTGATGTTATGTCAGCTCTCAGTGCACTCCTTTTATAGATGAGGAAATCACAATGTAGTCTGTTGTGCAAGGGAAACATGGATGCCTACCCCTCATACCACACAGTGCAAATATAGCATAGGGTTCCTCTGCAGGTAGGATTTGTAAATGAAGCATATATATATATATATATATATATATAATTTTAAAATTTATTTTAGATTTTGGTACTGGGAATTCTTTTTTTTTCCATTTCTAAATAATTTATTTTTACCTATTAAATTTTTTTCACAGCTGATTAATAGGACACTTTTGATAATCAATACATTGTACATTGTTATCTTCTTAGTGGTTATCCATAGTACAAGAAACAGACAGGATATCGTGTCCAAACACTGTTAGTACACCTCTTTCTTCTCATTGAATTAAGTGAAAGTAGCTGTAAATTTATCCTATTTTGTATATATAAATACAAAATGATCTTTCCTTTGTATCCTTTTTTTGTCCTGTCAGAGGTGAATATTCCATTGGCATCTAAATACTATAGGTGTTTGAATTCAACTAAACAATTTAACACTGTCTAGCAGTCTATAACATTAGTGGGTTATCCGCAGAAGTTACTGACATGAGCCTTTTAACGCTCATCGTATTAATATGGATTTACCTTATATACCTCGTTTTTATACTTTTCTGCTGGATGGTTAAGACCAAGATATAGCAAGACCTATATAACAAGAAATGTAACTTTTGTGTCTGATAAGGTCAGCCAAGTACTCTCAGGATTTATCCTGTAGCCCTATACCACCCTTTGTACATCCTTTTGTCAGTGTCAGACATGAGGATGAGTCACAGCCATTGCTTGACCAATTTTCTCCCTGTGAAAGCTTGAGAAAATTTTTTTTCTCTCCATGTGACTCTCCCCAGGCTCACTTTACATCATCGAACACATTCCTCTGTGGCTTCACAATCATGAAGCATGTTTGCAGTCCTCAGAAATATCACCGAACCACTTCACAGGTCCAGCAGAGATAGTGTGTATGAGCTGTATGAGGCCAAGTGTCCAAAAGGGATGCGGTCTGTCTGGGTTATCCTGTTCAACCTGGAACAGCACTCCGTGAGCAAGAGTGAACTTTGAACCTAGCTTATATTACATAGTACAGAATACCTAAAGAAAGAGTTGGGGAAACAATAATTTAGATGACAAGAAAAATGTCAAGGGGTCTCTCATCCCAGATATATTAGGGAATGGGTATTTGGAAGGCTAGGCCTTGCATACTGAAGTCCAGTGGAAGACTCTTGTGTACCAGGAATGGTGAAATTAACCAAAGGCCTTTTCTTTCTGAAGTCAGGCTCAGTAGAGCTGAGCCAGCTCTCTGCTTAGCTACCTGAAATAGGAGAAAATGAGCCCAAAGAGCTATGTGAACATGTCTCCTGCCAAGGACAGTGAGCAGAACTGGACTCATACTGAAGCAGTGTGGTGCCAGGGCTTGTACCTTTAACCAATAAAATAGGCAATGTCAGTTCTCACTACTGGTAAAAATGTTGGTATTATAACAAAGGGAAAGCAAGTTAACTTTCAGGTTAGTAAAGCCTCAAAATTCCTGGCTCTTCCACTTACCAGATGTTAAGGTTTGGGCAAGTTACTTAAGCTTTATGGGCCTGTTTCCCTTTTACTCTAAGGATTAAGTGAGATAATCAATGTAAATTTCCAGGTATTGTGCCTGATATGGAAGTGCTTTAAAAAGGGTGGCTGCTGTCATCATCTGTAGTGCTGTTTCTATTGCTGGCCTGCCTTCCTCAAATGCTCAATTCTGAGATAATCCACAAGGTGTCTCCCTCTCAACAGAAAGTGTCATGGCACTGTAATGTGTATAAATATGTCTATCTGAGGATCGGAGTTCTTGAAAAATGGCTTTCACGTCCAAATCTACCTTTGCTAAAGCATATATTGCACAATGTGCCTAGCAGGAAATCATAGTTGGCTTTGCAGCCAATGCACATATGGCTTGAGAGGCAGTTCTAAGGCAAGTTGGTTGTTTTCCAGGCTGTGTGTGGGTGACGACTATATCCCTTCAGTAAAGCTTAAGTATGATGTAGTGGAAAGAGTTTGAAGATCTGTAATTATGCTTTCTACAGTCCTGAGGGAAGTACTGTATATAGATTTTGAGGAACACTCTGTGTGTGTGTGTGTGTGTGTGTGTGTGTGTGTGTGTGTCCCTGTCCCTCTATGTATAGCAGGGGTAGGGCCTTTTCCTTCAAATTTTGCACTACATATGGAAGCACCATTTCACTTCCTAGTTTGTGGATTTTATTTTTGGTAGGTACTTGTGATACAGGATAAAAGTTCAGAAAGATACTCTGTTGTTTATGTGAGATATTACGGAACCTAGAATAATTATATACATTCAAGATGATAGAACAGTAAGATTTAGATTTAAATGTGGAGGCTGCATTTGCAGCAGAAGCAGTAGAGATATTGAGGATTTATTTGTTTGAACCACTTGAAAAATTCTTTTCTCCTGGTCAAGACAGCAAAAATAGAAAAGAATAATTTCTATTTTTTCACTTAGATGAAACTTGTTTGCATACTGGGTGAGGGGCCTAAAACCAGACAAATATTTTTCCCATTTAGTTTATTGTACAAGGGGTTGGGTCTAGTAAGATTAATTTTCTTTGCTGTTTCTGAATGAAGAATGAGAGTTTCTTAGCTGCAGTGTTTTCATTTTATTGCTTTATACAAGAAGAAGAAAACAGCCTTTTCATTGCAAGTTCCCCAGTATTATATATGTATATCTATAGATATATACGTGATATATCTATAGATATAGCTATAGATATATAGATACAGATACAGATATATATTTGTCTTTTTGAGACAGGGTCTTGCTATGGAGTCCAGGCTGGCCTGGAGCTCAGTTTGTAGTCCAGGCTGGTCTCAAAATTGGAAGGATCCTGCTGCCTTAGCCTCCTGAGTGCTGAGATTACAGGTGTGTGCCACCACACCTGGCAGTATTCTAGATATTTTAAGCAAAACTCATGCCCAATTGGAGCAAACAAACAAGTCTGAAATAGGATTATTGAAAGATCTTTCTGTGACAAAGAAATTCAGGAATTGTAATACACAAAAAAGGGCTTCACTACCCTCTGAGGACTCCTGTCTGCCCAGAGCTCTACTGTTTCATGTGCATTAGACCTGTTTGGGCAACAAGATCCAAGATCTGCATTTTTCTGAGATCTGCATTCTTTGCCTGATTTCTGTTCCTCATGTTTTTCCCCCCATTTCCAAAGTTTGCCCTTGACTTCATGCTTTTTAATATTTTAAAAATCATTTATTTATTCATTTACTTATTTGTTACAGGGTCTTATTATGCAGGTCGGACTCATAGTGATCCTCTTGTGTCAGCCTCCCTAGCACTGGGATTACAGGTGTGTACCAACAGACCCGGTTTCATTGGCCAGCTAGGTACCTGGGGCTGGCACGGCATGCGGTACCAGATCAAACCCAGGTCTTTGCACTTGCCAGGCAGGTGCTTAGAACTCTGAGCTATCTTGCCAGGCTGACTTCATGCTTTTTACACTGGACTATATAAATCCTAGATATATATGGCAGTGTCATGGAGTTTGTTCAGCCTTTTTCTACACTATCACTTTTTCTCAGTGGCAACTAATTTGAATATGTTCTGGAATCTATGCAAAATTTCTTCAATATTTCAAGTTAAAACAGTAACTGATATCAATCAAGTGCTTGCTGTGTAATAATATTTATATGCTTGATGTGTAGTAATTAGTTTATTTTTTAGAGAAACCCTAAGAGGTGGACTACTATGCTTTACTATTTTTGTTCCCATTTTATGCATGGGAAAATGAGGTGCAAGGAGGTTAGATGCCTTGTCCAGGTTCCACGTTCTGACTGTATGGTGGCTCATGTTCTTAGCTACAACACTGTATTGTTTATACAGTACTCTTTTGACTTTGCCCTCCAGACATCCTAGGGAGTTTCTTTTGCTGCAAGGGTAAAGTGTAGCTCTGCTAATGAATGAATCAGCTTGACTCTGGGCCTTTTAATGAGGTAACCTGCAATTACAGGATAATTCTGATACTGGATTTTTGAGCCAGTGGTGAGTCCGTGGAAGAGATAACATATCAAATCAAAATGGAGATTGGTCATCTGTGTTCACTAGAGCTGGGATCTGAGTTAACTATATGAGGTATGAATTTTAGTGCACACCAGGGGCAGTGTTCTGCACTGAATTGTGTCAGGGACAGTATTCATACATAAGGCCTTTAAGGAAGTAATTAAAGCAAATGAGATCATGTGTGGAGATATGATCTAATAGAATCAGGGTCCTTAGACTGCAGAGAGCACCATCCTCTTTCTTTTTCCCCTCACACCTCCTTCTCTATATGCCTCTTTTTAAAAAGACTTAATGAGAAGTCCTGGACTTCTGTGGTGCTAGGCGATCAGGAGAGGGCCAAGGTCATACATAGGTCTTCTGGTGCTTTCATCTTTCCAGTTACTCCTTGGCCTTGAGGCTGCTTTCACCTGTGCATTCTTGCCAGTTGTCTTTGGCACTGCTGTTCTAAGTGGTCAGGGATAGCTCTCTAGTCACAGGTGGGACAAAAATAGGCAACCAAATTGGACCTTGGAGTCTTACGTTTCTGAACCCTGCTTTAAACTACTGCTACCCAAAGTGTGGTGTATGAACAAGTGTCACAGCATCTGGAAGCTTGTTGAAATGTAGAAAATTAGGGTTTACTGCAGACCTACTCAAAAGGCTTTGAATTTTAATAATATCCTCAGGTGATCTGTAGGCACATTCATGTTTGAGAAGTACAGATTTAAAAAACCAGTGGTAGTCTCACTTCTCTGGACACTGAGGAGTGAAAAGCAGATGTTAACATTAGTTACCACTTTTCTCTCCAGAATATCATCTATTGCTATCTCAGCACTGACCATCTGATCTGAATTCATTGCATTCCCTTTCCTGGATGAGCAAGCACTTAAAAAAAGTGATTTACAAGTTGCTGACATGAGCCTTTTACAGCTCAGCATATTAATGTAGCTTTACTTTTATTTATTTATTACTTACTTATTTTTTTTGTGGAACTGGGGATTGAACTCAGGCCCTTGAGCTTACCAGGGAAGTGCTTATTCCACTGAGCTATTTCCCCAGCCCCATAGCTTTACTTTTTATACCTCGTGGTTACACTTTTCTGCTGGATGGTTAAGACCAAGTGAAAGCAAGACCTACATAACTAAAAATGTAACTTTTGCTATCTGATAAGGTCAGTCAAATCCCTCAGGATTTGCCCTGGAACCATGTACAGCACCTTGTGGGTCTTTTGTCACTGTCAGCCTTCTGGATGTGTCATAGCCTTTGCTTGACCAATTTGCTCTCTGTGAAAGTCTGAGAGAATTTTTTCCCTCTAGGTGACTTTCCTTAGGTACAATTGCCAGTTGTGCTGATAACTCAATACTGTTATGGATTATTGGACTATATTTGGGTTATTTTGTTGAATTCAAGCACCTACAATATTTGGACTGTCATCAAGTATGAAAAGGTCCTTTAAAGAATTCTCCAGATACAGGGGCTGGGGAGGTGGCTCAGTGGAATAGGCACTTCCCTGGCAAGTGCAAGGACCTGAGTTCAATCCCCGGTTCTGGAAAAAAAAAAGACTTCTCCAGATACAGCCTCTCTAACAGCAATGGAACACCCATCCCTGACAAAACAAAACAAAAAAGGGGATATAATTAAAGGACCGTTTTGTAGGGGAAAAATATATATGTGTATACAAGATAGTTAGGATATATAGATATAGATATAGATATAGATATATAGATAGATATATCTATATCTATCTATCTATCTATCTATCTATCTATCTATCTATCTATCTATCTATTTTCTTGTATACTCAAAATAGTCAGGATAAATATATAGCTCCACTCTCTTAATGCAATGAATAGAGAGGTTTGTTGTAATAGTGTTTGAAACAGGATATTATGTCAGCATTTTATACAATGAATAACCACTAAGACAATAATACGCAATGTATTAATTACTGAAAATGTGTCAGTAATCAGTTGTGAAAGCTATCTCATTGATATTTGTTTCTCACTAAAATTATTAAAAAATAAAGGAAACATAATGGGCTAAAAATATAGCTACTTTCTCTTAGTTCATTGAGAGGAAAGGTTTGTACTAATATTGTTTAGACAAGAGATCATGTCTGCATCTTGTCCTCTGAATAACTACTATGAAGACAACACTATGCAATGTATTATTTTTGCAATGTATTAATTGTAAATGTCTTATGTGTTTTAAAACAGTTTCATTACCATTTTCTTTTTTTGTCATTAAAATGAATAAAAAATTTTAAAAATGTGACTTACAACCAACTTCCCACCAGTCATGCCAATCCACAGATCATGAGCACTGGATAACAGAATAAGTCATGTGATATATTGTCTAGAACGTTCTAGTTCTAGTGTACTCTTTTTTTTTGATACAGGGTCTCTCTTTGATCCTCCTGTCTCAGCCTCCCTAGTACTGGAATTACAGGCAAGTGCCACCACGCCTGGTTTCAGTGTCAGCATGACATGCAGTACTGGGGATCAAACTGGGGACTTTGTGTTTGCCAGGCAGGCACTTATGCCGCTGAGCTGTCTTCCTAGCCCTGGTTCACTCCTTTTGATGTGAAAACCCCTACTTGCTAAGTTGAGCACCAGTTGAATATTAGAAAAGAAGTGATGTTTGGATATCCTTGGTCAAAATAGCCTGGATTTACAGCCTGGCTAATTCCTGTACCATATGCCAATTCAGTAGCACAATGCATGGATCACAATTACGGAAAATCTCAGGAGAAGTGGCAGATTGCTTTTTAGAATTGCATATGGATTTAGATACTATACTATACTTTGTTTCTGTAAGCTTTTCCTTACTGTTTTTCCTCAGGTAGTATTAAAATGAGTTTGTATTCCATGAATGGAAATCTGAGGGCATAAGTGATGCATAGGCATTGGTCCACAGAGAAGAAACTCCCTGGGATTAAAATTTTCCTTCAGATAATTCATGAGATTATATACAACCATTTGATTAGGTGACAGTATATAGATATTTAAAACATGAGTTTATCTTCCTTGTATCCTTTGTCATCATTTTTTCTCCAGTGTCCTGTGTAAATTGAAGACTAACCATTAGTAATTGCCAATAGTTCTTGCCCATGATTGTAAAGAATCTAGCTATTATGGAAGAAGAAAGTAATCTCTTGCTTTTCTCTTCTTTCCAAGTTATGTGATTGTTATAATTTGATATTCACTAATACTTGAATGTCACCACCCCACTGAAAATGCAGTTCTTCAACGTGTATTTTGACTACTATGTCAGAGGCAAAGGCCAAGCAAGGAGTGGTTGAACACCAGTGCTGCTCCTGTATTCTATTATTTCTGCTTCTAATCCTTGTCACATCTGTCAGTTTGAGGAACATTCATATCCATGGAGACGTTATTTTTAGTATTTGAATTATTTTGAATGACTTAGGACACAATTAACATATCACGTTGGTCATATTGACAGGATGCAAAAACAGTAGGTGTCCTACAAGGGATTTGGGTGTACAGAATGGTTCCCAAGGCACTCAGGCAGATTGGATATTTAATGGGCAAATTCCCTGGCCTCTTAAGTCAGTCTCTGGAGCACATCCGTGCTGTTTGCTCTAGCTTTACAAAGTGGTTTACAAACTGTTCACCATCTCCTGTTCCTCATAGCCCTTTTAGATTGTCCACCTGCTGATGTGACACTTGATTTCATGTTCTGTGTGCCAGTGCCCTGTGTGCCAGTCTTATTAACTTGTGTCATTTGCTCTGTGCTGGGCATCTTATACTTTTTAATTTAGTCCCTTCATTAAAACTATAGAAGGAAAATGTTAACTGCTATCCCCATTTTACAAACATGGAAACTGAATGTGCTCAAGGCCATACAGCTAGTATATTCTACACCTGAAATTTTGGCACTGACTCCAGTGTATAAACTTCCTATGTATTTTTTTGTGAGTTTCTTTTGATCTTTTGAAAAATTGTAATTGCATGTAATGGCAAGCTACATTGTGATGTTATGCTATATGCATACAGTGGGGAAAGACTGAGTCAATCTATTTAATATTACCATCCATTTATACACTTTTTGTATTTAAATACTGTGATGGTTTGTTGATTGTGACAGCTTGAGTAAGAGAAGCTCAACTAAATTGGCCCAGCAATTCCATACCCTACTCTTGTCATCTGCATAATGCAAAGGGGAAATGATGGACAGATCTGCTTCTGTTTCTGTAGAGGAGATCCAGTCTTTGTTTTCACCTGATAAGGCATCTCCTGGCTTCCAGCAGACTCTTCCGTGATACAGACTTGCACAGAACAGAGCAGTGAGCTCCAGAACTTCGGCTGGGTGCTTCCATTTCCAGTGTGCAGACAGACCCTCTGCAGTCTTCCACACCTGACTCTGTGGATGGCACTGCAAGCCAATCTTGTAAATTCTTGTATATTTGTATATCTTGTATTATATGTTTCTCTAGTAAACACTGACTGATACAAATACTTATCATTTATTCCTCTTGAGTAGCTAAATTTTTGCACTCTGTGGCCAATACCCACCATTCTATGAGTTTATTTTAGATTACAAATAGAAGGGACTGTGGGTTTCTTCTGTCTACCAATGCACGAAGTCTTAGCTACTATGTAATGCTATACTTGACTCAGATAGCAATAGCTAATATTTACTGAGTGCCTTCCATTTGGCCAAGCACTGTGCCAAGCCCTTTGTGTATATTCATTCATTCACTTAGTCCTCTTAATTCTGAAAAGTAGGCTTTATTATTAGCTCTGATTTTCAGAAAAAGAGACTGTTGCACAGATGTTAATTAGCTTACATAAGTCATAGAGTTAAACAGTGACAGGCAGAAATAACCGTTTCACCTAAAGCAGTCCAGCTCAAGTCTATATGTTACCTGTTCTCTTATATTGCCTTACAGATGTCTTTGGGAAGCAGGCACAGAATGTCAAAGAGTGGAGTCAAAGAGTGGCGTATATCCCTTTGGGAGACACTGGGAGGAACAGGTAACTGCTACTCAGGTTTTATCAGTTGTTACCATGTGGGAATGAGAGCAGTATCATCACAGTTACCAGGTTTTTTTTTTTTTTTTTAGGTACTGGGGATTGAACTCAGGACCCTGCATTTGCCAGGCAAGCGCTTATTTTACTGAGCTATCTCCCCCGTCCCACAGCTACCAGTTTTTAAAGAGAAGACCCAAATGTGGATCTATATATAAAATTTTCCTATTTATATATTGATAACAAATTCTAAATTAAAAAAATTATTCCAGATTTAAAGTATTTGTTCTTTTTTTTTTTTTTGGCAGAACCAGGGATTGAACTCAGGCCCTTGCGCTTGCCAGGGAAGTGTTTATTCTACTGAGCCATCTCCCCAGCCTGAAGTATTTGTTGATAAATTATATGAATTAATTAAATTATAGGTAAATATATTTAATTCATATGCTTATAGAATATTTATTGTTTTTTGTGAATATTATGCTAATTCTAGATATTATAGGTCACTATAAATCAAGTGTTAATAAGAAACTGACTCCTTCATTTTGCTGGTAGTTTACATGATTGTCTTATGTATATTTTAGAATTTAATTCTTCAGTTAAATTGTATTACTGTTGTAGGAAAAAGTAAGCTTGTATCGTGTAATATGGCAAGGATTCATGCTAAATTCACTTGTCAATTTTATAAATATAAATAATTTGTAGAAATAAATATTTGTTAATATAAACTTTGATTGCAGTAACAAAACATACAGATGTTCTAAACACACATGCAGGGCCAGCCAAATAGCTCAGTGGATTAAAGTGCCTGTAAGCAGGCTCAGGGGCTAGGGTTTGATCCCCCAGCCTGCAGTGCCATCCCTGCCCCCCGGGGAGTGCTGAGATAGCAATTGAGACTGGGTGTGGTGGTGCGCGCCTGTAATCCCAGCTCTTGGGAGTCTATAAATAGGCAGAGTCTGATCTAGTAGTGGGACCCTGAACACCCAGTAGACCCTTCCCTAAAATACAAAATAAATAAAGAGATAAATAAATAAAAAATAGACATACATACACACATTTGTGTATACATAAAATGTTGTTGTGTGAAGGAATTAACCTGTGGCTGCCAGCCTCCAGCCACTTTCTTAAGACATATTTTTTAGTTCTCCTGCTTGCAATTGCTAGCCTATTACTAGGCTCATAGAAGACAGTAACCAAATATATGTTGACAATGTGTCCTGGTTTTCTGGCCTATACAAGTTTATTTTTTAATTTTTGTGACAAACTGTAATAGGGGAAAGGGAAAAGTAAAAATAGAAAAAGAAAAAAACATATACAAGTCTTAAATCTAATATTCTGAGGCCATCTCTGTTAGGCTTTTTGTTTCTTTTTTCAAACAGGCATCCAGTTGTTTTTCCTTCACAGAGCATTCTCAAATCAGGTGAAAGAGTTTTCCAACCTCCTAAGCAAAACCTGTTTCTATGCAACATTTCTCAAAACAAAGCAAAACAAAACAACCACCAAAACCAAGAGAGAGTAGAAGAAAGGATGAGCCTTGGTTTTCAACCCTAACTCTTCCTTGGAGTCACCCAGAGGTTTTATAAAAATGCAAATTCTATAGCTCCTGTGCTAGAAATTCTGATTTAAGTAACCATTAGTTGTATCTTGGGCATCACTATTTTTTTCAGTTATCTTTATTAGAACATATTTCCAGTATAAGTGATCTCCAATATGAACTCACTTCTCTCCATGATTTTCTTCACAAACCAAACTAGATGTTAGTCAAACTACATTATTCCATAAGGTCAGCATTGAACTTAGCTATTCAGTGTGATCCATTTCTCATCAAATTTGATTTATGACCAAAATCATGGATAGTTTGTGAACTGAGATACCACTGTTAGTAATGATTATATTCCCAGTGGGGTTGGTACATGTGTGTGACACATCATAATTCTTTCTAAACCCCTTACTTGGTCTCCCCTCCGCTTTATCTTTTTAAAATTGTATCGGTTATTTAATTAGGTTGTTAGTAAGAAATTTAGAACACTAATTTATGAGGATAAATTCCATTTGTCAGAGCAAAAATGGATCTCAGGTAGCCCCGGAACTGAGGAACAGCTTTGATTTTTGCTA
Organism: Octodon degus; assembly: GCF_000260255.1. NCBI lineage: Eukaryota > Metazoa > Chordata > Mammalia > Rodentia > Octodontidae > Octodon > Octodon degus. Next base: position 5,889,151 of record NW_004524747.1, read on the forward strand.
AAATCTATGAGTCCACCACTTTCTGATCCACCTTGTGCTGCTCAGAAATCTGGTATCTCTCTTTCTCGGTGTCAAAGATCTCACCGTCTTGGTGTCTGGGTTTCTGCAGCTTCTTCTTGAATTAAGCATCAGTGAGGTGTTTGGGGATTTTCACTTTGCTGATATTAATTTTGCAGAGGTGGCAGTGACAAATTTTTGGTGTGTTCTTCATAGAGGAACACGATTAAGGCTAAGAGGCCCAGTCACAAGTAGCAAGCCACTGGCCAACTGCTTCAGGAAGACCACTCTCTTGCCTCTGTGATGCCTTGTGAGGATGAGCAAGATGGTGCCGGGAGTGACTCTAGGTGGAAGTTCCTCACATGCTGACTGAAGGGTTTCTTGCCGTGGCTCAAGAGCTTTCAGGGCACATCTTCAGTAGGGCAGTATCTAGGCATTTTTCAAAGCTTAACCACTGAGGTACCTTCATTCATGTCCCCACCAGCCGGTTTTGTGATTGTAGCAAGAACTTTCTCCTTCTTTTTCTTCTCAACCTTTGACTTAGCAGCTGTGTACTTTCTCTTGCACAAAGCGTTTATTGAATACATAGCAGAACGTGAGTATCTACAAGTTCCTCTAACCAGGACAGGATCTCAGCTGTAGTGGGGCTGCCCCTTCTTGGACTTTTTTGCTTTCACCTTGCCCTTTTTACCAGTACCACTGGCAGAAGCCTTCTAAGCTTTGGGTTTTCTTTTCTTTAGTGTCTGTCTTCTCAGTTCTTTCACTAGTCATCTTGCAGGATCTCCTCCTCCTTATCTTCTAATCCAGTCTTATTATCTATTATTCATTTACATTTTGGATTTCACATATAAAGGAAATCATGCAGCGTTTAAGCTTCCTGTGTGTCTGGTATATTTCACTTAACATCATGTTCTCATGGTGCATCCATTTTCCTATAAATGACTCATGTTTATCCTTCTTCATTGCAGAGGAATACTTCATTGTACATACATTCTACATTTAAAAGATATTTTCATTATTTATGGGCATATAGACCATTTCCAAAATTTAGATATTATGAATTGTGCTGTTGTAAACATGGGCATGTATGTATAACTAAAATATGATGACTTTAACTGTTTCAGGAAGATATATAGAAAGGGTGAAAGCTGGGTTTAGTTCTTTGAGCAATCTCCATACTAACCTCCATAATGCTTGTCCTTGTTCCCACCAACAGTGGAGGATTCCCTTTTTGTTGAAGCCTCACCAGCATTTGTTATTACTGGATTTCTTGATAATAGCCATTTTTCTAGAGTACAATAGAATCTTAGTGTGATTTTTATTTGCATTTCTCTAATGGTCAGAGATGGTGAACATTTTCTCTTGCATTTATTGAACATTTATAGTTAGGTGTAGGGGAGGACATTCTGAACCAAATCCCAATCTATCAAGAATCAACAACAGGAATCATAAAAAATTTAAAATTTTCTGCACAAAAAAGGAAACAACCAACAGAGTAAAGAGATAACCTACAGAGTGGGAAACACTATTTGGCAGCTATTCCTCAGAAGTGTCTGAGAAATGTCTATTCATTTTCATTGCCTCTTTTTTGATTGGCTTTTTTATTTTGATAGGTCTAATTTTATGAGTTTTTAAAAATATATATATTAGCTACTTGTGTACTGTCTGATGAACAGCTGCCAAATATTCTTTCCCATTCTATAGGTTGTCTCTTTACTCTGTTGGTTGTTTCCTTTGTTGTGAAGAAAATTTTAAATTTTGTATGATCCCTTTTGTTGATTCTTGATGCTATTTGTTGTGCTATTGGGGTTTGGTTCAGAATGTCCTCCCCTACACCTATGATTTCAAAAGTTTTACCTATTTTATCTTTCAACAGGTCAAGTGTTTCTGTTTCCACACTTATGTCTTTAATTTCTTTTGATTTTGGTTTAGTATATGGGCCAGAGATGTAGCTCAGTGGCATGGCTCCTGCCTAGCAAGCAAAAGATCCTGAGTTTGAATCTTGGTACCAAAGGAAAAAAAAACAGCTCCCCCCAAATAAACAACCTCCCCAGTAGATTAGTACATGTTGACACCTACAGGTTTAGATTCAATCTTCTGCATGTAGATAGCCAATTTCCCCAGCATCATATATTTTAATTTAATTTAGAATAGTAAAAATGAAAGCAAAAACAAATAACAGAAACAAAGACAGAAACAGGGTAATGTACAACAATACATATGTTACAGATTTTCAAAACAAGAATAACAGTGGTTCTCTTATCTATTTTTATCATCAATTCTAATTCTCACATTAACAGATAGTTATGCAAGATTGGACAAATAATTGAATATTACCACTTGCTTTCAAGAAATTTAATTTTTTATGTCTTTAAAAATTATTTTAATGACAGTATAATAATAATTGATAAGGCATTAGAAATGACACACCTTTAGAAGACCAAGATGAGAGGTATTCAAGTGTGGTTTTTGTACTACACATGCCTGTCCTTGGTGTTGTTGCTCAGATTGTCGACATCCGCATGTACAGTTAGTCAAGGTGAAAATTCTACACCTTAACTGCTAGTTTAAAAAAACTGATGGAAATTATTAGTATAATCATCTCCACTATCCTGTATATATACTTCCATGCTTTTCCCATTTCCTTTTTCCTATCTTTTTTCATTTCTCTCATCTTTGTTGTTTAATTCTTAAGTTCAGTTTCTTGCTTTTAACTATATCTATTATATTTTTCAGGTTTTATTTCTTTTAGTTCTTATAGTAGGGAGACAATATGATATTTACACGTGGATGTCTGGTTTATTTCACTTACGAGTATAGCCTCTAGTTGCATCCATTTACCAATAATGGCTTTGACTTTATCTTTCTCTATAGCTGAGTAATACTCCATTGTATAAAAATACCACATCTTTTTTATTTATTCCTCAGGTGATGGGCTAGATAGAAGATCTTTAAGGGCTGACCAAATAGCTCAGTGGATTAAAGTGCCTGCTTAGACAGATGCAGGGGCTGGGGGTTCGATCCCCAGGCCTGCTGTGCCGGCCCCACCCCTGGGGCATGCTGAGATGGCGATTGAGACTGGGCGTGGTGGCGTGCACCTGTAATCCCAGCACTTGGGAGGCTGTAAACAGGAGGATCACTATGAGTCCAATTTAGTAGTGAGACCCTGTACACCCTGTCCTAAATTTAAAAAAAGACCTTTGTCTGTGTGATTATTGGTTAAGATTTTTTTTTCTGAGTTTGTGGGCTGTCTTTTCACTCTGTTGGTGATTTCTTTTGATGAGCAGAAACTTCTCAATAAGATGAAATCCCAGTTAGTGATTCCTTGCAGTATTTCCCACCAGCATCATATTATAAATGCTTTCTTTGAGTGTATGTTTTTGGACATTTTGTGAAAGATCAAATAGTTAAGTGTGCTTGGGAATGAACCTATCTGAATCCTCTATTCTGTTCTGTTAATCCTCTTATTTGTTTCTTAAAATTAGTACATACTTCTCATCAATAGTGATCGTACTCATCATACGGAATTTATATCTGTAGATGATATCCTATTTTTCCCATTCTTCTCCCTACCTTTCAACCCTTCTTTCTATCCTCATTTACTAAAGCTTTGTTTCCATTTTTGTGTATAGAGTTGTATCTTGCTATATTACTGAATTTGGTGATTAATTCTGAGATTTTTGGTATATTGTTTTGGGATCTTTTGAGTATCATGTTATCTCCAATAATAATTTAGTTGCTTCTATACCTTATCTACCTATCTATCTTTGATTTCTTTTTCTTCCCTGATTGCTTTCACTAATGTTTTGAGTATATGTTGTACATGTTGAACTGAAGTGGTGATAGTGGACATCCTTCTCTATTTTAGAGGGAAAACTTTTAGTTTTGTCACATCTAATATGATTTTGGAAGTAAGTTTGTCATAAATAGCTTTTTATCTGTTGAAAGAAGGGCCCTCTGTACCTATTTTCTTTAGCTTTTTAAAAAATTCATGAATTTATTTTATTTTATTTTTTTGTCAGAACTGGGGATTGAACTCAGGCCCTTGCACTTGCCAGGCAAGCACTTATTCTACTGAGCCATCTCTCTGGCCCCATGAGTTGATTTTGGATTTTGTCTAAGGAGTTTTCTGTGTTCACTGATCATGTTTTTTTTTCTTATTTTTGTTTATGTGAGGTTTGACATGTATTGATTTATGAATGTTGAATCACCCTTCCTTCCCTGGGATGAAGCTGCTTGGACATTATCTATGATGTTTTTGATGACTTGATGCATGTGTTTGCCTGTATTTTTTGCCTCTATGTTCACGAGAGAGTTTGGACTATCCTGCATTTTTGTAATCTAAGCTCCTTGAATCCTTTTCCAGTTTTGGAATCAGGATAATGCTAACTGCTAGGAATGATTTTGGAAATATTTCTCTTTAAATTTTATTAAAGAACTTGAAGAATTATTTGGGTCAGTTCTCCTTGAAGTTCTTGTAGAATTTAGCAGTAAATCCATCAGGACTTGGGCTTTTCTTAATTGTTAGGTTTTTTTGTTGTTACTTCAATTTCATTGCCCACTTTTGTATTATTCAAGATTTTTTATATCTTCTTGATTCTGTTTTCATAATTTATATGAATCTAGTGTCTGCCCGGTTCTGCTGTATTCTCTAATTTATTTGTATGTAGGTTTATGAAGTAATTGCTAATAATGTTTTGATTTCAATGATGTCTGTTGTGATTTCAACTTTTTAATTTCTGTAAGCATTAATTTGAATCTTTTTTGGTAAGACTAGCTAAGGGTTTATCCATTTAGTTTATTCTTTAGAAGAACCAGCTCTTTATTTATTTTCTGTGATTTTTTTCTTTGTCAGTTTCTTTGACTACTGCTCTGATCTTTGTAATTTCCTTCCTTGTACTAGCTTTGCATTTGAATTGTTCTTCTTTATCTAGTAGTTCAATGTGCATTCTTAGTTCATTTATTTGGGTTCACTGTTTTTCTTATGTGGGTGTTAATATTTGTGAACTTTCCTCTTTGGACTGGTTTTATTGTGCCCCATAAAGTCTACTGGCATTACCACTTAGTCTTGAAGCTGCCTCATTTCTTCCTTGATTTCTTCTGTAACCCATTGTGTATTTAAAAGTGTATTGTTTAGTTTCTAGGAATTTGCATAATTTATATAGTTTCTTTTGTGACTTGTTTCTAGTTTTGTTTTACTGTGATCTGATAAAATGTATGGTAAAATTTTGATTATTTTCCATTTAAGCATGCTTTATTGGCTAGTATGTGACTATTTTGGAGAAAGTTCCATGTGATTCAGGGAAGAATGCATATGTTCTTCTTGGGTGGGTTACTCTGTAATTATCTATTAAGTCTATTCAAAGTTCTTCTTTAACTTTGTTATTTTTGTGTTGAATTTTTTTTGTTTGGTTGATCTGTGTATGACAGTGAGTTATTGAAGTTCCCCGTGAGTGTGCTTATGTTTATTTGATCTTTTATTTCTAGTGGTGTTTGTTTTACAAGTTTGGTACAGATATGTTAATAATTGTTATTTTTTCTTATTGAGTTGTCCCTTTAATCTACTTTGCCTCTTTTAATGCATTTTGACTTGAAAGTCCATTTTGTATGAAAATAAAATATCTAGTCCTTTTTGCTTTCAGATTGCCATTGCGTGAAATACAGTTTTTGGTATATGAATTTCTTTTGAGGTTAAATGTGTTTCTTGTGTACAGCATATAATTGGGTTTTACTTCATGATCCATTCTTCCAAACTGTGTCTTAACCTGAGAGTGACACCATTCACTTTGAGAGTTATTGCTAAAAGGTTTTTATGTATTCTGGTCACTATGCTATTTTCCTGTTGGTAACTCTCTTTGTTTCCTTTCTCTTTTTTGGTGGTACTGGGGATCAAACTCAGGACCTTGTGCTTGCCATGCAGTTACTTAAGCCACTGAGATATCTCCCCAGCTCTTTCCTTTCTTATTAAGAGCTCAACTTACCTCTTTCATTCATTCTGTTAGCCCTTTTGTCATTGTTAGTATTATAGTCTCTTTCTAGGATATCCTTGAGAATTTTTTGAATAAAGTGCTCTTTATCATTAAATATATCATTTTTTCTATCAATTTTGAAAGATAGTTTTGCAAGATGTACCAGTTCGAGCTGGAAATTCTTTTAGGGTGTGAAACACTATAATCTGAAATAACTAGGCTTGTAAGGTTTGTGTTGAGAAGTCTGTTGGAATTCTAGTGGATTTACCTTTATAAGTGATTCTTTGTTTTCTCTAATAAGTTTTAAGATTCTATTCTGGTGTGCATATATCATTGTGGTATGATGGTTTTAATTCTTTTGAAAAAATACCAAGAATTGGGTCAAACTATTTTAGTTTTTTTTGGCATAATCTACATTCTGATTTTTCAGTGCTTGGACAAGGATATACTCTCAGCAAGAGTGGAGAAAGACTGTAAAATTTTATCCACAGCCCCTTCAACATTTGTTTATTGGTTGATTTCTTCAGAATTGCCATTTTTTCTGTGGCAAGATGGAATGTCATTGTTGTTTTAATTTGAATTTCTTGAATGATTAGGGATGTTGAATATTTTTTCATGTATCTATTTTCCATTTGCACTTCATCTGAGAAGTGTCTATTCATTTCACATGCCCATTTTTGGAATGGATCTTTAAATTTGTGGCCTCTCTTTTCTCATCCTTCCTTTCCCTTCCCCCTCCCTTTTTCACTTTCCATTTCCACATTTTCTTGTATCTATTATAAATTTTGGTCTTTTTTTTTTTTTCCGGAACTGGGGATTGAACTCAGGCCCTTGCGTTTGCCAGAGAAGCACTTATTCTACTGAGCCATCTCCCCGGCCCCTAAGTTTTGATCTTTATGGACACTTTTGGTTTCTCACATCAAAGAAACAATGTGATATTTAAATGTGTGTGTCATCTATTTCTTATAAGAGAACAGTCTCAAGGTACATTCATTTACCTAGAAATGTCTCAAGTTGATTCTTCTTTATGGAACATTAATACTCTATTGTATGAAAATCCCACAGCTTTTTATGTATTCATCCATTAATGAGTATTGGGGCTATTTCTAACAGTTAGCTACTACAAGTTATACTTCAATAAACACAGGTGTGCATACTTGACTATTATGTGATGCTTTTAGTTCTTTTGGAAAGATACCAAGAGAAGGAATAGATTGGTCAAATAGAACCTCTAGTTTTAGTTTTTT
>NW_004524747.1:5908758-5910039 GCF_000260255.1 Octodon degus
ATGATAATCTGTAATAGTAGTTTCATGCTTGGAGTGCCAGTCATTTTAGTCTTCTGAATATGGACTGCTTGTCATGACATGCCAGTTGCTGCTGTGCTGTCTCTTGGGCAGAGGATTGTTCCAAAAGAAGGGGTTGGTGAATAAAGGCAAGAAATAAGAAAAGGAATATTGTGACACTGTCCTGCTTCAAGGTTGTATATTGTTAGATTTTTAGACTTAAGTGTAAATATAAGAAGTATATAATTCCTTATGCCTATTTTTAAAAATATATTCTAATTTTTAAATGTTCTTTCATCATATTCTGTAGGGACTTAAAGTTCAACATATCAGTACTGGATGAAAAATACCTGTTCCATGTTATGCCTAAGATGTTTGATATTCAGACAGATAGTGAAGTTAAACTTAACATCCTAGGTTGTATGGTAATGATAATAATCTTGTGTTCTGGATGGTTAACAACCTATGTTTGCTGATGAAAATTAGAGAAAAAGGAGGGCCACAAGGAAAGCCAAAATTTTGGCCCTAGCCTTCCAATTTCAGCTAAGCCTCAGGACATATGAGAACTTGTACTGTAATGTCATGTAACTCGGTAGTGCCCCAAATTTCCTGATCTAGGAGATTATGGGGTAAAGAGGAAAGTGATCAATGATGTAGAGTGTGCCTAAGGAGAGTCACATGGAAAGAAAACATTCTCTCAGGCTTTCAAAGAGAGCACATTGGCCAAGCAATGTAGTGACTCATCCACATGACTGACACTAACAAAGGTTCTACAGTCTGAGGGACAGGATCTCAGGATAAATCCTTAGGGGATGTTACTTACCTTATCAGACCCAGAAGCTTCATCTCTTATTGCATAGGTCCTGCTTTACCTTGGTCTTAACCATCCAGCAGAAAATTATAAAAACGAAGTATAAGAAGTAAAGCCATGTTGTTATGTTGATCTGTAGGGGAATCAGGTCAACAGTTTCTGACATTGCCATTGAAGTGGAAGACCCAAAACTATTATGGGCTACTGGACTCTTTTAGAATAGTTTGCTGAGTTTACACACCTATAATATTCAAATAACGGAACTTAACAAAAAAAGAGGATACAGATGAATGTCCATTTCGTATCTGTGTGTTCAAAGTGGTTATTATAGGTATATAGTTACATTCTCTTAATGAATAGAGGGATTTGTTCTAATGGTGTTTGTAAATAAGATATCAAGTTTGCATCTTGTACAGCAATTAACCACTAGGAAGAGAGTATGCAATATGTTAATTATTGAAACTGTCCTACCA
>NW_004524747.1:5910139-5918180 GCF_000260255.1 Octodon degus
CCCCCACAGCCTCAGTAGCACTTGTAATTGGTTGATTTCTTGAAAATTGGCATCTTTTCTGGAGTAGATATTGGATTTGTATCTCGTGAATGACCAGTGATGTTGAACATTTTTTAATATGTATTTGCCATTTGTATTTCTACATTGGAGATTTTGTCTATTCATTTGAGATGCCCATTTTAAATTGGATCTTTAAAGCTGGGGTGTCTTATTTTTTGAGTAGTTTATATGTTTTAGATACTAGTTCTTTGAAGAACATAGGCTCTCTCTCTCTTTTTTTTTGTTTTGTTTGCAGTACCGTGGGTTGAACTCAGGACCTTGTGCTTGCCAGGCTAGTGCTTATTCTCCTGTGCTATCTCCCTGGCCTTTGAAGAACATATAGCAAAAGATTTTCTCATCCTGTGGTAGTCTCTTCACTATTGGTGGCTTTTTTTTTCTTTTCTTTTTTTTTTCCTGCAGTACTGGGGATTAAATTTAGGACCTTGTGCTTGCCAGACAAGCACATATTCTACTGAGCTATTGCTCAGGCCCATTCGTGGCTTCTTTTGTGGTGCAAATGCTTTTCACTGAGGGCTGGCAAGATAGCTCAGTGGTCTAAAGCACCTGCTTAGGCAAGCTTAGGCAAAGCATGCAGGGACCACGGTTTGATTCCTGGCACCATATGCCATGCCAGCCCTGCCCCCAGGATGGGCTGAACCGGCAACACACACACACACACACACACACACACACACACACACACACAAAGATGAAATCTGAGTTGTTGATTCTCTATTTCTTGTGTGATCAGGGTTTTGTTAATAAATTCTTTGCCTGAGTTGTTGATTCTTTATTTCTTGTGTGATCAGGGTTTTGTTAATCAATTATTTGCCTGCATCCATGTCTTCAAGGGTTCTACTTAGTATACATGCCAGAAGGTTTACTGTTTAATACTTAGATCTTTCACTAATTTTGATGTTAGTTTAACACATGATGTGAGTATTGGTTATTTTTAGTCTTTTCAATGTAGAAAACCAGTTATCCTAGAACCATTTATTAAAGAGGCTTTCTTTCAGTGAATATGTTTGGTTTCTTTGTTGAAGATACAGTGGCTGAGAGTGTTTGGAGTTGTTTCTGCATGTTCTAATCTATTCCACTGATTTTTGAGCCTGTTTTTTTTTTTTGCCTGTACCATACTGTTTTTATCATGGTAACTTTGTGGTATATTTTAAACTTAGGGATTGTGTTGCTCCCTACCTTCCCTTTGTTGTCCACAATTGCTTTTGCTATTCTAGGTCTCTTCTGATTCCAAATGAGTTTTAAGATTTAAAAAAATCTTTTAGTTATGTATTTGGTACAGGGTCTCAATACGTAACTCAGACTCATAATGATACTCATGTCTCAGCTTCCCCAGCGCTGGGATTACAGGTGTGCAGCACCGCACTCAGTTTTGATGGCTGGTATGGTGCACCCAAGGTTACAGGGCCAGCATGGCGTGCAATAGTGGGGATCAAACATGGTCCTTATGCTTGCCAGACAGGCACTTAGACTGTTGAGCTATCTCCTCAGCCAAGTTTTAAGATTGTTTGTCTAGTTCTATGAGTGTGGTAATGGTATTTTGATTGATATTGTGTTAAATATGTATAAAAATTTTGGAAAAATGGCCATTTTTAGGATATCAGTTTTTCCTATCCAAGAACAAGGCATATCTGTCCATTTTCTGATGTCCTTTCCCATTTCATTTTGCACAGTACTGTACTGTACTTTGATGTTCTTCATTAAATTGATTATAAAGTATCTCAAAGTTTTTAAAAAAGAATGAAATATAGTAAAAACATTATAAATGATACAGAATTTCACTAAACAAAATGATAGGAATTCAACAATGGTTGTTATATTGCATATTGTCTTCAAATTAATTTTCGGATTACCAGATGTGTGTGTGAAATTGGTCAAAAAATTAAAAAGAAGAGATAAAAAATTAAGTATTAACTGCTTCTTTCAGTATTTTAAACTTTTTCAAGTACAATCTTTTTTGGTACTGGGGATCGAACTCAGGACCTTGTGCTTTCCAGGAAGCAGACACTTATGCTGCTGAGCCATTTCCCCAGCCCAGTGTTTTAAACTTTTTTATGCTATTGTGAAAAGTATGACTTCCCTGTGAATGAATTTGTGATTTGTGTACAGAAATAATCTTTATTTTTGATTGTTGACTTTGTATCCAGCTATGCTACTGAATTTTATTAGTAAATCTTGAAGTCTGTTGGTGGAGTTTTTGGAGTCTTCTATGTAGAATGTCCTATCATCTGCAAACAGTGATAATTTCACTTCTTCTTTCCTAGCCTTATTCTTTTTATTTTCCTCACTTATTGCTCTGGCTAATGTTTTCACAACTATGTTGAATAGGAGTGGTGATAGTGGATACCCTTGTTCATGATTTTAGAGTGGAAGTTTTTGATTTTTCATTTAGTATATAATATTGGCTTTCAGTTTGTCATAGAAGGCTTTTATGAGATTGAGATAAAGACCATCGATCCCAATTTCTATGGAATTTCTATCATCAGTATAATTGAAAATAAAGGCAAAAGGTTTGTTACTATAAGACGTTTACCAGGCGAAACCTGAAATTTACTTATAATGTGGTGTAATTAAGAATTGTTTTGTTCATAGTACACCCTATGGACCCTTTCTCAGTCTTTTCTCATTGTCCTTTACTAAGACAGATTTGTAAGAGTAGGGACAAGTGGGACAATAAGAAAATAATTCTCTCCACATGATTTCTACCCTCGTGTGTATAGGGAGGTTCTCACTGCATCAAAAGCTGAAAGTTGTGCATCATTCACTTAGGATTTGCTCATTGTTTAGGTTGTCCTTTAGATTTGTATAAGCTTGGAATAGCTCTGCTACACAGCTAACAAACTGAGGAATCCTTGCACTTTAATGGCAGCCAGAATACTTTAGTTTAGAACAGAACTCAGCACATGAGACCAGGTCTGCATCTAGGGCTGTTTCTCCTCACAAATAGTTGATGATATTACTTATGCCATGGGCACAGAGTCACCTTTACCTCTCCCTGTACTGATTCTTTCCCCACCTTTGGAGTGGTTTATTCCATGAAAGACATCTGGGAATACAGATCTCCAAGTTCAGGCAAGAAGTAAGTCTTAGTAATTTTTTCATATTTAACATTTTTTTGCTTCTTGTCTCTTGTTTTCATTTGTTACTCTATTTTAAAAACAAATATTTACTTGAGAGACAGTATAGAAGTAATTGATATGACAGACAAGCAGTACATATTTAAAAGACCAGAATGACAGGCATTCCAAGCATAACCCTAGTATTGCACATTGCTATTCAGTGCAGTTGCTTAGTTCACAGGTATCAGCATATACAGTTAGTCGGGGTGAGAATCCTATGAATGACCCACTACTATTATGGACTACTGGACTATCTGGATTATTTTGCTGAATTCACGCACCTAAAGTGTTTAAATGGCAATGGAATACACATCTCTGACAAAACTAAACAAAAAAGGGGATACAAATGAAGGACCATTTTGTATCTGTACATACAAAATAGTTAGGATAGATATACAGCTACTCTCTCTTAATTCAATGAGAAGAAAGATTTGTACTAATAGTGTTTTGACAGGATATCCTGTCTGCATCTTTTACTATGAATAACCACGATGAAGGCAACAATATGCAATGCATTAATTATTGAAACTGTCTAATTAATCTATTTTGAAACTTTCTCATTGCTATTTGTTTCTCAAGAATATTAATTTAAAAACCCCAATTTTTAAAGTGCTACTGATGCTACTGACCTGAGGCTAAACCTTGAAGACTTCTAGTCTAGATTAGAAATTTACCTTCATTTATACGATTTGTCAGTCAATTCAGATGCCCAGAGTAGGCATGATTAAATAAAAACTTTCCTCAGGGACCACCAAACATATCCCACTGTGTCAACTTTGAAGGAACTATTGCAATGGATGTTGTGGGCTTTTCACTATGGATTTATCATGTGAGTGACCCTCATATTGCTCAATGTGCTCCACAAATGTGGCCATCTCAGATATGAAGGCTAGCATTGAAAGAAATATTCTGGACCTCAATCCTAACTGAATATCCTTCTCTAAGAGATTGTCAGAACTAATCTCAGGGTGCCTTATCTCCAAAGATGCCCTGATCACTAATCTCCATATTGATGTATTTACATTTAACCAGACATACACTGCTTTCTCCTAATGCCTTCAATAACTGATGGTCAACGTTCCTGCTATAAGTGAAATGGCCAAAGTCCTCTAACTCCTAATATTTGGCATTTTCCCACATATACTGCTTGGTGATGATCATTGCTCTTGCTTCTTTTCACAAAATCCCCACCCCTGAACCCCTCATTATTGATGTTACCTACCAATTAACAGGTTATTTATTTATCACCATCATTTATTGAAGACATAGTTCATGACTTACTCTCATTCTGTCCATTTCTTTCACCATTCTTGAGGTCTTCGACATCTTTCTGTCAAATATGTCAGAGCTTTATTTGCCATGGAGAATCTTTGAAGAAATTCTGCTATAATTAGAAACTTCTTTTGTAGCTAACAAAGTCAGTCAAATCTCCTAAGAATTTACACTGAAACCATGTACAGCAGTTTGTAGATCTTTTGTCAGTGTCAGCCATCTGGATGAGTCATGGCTATTGTTTGACCAATTTGCTCTCTGTGAAATCCCAAGAGAATATTTTCTCTCCATGTGACTCTCCTTAGGCACACTCTACATCATTGATCACTTTCCTCTTTGGCCCCATAATCTCCTTGATCAGAAATTTGGGGCACAATTGAGTTACGTGATGGTACAGTACAGGTTCTCCTATGTCCTGAGTCCTCACTGACCTTGAAAGGCTAGAGCCAAAATGTTGGCTATCCTTATAGCCTTTCTTTAGAAACCTCAAGCTCAATTACTGTAGTTACTCTATTTTAGATTATATTTTCAATCCATTGACTCCCACTGCATTCTCTCTCATTAGCCTATCACCTATATTCTTTCTTCTACAACATAGTCTTTTGGACTTATGAGTAAACATAAGAATTATATAATTTGTTATGCCTATTTTTAAAATATATTCTAATTTTTAAATGTTTTTTCATCATATTCTGTATGGACTTAAAGTTCAATATATCAATACTTGATGAAAAGTACCTGTTCCATGTCATGCCTAAGATGTTTGATAGTCAGACAGATAGTGAACTTAAGCTTAACAGCCTAGGTTGTGTGGTCATAACAATAAGCTTCTCTTCTGGAGGGTTAACAACCTAAGTTTGCAGACCAAAATTAGAGAAAAAGAAGGGATGCAAGGAAAGCCAACATTTTGGCCCTCGCCCTCCAAGGTCAATTAAGACTCAGGACATATGAGAACTTGTAATGTCATGTAACTCGGTAGTGTCCCAAATTTTCTGATCAAGGAGATTATGGGGCCAAAGAGGAAAGTGATCGATGATGTAGGGTGTGCCTAAGGAGAGTCTACATGGAGAGAAAACATTATCTCAGGCTTTCACAGAGAGCACATTGGCCAAGCAATGGCTGTGACTCATCCACATGGCTGACACTGACAAAGGTTCTACAATCTGAGGCACAGGATCACATGATAAATCCTGAGGGGATTTCCCTGACCTTATCAGACCCAAAAGCTACAACTCTTGTTGCATAGGTCCTGCTTTACCTTGGTCTTAACCATCCAGCAGAAAAGTATAAAAACAAAATTTAAGAATGAAAGCCATGCTGTTATGTTGAGCTGTAGGGGACTCAGGTCAACAATTTCTGACATTGCCAGTCAAGCGGAAGACCCAATACTATTAAAATATATTCTAATTTTTAAATGTTTTTTCATCATATTCTGTATGGACTTAAAGTTCAATATATCAATACTTGATGAAAAGTACCTGTTCCATGTCATGCCTAAGATGTTTGATAGTCAGACAGATAGTGAACTTAAGCTTAACAGCCTAGGTTGTGTGGTCATAACAATATGGACATAATATAACTATTATGGACTACTGGACTCTTTTAGAATATTTTGCTGGGTTAACACACCTGTAATATTCAATTAACGGAACTTAACAAAAAAGGGGATACAGATGAATGTCCATTTTGTATCTGTGTATTTAAAATGGTTAGGATAGATATATAATTGTATTCTCTTAAAGAATAGAGGGATTTGTTCTAATAGTGTTTGTAAATAGGATATCATGTCTGCATCTTGTACAGCAATTAACCACTAGGAAGAATGTATGCAATGTGTTAATTATTGCAATTGTCCTACCAATTTGGTTTGAAACTGTCTCATTGCTATTTGTTTCTCAGTAAAACTATGGGGAAAAACATAGTCTATAGTATTCTAGTTTCTTTTCCTTCCATTTTTGTAATACCTAGTGACTTGTCATATCCTAACTTTAGTTATTCTTCTCCACTCCCATCTTTTTCCTTACATTTGAAAGTTTCACTACTCATCTGTATTCACTCATCACCAACTTCAAATGGACCCCAGGCACTTCCTGTCTCTTCTATTATCTTTCCTGAATGAAGTTTTTTGGAAGACAACATTCTGAGATGATCCCTTCTTCTTTCCCCAGACCTATCTCCCTGCCTTCTTCCTTCTCTTATTCATTTACAATGTCATCTCATGTGGTTATGAGTAAATTGAATTCAGAAAACAGGGACACTCTGTTCTTTCCATCACTAAATCTATCCTAACTATACCTGAAACTGGTGGCTTTTCCCCATTTTCATTAGGTAATGTGTCCATATTGATAGGCGAATGGGATGTTAGCTTAGGCTAATTCCTAAACGCTGTTTAATCATGCTTCCAGTCAGAATTGGATTCTTCATTATATTCTATCTCTTCTGCCATATCCATCCTCTCTTTAATAGCTTTTACATAAACAATTATGTTATAGTACTTCTATTCAAAAGTAACAAAATGCTTCCTCTCCTTTGAGTCTGCATTCTTTTTTTAGTTTCTCACACATTTGCCTATTCCTCTTCACAGCCAATCTTCTTGAAAAATCTGTATAGTCTCTTTCTCTCTTATTCCCCCTTGAACTATCTCCAATTTGGCTTAAATTTTCAACTGGCTGTAGTCTGCTTCTGTGGGGTTCTGAGAATCAAACCTATAGGTAGCTCAGACTGTAGTTTCAGAATATATTAGAAAACACAAAGAAACTGGGGCTCTGAGAAGTTAAGTGATTTATCTGATGTCATACAGGTATTGTGTACTAAATTGGTATTGAAATCTAGTACATTCAGTTTTGTACATCAGCATTCTTGTCATTTATCACATTGCCTCTGTGCTTTGTATACATACTGTAGGGATGATCTCAGTGCTTGTAAATTTTTTGGCATGTTCTTTTCTTCCCACTGAATTACTATTTTAAGGATAAGAATAAAGCCTATACTGGGAGGCCCAGACCCAGTCCCAGCCCAGGCCCGGTGAGTGTGTGGGAGAGCTTCCAGGTACCCGGCGCCAGCAGGATGTACTCATCCCAGCCCAGGTGCAAGGTGGGTGAGACCCTATTCCACTCCCTTGGGACGCCCCCCAACACTCTGTACCACCTCCCCTACCATGCTTGCTGAGTAGGAATTTCTGCCTCGTTCCAGCAACCCCCAGACCCAGTCCTAGCCCAGGCCCGGTGAGTGTGTGGGAGAGCTTCCAGCTACCATGTGCTGGCATGACCTACTGGTCCCAGCCCAGGCGCAGCATGGGTGACACCTTCTTTCACTCTCTTGGGATGCCCCTCATCACTCCATTGTAACCCCCAACCCTGCACCTTGCCCACAGAGTAGCAATTTCTGTGGCATTCTGGGAACCCTCAGATCAGTCCTAGTCCAGGCCCAGTGAGTGTGTGGGAGAGTTGCCTCTCCCCCCTACTCTACCTTGTCTCCACCAGACTCAGCTCAGTCCTGGCATACAGGCCTGGGGTGAAACCATTCAGCTGCAATCACTGCAGAGAGTGTACAGGACAGAACCACCCAGCCAGTCCAGGAGCAGAACATCTTGC
>NW_004524747.1:5921720-5934282 GCF_000260255.1 Octodon degus
TAGGAAGAGAGTATGCAATATGTTAATTATTGAAACTGTCCTACCAATTTGGTTTGAAACTGTCTCATTGCTATTTGTTTCTCAATAAAATTATGGAAAGAAAATGCAAAATGAACAAAGAAATCCACATCAGTGATTTTAAATTTTTATTTTACAAATTAAACAAGCATCTAGTATAATACTTCAAATAATTCCTAGATGAAAACTAACAGAGAATTTTTCAAATGAACACACTTTATTATTGCATACTTTCTTCATTCCTAGCTGTAGGATCTGATGACCCTAAATTTGTATGGCATGCTGGTTCTTAAAAGAATGATAACATTATGGTGATTGACATACTGAAAAATGACTCCCATATTTGATAAAAATTGTCACACTTAATGGTTTAATCACAGCATGATTTGAATTTAATCTTGATTTCCAAACAACTCTTTGAAAATGCCTGAATATTTGAGTTAGAGGTCTTTGAATATTAGATCTTCTATTCCTCTTAAGAAGTGGCTCTCAAACTTTTTTTAATCTCATGGATTTTTTTCCTTAATTTTATTGATAAACAGTGATGAGAAAGTTTCAAACCAAATTGGTAGGACGGTTTCAATAATTAACACACTGCATACATTCTTCCTAGTGGTTATTTGCTGTACAAAATGCGGAAATGATATCCTATTTACAAACTCTATTAGAACAAATCCCTCTTTTCATTAAAAGAATGTAACTATATATATCTAACCTAACCATTTTAAATGCACAGATACAAAATGGACATTCATCTCTATTCCCTTTTTTGTTTAGTTCCATCATTTGAATATTATAGGTGTGTAAACTCAGCAAAATATTCTAAAAGAGTCCAGTAGCCCATAATAGTATTGGGTCTTCCGCTTCTCTGGCAATGTCAGAAATTGTTGACCTGAGTCCCCTAGAGCTCAACATAACAGCATGGCTTTACTTCTTATACTTCGTTTTTATTTTTTCCTGTTGGATGGTTAAGGGCAAGATAAAGCAAGAACTATTCAACAAGAGTTGTAGTTGGGTCGCATAAGGTCAGTAAAATCCGCTCAGGATTTATCATGAGATCCTGTACCTCAGATTATAGATGCTTTGTCAGTGTCAGCCATGTGGATGAGTCATGCCCGTTGCTTCGCCAGTGTGCTCTCTTTGAAAGCCTGAGAGAATGTTTTCCCTCTATGTGACTCTCCTTAGGCATACTCTACGTCATTGATCACTTTCCTCTTTAGCCCCATAATCTCCTTGATCAGAAAATTTGGGACACCGCAGAGTTACATGATGTTACAGTAGAAGTTCTCATATGTCCTGAGTCTTAATTGACCTTGGAAAGCTAGGGCCAAAATGTTGGCTTTCCTTGTGGCCCTCCTTTCTCTCTAATTTTAGTCTCCAAACTTAGGTTGGTTACCCTCCTGAAGACAAGCTTATTGTTATTACCATACGACCTAGGCTGTTAAGCTTAACCTCACTATCTGTCTGAATATCAAACATCTTAAGTATAACATGGAACAGGTATTTTTCATCAAGTATTGATATGTGGAACTTTATGTCCCTTCAGAATATGATGAAAAAACATTTAAAAATTAGAACATATTTTAAAAATAGGTATAAAGAATTATATAATTCTTATGTTTACACATAAGTCCAGAAATCTAACCATATACAACCTTGATGCAGGACAATCGCACAACATTCCTTTTCCTGTCTCCTGCCCTCATTCACCACCCCCTTCTTTTTGAACAATCATCTACCTGAGAGACAGCATAGCAGCAACTGGCTTGTCATGACAAACAGCCCGTATTCAGAAAAGCAGAATGACAGGCACTCCAAGCATGAACCTACTGTCAGAAATTGCCATCTTCAGTGCAGTTACTTAGTTCACAGGTGTCAGTATATTTAGTTAGTCGGGTGAGAATCTTTCCAATTTACTGCTAAATTCAAAAATCTTGTGAAGATTCTCAGGATCATTGCCTTGCCCATCTTCTACATATAACTGTATGGCTTGTCACTGTAATGTTTACTAGCTCTTCTTCCTTTGCTCTCTTAATTAGTTATGTAACACTTAAAAATTACTGAAGATTTCATTTTCTTTTCCCTTCCTTACCCTATCATTTTTTTGTTTATTCCCCTTCCCATTAGAATACTTTCTTCCTATTTCCCAATTTTACTCTTTGGTTTCTCACACCAGAAAAGCAGTGTGATGTTTAAACATGTGCATTAGGTTTATTTCACTTAACTTGAAAGTTCTTCCTTTTCTGCCTTTATTGTGTTTATTAGTATGTTTGCCATAAACAGCAAATACATTCATTGTCAGGAATTGTTCCACTTGTGTATTTGATCCTTTTTACTTCCACTGCCCTGTCCCTCCCTCTTTTGGCAGTTTATATCCATTAATATGTATCAAATGAAAATAGAAAAATCAAACTCAAAAGAATAAAAAGGGTACATTTGTTGTTGGTTAAAGCCCTGACTGATTATTTATCATGGAGGTTCTGCAAAACTCTACTGTATATTTCTGAGAGAGTGAGAGTAAAAATGTAATCTTAGTATTATTGCAAAATGTAATTTTGACTTCATTAAACAGCTGAAGGCATTTTGGCCACTTCCAAGGGTCTGTGAAACACACTTTTCAAATTGTTACTTCGCACTTTCCCATTCAGAAGTTAATTGTTGGCTCATGCACTTGGGAGAGTATGTTATAAAGAAAGGCTGTATCTTAGACATGTGATATTAATTTCCTTATCTATAAAATGAGGATGATACTAATGGAATGAATCTCAGATAACTGCAGGTTAAATGAAACTAGGCATTGTAACTAACTTATGTAAAAAGTCTTGTATAAAACTCAGCATATAATATGCTCCCAATAAATGTTCATCTTATCTTCATAGAAATAGACATCTCATAGCTCCTTGCCTCATGAGTTAGCTTATTTGGGCTCTGGTTTTTAGAAGTTCCTTTCCTCTGTCTCTGTAATGTATAATTTTTGTGATTATTCTTCTGCATAGCATTGGAAACATCTTTTCAATTTTAAATAAATTAATAGGAAAACTTATAGGTCTTCTTATAAATTATGTTATGATTTTCAGATTATTTTGATTTTTTTCTATATGCAGTTGCTCTTCCAACAAATATCTATTAAGCACCTAAGTATCATGTGCCAGTACTGTAATAAGAAAAAGACAATAATTTGCCCTTGTGGATCTTATATTCTAAGGCAGAAGGATTTTTTTTTTCTCCAAATGTCTTCAGGGTAGTTTGGCTGGCTTGAGTTGTGGGGATCGAACCACAGCAACATGAGCCTGACTGCTTTGTTGAAGCAGCCACTTAAAGAACTGAGCTAAGGGGAAAGCCCCCTTATATTCTAAATATAGAAGAGCAAAGTAAGTTCTCAAATAAATGAGAACAGATGTGATATGTTCTGCAATGGGAATTGAAACAAGGTAAAGAAAAGGGGTTGGAGGTGGGGTGCTGCTAGAGGGAGGGGGAATCACTCCCTCAAGTGAAATGAAACTTGGAGAAAATGACATGGGGAGGAAGTTATAAAAAGGAAAAAATTCTGTGTAAGTTCTCAATTTGATTCTAATTTTGATTGGAATGCATTGGAAATTTTAGGTAGGGGAAGTGCTATTTTTTATTTTTATTTATTTTATTTTTAATTAATTTTATTGAGAAATAGCAATGAGAAAGTTTCAAAACCGATTATTTGGACAGTTTCAATAATTAGTACATTATATATTGCTGTCTTCGTAGTGGTTATTCATAGTACAAGATGCAAACATGATATCCTATTCAAACACTATTAGTACAAATCTTTCTTCTCATTGAATTAAGAGAAAGTAGCTATATATCTATCCTGTTTTGTACATACAGATACAAAATGGTCCTTCACTTTTAAAAATCACCTTTTTTTGTTTAGTTTTGTCAGAGAAGTGTATTCCATTGCCATTTAAATATTGTAGATGCATGAATTCAACAAAATAATCCAATATAGTCCAGTAGTCCATAATAGTAGCGGGTTATCCAAAGGACTGGCAATGTCAGAAGTTGTTGACTTGAGTCTTTTACAGCTCAGAATATTAATATGGCTTTACTTTTTGTACCTTTTTTAATAATTTTCTGCTGGATGGTTAAGACCAAGATAAAGCAAGACCTATATAACCAGAAATGTAACTTTTATATCTGACAATTTCAGTCAAATCCAGTCAGGATTTATCTTGAAACCCTGTACTGCAGCTATGGAGATGAGTCACAGCCATTGCCTGACCAATTCGCTCCCTGTGAAAGCCTGAGAGAATGTTTTCTCTCCATGTGACTCTCCTTAGGCACACTCTACATTGTTGATCACTTTCCTCTGTGGCTCCATAATCTCCTTGATCAGTAAAATTGGGACACCTGAGTTACATGGTGGTACAGTACAGGTTCTCCTATATCCTGAGTCCTCATTGACCTTAAAGCCTAGGGCCAGAATGTTGGCTGTCCTTGTAGCCCTTCTGTTTCTCTGATTTTTGGTCTACAAACTTAAGTTGTTAACTCTCCAGAAGAGAAACTTTAATATTATTTCCCTACAACCTAGACAGTTGAGCTTAACCTCACTATCTGTCTGAATATCAAACATCTTAGACATAACATGGAACAGTTGTTTTCCATCAAGTATTGATATGTTAAACTTTAAATTCCTACAGAATATGAAGAAAAAATAAAAAAATTTAAAAATTAAACTACATATTTTTACACAGAAATTTAGAAATCTAACTGTATACAGCATTGTAGCAGGACATTCCTATGACATTTTTTTCTTGTCTTTTGTTTTCATTTGTTACTTTTTTTTAAACAAGCATTTACTTGGGAGACAGTATGGCAGTAATTGGTATGACATGATAAGTAGTACGTATTTAGAAGACCAGAATGACAGGCATTGCAAGTATGACCCTAGTATTACTCATTGCTGTCTTTAGTGT
The DNA here is from genome assembly GCF_000260255.1 of Octodon degus. NCBI lineage: Eukaryota > Metazoa > Chordata > Mammalia > Rodentia > Octodontidae > Octodon > Octodon degus. The sequence continues at coordinate 5,926,688 of NW_004524747.1, forward strand.
AGTTGCTTATTTCACAGGTATCAGCATATATAGTCAGGGTGAGAATCCTACCAATTAAATGCTAGTTTCAAAAACCTGCTGAAGGTTCTCAGGATCATTGCCTTAACCATCTTGTGCATATGAATGTGTGGCTTTGCCCCTGTTATGTTTCCTAGCTTTTCTTTATATGATTATTATTATTATTATTATTATTATTATTTTGGCTATCTCAGAATGCCTTAGGGGCACGTCTGGTAAGGCACTAGGATCTGGGAATTGAACCAGTGAATCCTGGGCCTCACTATTTTGCTTACATAGGCACTTAAACAACTAAGCTAATGGTCAGGCCCCTGAAAAGTTCAGAAGGATTTGTTTTGATTGTCTCGGGATGTCTTAAGGGCAGGTCTGGAAAGGCATGAGGTCTAGGGATTGAACCACACTATCCTGAGTCCGACTGCCTTTGCTTAAGCAGGCACTTAAAAAACTGAGCTAATGGGCAGGCCCCAAATGAGGTGGTATTGTTACTGGATGAGGGGCCCTGTGAAGCTTTTTCTTAGGCTTTTGATGTCCCAAACAAATAAATGAACAAGACACACAGAAAAAGCAGTAAGAATATACATTTACTGAAGGGGCAAAAAGCAGTATGTTCTGTACAGAGAAAGAGTGGGCTAGTAAAAAGGCTGAAAGCAGCACTGAGTAGGGGAAAAAGGATCTTTACTGTCCAGAATTCTTGGCTTGGCTTTCCCCTCATGGGAATAAGGCATGGGACAGTTTTTCTATCAGTTCTCACTTACTGTCATGCCAGGCATAAACTGTATCAAAAATTTTGCTTGACTCCCTGCCAGATGTAAATGAAGGATTAAAATAGCACTTTTCTAATTGGTTCTGTGAACAGCACCAGATTCAAATGAAGGATTGAAAATATCATTTTCTTATTGGTACTGTAAATGCTCGGGAGCTGTGAAGTCACTTTGGGTCCTGCGTTCTGCACATGTCATCTATTACAGGAAACATCTCACTCAACCTGTGTATTAGTCATGGATTATTATGACCGTTGACAGATTTTGCCTGGATAGTTGTCCAATTTGTCTCAGCCCTAATCCCCTATCTCACTTTGAATTATGTTTTGAAAATATCATTTTGTCATTTATGGAGAATAGACAGGGAACAAGAATAGAAGTGGTGAAAACAGTTAAGGAGTTCTTGAAATAGTCCAGGCAGGAAGTTTTGATGCCTTTAAGGTGAGGAAAAGCTAGATTAGAACAGAAGGCAGAACTGACAGAATTTATAGATGGATTGATGTGTTCTGTGAGGAATAAGGATGTATCGTAAATGATACCTAGGATTTTGGCTCAAACACTTGGATGAGAGGTGGTTCCACTTACTAAATTGGGAAGACTGGATGAGGAGGGACAGAAGGAGGACTTCTCTTTGGGGTAGATGTTAGATTTACAGTCATTACGCATTTATGTAGACATACAGAGTGAGTGATCTGGGAATTGGGGGAGAGTCAGGACTAGAGATGGGCACTTGGTAGTCTTCAGTAGAAAGTTTTGGAGAATTGAGTTGAATCCAACTCTTAGGAACATAATGTTAAGTGAAATAAGTCACAAAAACAAGCTTATATGAGAAAAATATATAATGAAAGGGGGAGAGAGACAGAGACAGACATAGGAAGTAGAGAAGTATTTTCCCAAATTATTTCATTGTTTCAAAAATATTTTGTATACATGCTATTTCATTTCTTTTATACTATTTCATATTAGTTCACTGAAAGAAAAGTTTTGTGTTATTTGTGTGCTTTTTCTCTGCAGGAATCTTTTTTATGAGTCTGGAGGAATCTTTTTGATCTGTGTATTGTACTTTGAGAAACTACTTTGAAGATAGTGATGTACATGCATTAACTAGTGTTATTCTTTTTATTATCTCTTCATTATTTTGTTAGGAAACTTTTTTTCATAAAATAAGAGACCCAAACTAAAAATGGCCATCTGAAATGAATAGATGCTTTTCAGATGAAGTACAAACAGAAAATATTCAAAATGAATATTCAACATCCCTGGTCATTCAAGGGATACAAATAAAAATAGCACCGAGATTCCATCTCACCTGAAAAAGAAAGGCTATTAACAAGAAATCAACCAATAGCAAATGATTGCAGGGTTGTGTGGGAAAAGGAACCCTTTTCCACTCTTGGTGGCAGTATAGACTGATGCAGCTGATGTGGAATTCCATTGGAAATTTCTGCAAAAACTAAAATGAGAGGTTTCATTTGACCCAGCTATTCACCTCCTTAGTATCTTCCTGAAAGAATAAAAAATATCATACTATAATGATATGTACACATCCATGTTTATAGTAATCCAATTTGTAATAGCTAAACCTTGGGAACAGCCCATATGCTTGTCAACCAATGAATGCATAAGGAACATATGTTTTTTATATACAGTAGAGTACTACCCAGCCATAAAGAAGGATCAGTTTGAGATATTTATAGGTAAATGGATGGACTTTGAGACCATAAGTAAAGTAAAATAAACACACATAGGAAAATATTACTTCATTCTCTGATGTGAGAAGGTGAAACTGTAAATAAGGATCAGAGTATATACTATATATTTTAAAGTAGGAAAAATATACTCAGTTGAGACGGGTCACTAGGAAGGGGGGATGGGGAATTGAAAGAATGGAAAAGAAAAAATGAGAAAAGAAAAATGGAAATAAAGCTTTTGTGCATACAGAGAGGAAGAGTGATTAAAGGGAGGCTAAGGGAGAAGGAAAAAAGTAATTGAGATAAGTCATGTAGAGGTACAAAGCCCCTATGATGGGAATGATCATTATACTTATTTAACATATACCAATAAGCTTAATTAATTAAAAATTAAGATGCAGAGTTCTCCATTGGTTGCAAGTTCAAAAGATGAGGAAGAGCCAGCATGGACACTGAGGAAAAAGTGACTGAGAGACAGGAGAAAAAACAGGAGAGTGTGATCATAGACACCAGTATATGTTTCAAAAAGCAAGAACAGTCAGCCAGTCTGTTTATGAGGAAGCCTTTGCAACCTTGATAATAGTTTGTCAGTAATACAGAGACAAAAACTTGTTTTGGGTTGATTGAGAAACTATTGACAGTGAGAAAATGGAGAAAGAATTCCAGACACCCACTTTGAGAAAAATAGATGCTGTCTTTACTTGTGAGGTAACTGTAAGAGGGTATGTGATCAAATAACTTTTTGGTACTTTTAAGAAAACATTTACATGCTGATGGGAATGATCATGGATGTCTTAGTTACTTTTCTCTCCTTGTTGGGACAAAGTACCCAACACCAAAAATTAAGGAAGGAAAGGTTTATTTAGCTCACATTTTGTGGAGGTTTCAGTCCATACACAGCTGGCTCCATGGCAGACTGGCACCATGCAGAGGGCAGCAGTTCATGGTGGCAGAAAACAGCAAAACAGAGCAAATGGGAGGAATAGTGACAACAATGGCAACAGAAAGCTAGTCTGTCTCCCTTATGTTGCATTCAAGCTTTCTGCCTCAGGTCGGGTGTAGCACCCACACTCATAATCCAGGCAAAACTTACACTCATAATCCCAGTAGCACTCACACCCATAATCCCAGTGAATTATCAGTTAATCAGAAACTCTAGAAGTTTGCCTCATGACTTACAAGAGGCTTTTTGGGGGGACACCTAGATATAAACCATAACAATGGACATGTTGATAGGAGAAATTTGTGACATCAGAGAGGTAGGAGTTAACTGCTGCAGCAAAATGTTTCAGTAGCTGAATGTAGACGGGGTCCTGTGTACAAGTGGAAGGACTTGCTTTATACTGGACAGTGAGAAGTTTCTCCTTAGTACAATAAAGAAGGCATGGCACATGGGTAGAGATATATGTGACTTGATTATGTGAATTAGAAACAGAAAAGGATAGTTGAAAAGTGAGGACAGTAGATTCCATGGCTTTAGCTTGAGATTATGTCAGAAGTGAGACTTAAAGTTGTAATTATTGAGGTGATGCAGTTATTGGTAATGACAACATTGAATGTGTATGACTGAGCTATGATTATGGGAAGTAAAAGGGACTTAGATTTGAGTCCAGGAATTAGCTATGTCAGCACGAGGATATTGAAGTCACTGAAGTGGTGGGAGAAAAGTGCTCTGAGCCAAGTGCAATCATTTCCAGTGAATGAATAATGGGAGTGATTGGGAGGTTAGTGGAAGGGAGCCAGCATAAAGGGGGGTGGCAATTGGCATATTCTGATGTGAATTCTAAGTGAGCTGGGATTTTTGATAAAAGAGGAGCAATGATCTGAAAGTGGCAGTAGAAGAAAAGGAACACTATTCTACCTCCAGGAACAATGAATGATACTACAGATGTGGAAAAGCAAACTTCCATGATCTGAGGGAGCCACATGGAAATGGGAGTTTGAGTGAAACATCAGGATTCTATTAGAACAAGACACTGAACAAAATGTTGAGAAAATAGAGGAATTTGTTGCTGCTGGACTTTTAGTTTCAGAGGACATAGCAGGAAGTCTTGGAGGTCCACTGATAGATTAGTGAGTCAGATTATAGAATATATAGAACCTTAAGGAAAATCAGATAATGATGCAGTCCAGAGGGCTGGCCTTGTGAAACTGACTGCAGTAACCAGGGAAGCGGAATTTGTTGCAATCAATTCAGTAGGACTCTTTAAAATGTGATAGCCAATGCTAATGAGAACTTTCTCCTGGGATGGTCTCTTTTCTACCTTGTGATAGTGAAGCTGACAGAGGACAGGCTATGAGAGAGGAGCTTGCATCAGTTCTTGTTAATTCCTGACTTCCCTTAAAAATCTTTATGCTCCATTTGAAGCTGAATTAAGGAACAGTTGGGACTTTATAACAATCATAATGCCTTGGAGGAGCTTTCCTTGGGCCTTCAATTGTCCATTAGTCCCCATTAACACCACTCCTAATAAATATATTATATAAATGAAAATAATGAGGGCTTGTTATGTAAATGCAGTTTCTGGACTAGTCCCATGGATGCTCCAATTACTTTCCGACCAGCTTGCTTCACTGAGCTATCTTTTATCATTTATTATGAAAATATTCAAGCATACAGAAAAATAGATTTTGTGTAATGAGCTCTCATATGCCCCATCACTTTGATTTAACAGTTGTTAGCATTTTGCCATACTTTCTTTATCTATTTTTTCTCTTGCTGAAATATCTTCAAGGAAATTACAGGCATTATGACATCTTAATTCTAAATACTCCAGTATCCTAACCCTTTTCTATATAGAAATTCTGAAGGTGCAACTGCCTTTCCAAATGTAGTGCCAAGAATCTAGAAAACTGTTCCAGATGTGGCCTGACCAGTCAAGCATAAGAAAGAATTTCTAGACCCTACATATGGTAATGCAGATTACAGGCTGTAAAATTATTCATTTTAGAAGCCACAGAACACTATTGACTCAAGTGCATTTGTGGTCAGCTAAAGTCCCCAAGTTCTTTGCACATGAACTGCTACTGTCAAGCCAGGCTTATTCCATTTTATATTTGTATAATTGAATTTTTATTGGTTTTAGACATTTGGAAACATTTTGAATTGGTATTCAGCCCTCCAGTGAATTAGTTAATCCTTTTTTGCTTTGGTTCATCGGCAAAGTTGATAAGTAAACCTTTTATATATTCATGCAAGTATATAAGCTACTTGCTAAAATTGAAGCTTATGCTGCCTCAAAATTATGGAGAATGTAATAAAATCATTTTAAGCATTAAGAATGGACTTGCTGTAGGAAAAATGATTTAAATTGAATGTTCCTGAGTAATGATTGAAATTCATCCTTGTTGACTATTCAGAACTTGTGGCATAACAGACTAGCATCTGAGTATAGTTTTATTTTGTATTATTTTTATTAGTAAATATTTGTGGTACATAATGATTACTTTTATCATGAGGAATTGATACATGTACATAGCAGTCTTAAATTTTGATTCATCCTCTTCTCCACTTCTCTATCTCTCAGGCCCCTTCCGATTTGCAAATGATGTGTCTCCTGATTTCCTATTATCTATCACTTATTTTTTTCTTTATTTATATTTTGAATTTCTTATATAAGAGAATCCATGTGATACTTAGGTTGTGCATCTGATATAAATCACTTAACATTATGGTCTCAAGGTGCATGCATTTTTCTACAAATAATTCAAGTCTATGCATTATGGAGGAATAATGCTGCATTGTGCATACATGTCATACTTCATCATTTCATTTGATGATGGATATATGGAGCATTTCTGAGATTTAGCTATCATTATAACATGATGACTTTATCTCTTTTGGAACAATACCTAGAGAGAAAATATCTGGGATAAGTGACATTCCTATTCTTTGTTTTGACTTTTATTCATATACATTTTCAGTACTTATTTGATATAAATGTAAAATGAAGAGACCTTAGGAACAACAGTGCCTAGGCTTCTGGAATGTATGATTGAAGATTAGAATAGATCTACAAAGGCAACAGCTTAGCAAAAGTAATAATAGGTTATTTTCAGAGATGTGTGCTCTGGTCATTGTGTTCCCCTTACCCTGTGATAAGCTGCTTGTCCCATAAACTTTCTTTTTTAGGGGGTTATGAATTGGCTCCTTTTAATTTTATGTTTTAAAATAATAAAACAATAAAATTATACAGAATTTTTAAAAAGATTATAGGAAATTAGCAATAGTTATTGTATTACATATACTTATCCTCAAAAGAGTTGCTCAGATTATAAGATATAGGAATGTATGAGTAATCAACATAAAAAAATTGTATCATTTTTTTTTCCTTTTGAGCAGTTGCTTTCCCTTTTAAATACCTTTTGTATCTTATGTACTCTTTCCGTTTCTTACACTAGGGAGATAATACCATGTATACTCATGTGAGTCTGATTTATTCCACTTATGAGTATAGTCTCTTAAGTTGCACCTCTTTACCTATAAAAGCCTCATATTTATCTTTATATTTGAATATACTCCATTGTATAAAATCACCACATTTTTCACATAATTTTTTTGAGAAACAAATAGCAATGAGAGTTTCAAATCAAATTGGTAGGAGAGTTCCAATAATTATCACATTGCATACTTTCTTCCTAGGTTATTTGCTGTACAAGATGAAGACATGATATCCTATTTACAAACACTATTACAACAAATCCCTCTATTCATGAAGAGATTGTAACTGTAGATCTATCCTAAACATTTTGAATACAAACATACAAATGGACATTCATGTGTATCCCCTTTTTTGTTTAGTTCCATCATTTGAATATTATAGGATTGTTAACTCAGCAAAATATTCTAAAAGAGTCCAGTAGTCCATAATAGTATTGGGTCTTCTGCTTGACTGGCAGTGTCAGAAATTGTTGAAAAGAGTCCCTATAGCTGAACATAACACCATGGCTTTACTTCTTATACTATGTTTTTAGTACTTTTCTGCTGGTTAGTTAAGACCAAGATAAAGCAAGACCTATGCAACAAAACTTGTAGCTTTTGGAACTGATAAGGTCAGTGAAATCCCCTCAGGATTTATCCTGAGATCCTGTACCTCAGATTGTAGATCTTTTGTCAGTGTCAGCC
>NW_004524747.1:5934382-5935487 GCF_000260255.1 Octodon degus
CAGGCACAGCTGAATAAATCCAAACTTTGTAGATCTATACCTGACCTTCAGTAGATGCTAAGGCTATAACTGCAACAAAGATCTACAACAAAAGTCAGAAGACAGTGCTACACAAAATGACAATGAGAAGGAGCAAAGTGCAATCTCAGAACCCAGACCCACCCATAACAAGTGTAGACGACACTAACACAGAAAAAATTGGGAATCACACAGCTGAAAGCAACGAATCAATGGCTTCTGAAATAAAGAAACAGCTGCAGAAAGGTATAGTGGAACTCAGATTGGAAATGAAAAAAACAAATCCCTGAATTAATAACCTCTGCAGTAAAGAATCAAATGCAGAAACATATGGACGAAACCGAATGCCCACCCAGAACAAGTGCAGAGGCACTAGCTCAGCTCAAATTATTAATTAATAGTGTCCATAGTAAATAAGCAACAGCAGAAAATCATAGAGGAACTCAGAGAAGAATTATTTTCTACTAGCTCAGCTCAAATGTACATATTAAGAGCGTCAATAGTAAATAAGCAATAGAAGAAAGTTATAGAGGAACTCAGAGCGGAATTCTTTTCTTAAAAAAAAAAAAAGAATTCTCCGAACTCATAGCATCTGAAGTAAAGAATAAACTACAGAAACACAGGGGGGAAACTCAATCTGAAAAAAACAATTCAGTAAAAGAATTTGCAACTGATTCTAAAGAAGACATTGATAAAAAAATAGAGATTAGAAAAATGATGCATTCCTTGAATGAGCAATACAGGAAAGAAATAGATTGCATGAAGCAGAGTCAAAGATATATAGAGGAAATTAAAATCTCAATCACAAGCTTGCAAAACCATTTAAGTGAAAGTGAAGACAGACTTTCAAATCTTGAAGATGCTGGTGCAGCTATTAAAAAGGTAAGAAAAGATCTCTTAAAAACAACTAGTATGCAGGAAAAAATGATCCATCACCTGCAAGATGATGCAAAGATGAACAATGTGAGACTATGAACACACTCAGCCTACTTATCTTTGACAAAGGGGCCAAACATACTCACTGGAAGAAAGATAGCCTCTTTAACAAATGGTGCTGGAAAAAAAGGCTCTCTACATGCCGAAAACT
>NW_004524747.1:5940191-5942295 GCF_000260255.1 Octodon degus
ATTTGGGACACTACCGAGTTACATGACGTTATAGTACAAGTTCTCATATGTCCTGAGTCTTAATTGACCTTGGAAGGCTAGGGCCAAAATGTTGGCTTTCTTTGTGGCCCTCCTTTTTCTCTAATTTTGGTCTGGAAACTTAGGTTGTTAACCCTCCAGAAGAGAAGCTTATTGTTATTATCATACAACCTAGGCTGTTAAGCTTAAGCTCACTGTCTGTCTGACTATCAAACATCTTAGGCATAACATGGAACAGATATTTTTCATCAAGTATTGATATGTTGAACTTTAAGTTCCTACAGAATATGATGAAAAACATGTACAAATTAGAACATATTTTAAAAATAGGCATAAAGAATTATATAATTCTTATGTTTACACATAAGTCCAGAAATTTAACCATATACAACCTTGTAACAGGACACTCCTGCAACATTCCTTTTCCAGTCTCCTGCCTTCATTTACCACCCTCTTCTTTTTGACCAATCATCTGCCAGAGAGACAGCACAGCAGCAACAGACATGCCATGACAACAGCCCTTTTTCAGAAGATGAAAATGACAGGTACTCCAAGCATGAAACTACTGTTACAAATTGCCATATTCAGTGCAGTTGCTTACTTCAGAGGTGTCTGTATATATAGTTAGTCAGGGTGAGATTCATTCCAATTAACTACTAGACTCAAACATCTTCTGAAGCATCTCAGGATCATTGCTTTACCCATTTTCTACATATAACTGAATGACTTCCCCTGTCATGTTTCCTAGCTCTTCTCCTTGCTCTCTTTTCATTGTCTAGTCCTCAAGTTCTTGCCTTTCTTTTAGTTTTATTATACCTTTCTGTTGGTATGTCTTCTTTTGAGTTCTTATACTAGGGAAACTATATGATATTTACACATGTGTGTCTGGATTATTTCATTTATGAGTACATCTTCAAGTGGCATCCATGTAAATATAAAGGCTTTGAGTTTTTCATTCTTTATAGCTGAGTAATACTCAATTGCATAAAAATACCACACCTTTTTCATCCATTCCTCAGATTATGGGCATCTTGGTTGTTTCCAAGGTTTCACTATCACAAACTGTGCTGCTATAAACATAGGCACTCATATATCCATATGATATGATGTTTTCAGATCCTCTGGGAAAATTCCCAGTAGAGGAATAGCTGGTTTAAATGGGATTTCCAGTACAAGTATTCTAAGCAGTCATTGATTTCCATAACGGTTGCACCAGTCTACATTGCCACCAGCAGTTGTTGGGTGATTTCTTTATGATAACCATTCTTTCTGGGGTGAGATGATATCTCAGTGTTGTTTTAATTTGCATTTCATGGATGGCTAGTGATGTGGAGTATTTTTTTCATTTATTTATTCGCTTCTTTAATTTCATCCTCTGAGAAGTGTGTATTCATCTTGGATGCCCATTTCTGGATTGGGCCTTTAAATTTTGGGACCCTAGTGTTTTTTAGTTCTCTATAAATGATAGAAAGCAGACCTTTGTCTGAGTACTTATTTGTCATGATTTTTTCCAAATTTGTGGGTTGTCTTTTCACTTTGTTGGTAATTTCTTTTGATGTGAAAAAACTTCTCAATAAGAGCAGGTCCCAGTTGTTAATTCTTCAAGTGTTTCCAGTGTGATTTGATTTTTGCTCATGAACTCTTTACCTACCCCTATGTCTTCGAGAGTTCCTCCTACTTTCTCTTCCAAGAGATTTAGTGTCACTGCTTTAATGTTTAGATCTTTAATTCATTTTGACTTTAGCTTAATGCAAGGTGATAGACCTGGGTCAAGTTTGAGTTTTCGGCATGTAGAGCCAGTTTTTCCAGCACCATTTGTTAAAGAGGCTATCTTTCTTCCAGTGAGTATGTTTGGCCCCTTTGTCAAAGATAATGTAGCTGAGTGTGTTCGTAGGGAGTTTCATTGTCTTCTAATCTATTCCATATTGTGCTCCATCCTTTGACTTTCAGCCTATGAATGTCTTTATGAGTTAAATGTGTTTCATGTATACAGCATATTGTTGGATTTTGTTTCCTAATCCACTGTGCCAGTCTCTTTCTCTTAATTGGTTAATTGAGTCCATTTACATTGATGGTTAGAATTGAG
>NW_004524747.1:5942395-5943957 GCF_000260255.1 Octodon degus
GTAGATATTGTTGAATTTCTTGTTTAATTTCATCTGTGACCCATTGGTTGCTGAGTAGGGTGTCATTTAATTTCCATGTATTTAAGGTTTTCTTTGGTTTCTTTTATCATTTATTTCCAGTTTCATTGCACTGTGGTCAGATAATGTGCATGTGATAATTTCTATTTTCTTGCATATACTTAAGCATGATGTATGTACCAGTATGTGGTCTATTTTAGAAAATGACCCACATGCAGCTGAGAAAAATATGTACACAGCTGTGTTTGGGTGGCAAACTCTTTATATGTCCTCCAAGTCCATTTGTTTCAAGCTCTGGTTCAGTTCTGTTATTTCTTTGCTAAGTTTTTGTTTGGTAGACCTATCTTTTGGAGATAAGGGTGTGTTAAGGTCTCCTGTTAACATTGTGCTATTGGATATTAGATTTTTCATGTCCATTAAGATTTGCTTTATATAGTTGTGTGCTCCCGTGTTTAGTGTATACATATTCATGAGTGTTACCTCTTCCTCTTGAATTTTTCCCCTACCCAGTATATAGTGGCCTTCTTTATTTTGCTTGATCATTGTTGGTTTGAAGTTGAGACTGTCTGAGAATAGAATTGCTACCCCTGCTTTTTTCTGAGGTGCTGGATCATGTAGTACTGTGTTCCATTCTTTGACTTTCAGCCTATGAATATCTTTATGAGTTAAATGTTTTTCTTGTATACAGCATATTGTTGGATTTTTTTTCCCTAATCCACTGTGCTAGTCTATTTCTCTTAATTGGTTAATTGAGTCCATTTACATTGATGGCTAGAATTGAGATGTATTCACTTACGTTTGACATGTTATTTTCCTGTTGTTGTTTACTCTTTTTTATCCTGTGTTTAATTGCTTGCCCTATTTAGTTGCTTGCTTCTGATCTCATTCGTGGAGCTCTGATCATTTTGGTCCCTCTCTAGAACATCTTTTAGTAGCCTGTGTAGGGTTGGCTTTGTTATCACGAAATTCTTTAGCTGTTCTTTGTCATAAAAGTATTTCATTTCTCCGTCATTCTTGAAAGAGAGTTTTGCAGGGTATAGTAGTCTGGGTGGGATTTTTGTTCATAGAGGACTTCAAGTACTCTGCTCCATGCTCTTCTTGCCTTCATGTTTTGCGAAGAGAAGTCTGCCGTAATTCTGAAAGATTTTTCTTTGAATGTGATCTGCTTCTTTTCTCTAGCGGCTTTCAGTAGATTATTCTTGTGCTGAATTTCTGGGATCTTGACGATTATATGTCTCAGTGTGTTTTTAATTTTGTTGAGGTTATTTGGCATTCTGTATGGTTCAGTTACCTGAATGGCAGACTATTTCCTCATATTTAGGAAGTTTTCTGCTATTACCTTTGCCCATATTTTTTTTTAATGTCATTTGTATTGACTCCTTCTTTCTCATTGATGCCTATTAGTCTCACATTGTTCATCTTCGCATCATCTTTCAGGTGATTGATTATTCTTTCCTGCATCCTCATTGTTTTTAAGAGATCCTTTCTTACCTTTTCACTAGCTGCACCAGCATCTTCAAGATCTGAAACTCTGTCTTCACATT
>NW_004524747.1:5944057-5949133 GCF_000260255.1 Octodon degus
TTGACATGTTATTTACCTGTTGTCGTTTACTCCTTTTTCTCCTGTGTTTAATTGTTTTCCCTATTTAGTTGGTTGCATCTGATCTCATTCGTGGAGTTCTGATCATTTTGGTCCCTCTCTAGAACATCTTTCAGTAGCCTGTGTAGGGTTGGCTTTTTCATCACAAAATTCTTTAGCTGTTCTTTGTCATGAAAGTATTTCACTCCTCCATCAAACTTGAAAGAGAGTTTTGCATGGTATAGTAGTCTGGGCTGTAATTTGTTTTCATCGAGGACTTGAAGTACTCTGCTCCATGCTTTCTTGCCTTCATGGTTTGTGAAAAGAAGTTGGCCATAATTCTGATGGGTTTTCTTTTTAATGTGATCTGCTTCTTTTCTCTAGCAGCTGTCAGTATATTATTCTTGAGCTGAATTTTTGTGATCTTGACTATTGTATGTTTCGGTGTGTTTTTAATCGGGTTCAGCTTACTTGGTATTGTGTATGCTTCGGTTACCTGAATGTCAGATTGTTTCCTCATATTTGGGAAGTTTTCTGCTATTACTTCTGCACCTATTTTCAAAATTTCATTTGTATTGACTGCTTTCTCATTGATACCTATTAGTCTCACATTGTTTATCTTTGCATCGTCTTCCAAGTGATGAATTACTTTTTCATGCATCCTAGTTGTTTTTAAGAGATCTTTCTTACCTTTTCAATAGCTGGACCAGCTTCTTCAAGATCTGAAACTCTATCTTCACTTTCACTTAAATGGTTTTGCAAGATTGTGACTGAGATTTTCATTTCCTCTATATCTCTTTGACTCTGCTTCATGTGATCTATTTCTTTCCTGTATTTCTCATTCAAAGAATCCATCATTTTTCTAATCTCTATTTTTTAATCAAAGTCTTGTTTAGAAGTAGTTATTAATTCTTTTACTGCAGTGTTTTCATATTAGATTTCCTCCTTATGTTTCTGTAGTTGATTCTTTACTTCATATACTATGAGTTCAGAGAATTCTTTTTTCATTTCAGAAAAGAATTCCACTCTGAGTTACTCTGTAACTCTGCTGTTGCTTATTTACTATGGACACTATTAATTCATACATTTGAGCTGAGCCAGTATCTTCTGCACTTGTTCTTGGTGGGCACTGTGTTTCCTCCATATGTTTCTGCATTGATTCTTACTGCAGATGCTATTAATTCAGGGATTTCTTGTTTCATTTGCAATCTGAGTTCCTCTATACCTTTCTGCAGTTGTTTCTTTATTTCAGAAGCTGTTGTTTTATTGATTTCAGATGTGTTGTTCCCATTTTGTTCTGTGTTAGTGTCCTCTGCACTTGTTATGGGTGGACTTGGGGTCTGAGATTGCATTTTGCTCCTTCTCATTGTCATTTTGTGTAGCACTGTCTTCTGACCTTTGTTGTAGAGCTTTGGTGCAGTTATAACCTTAGCACCTACTGAAATTCAGGTGCAGATCTACAAAGTTTGGATTTATCCTGTTGCACCTGGCTTGGGTCTGGATGTGGTGCTCAGCTCCTTCTGATGCCACCCTTGGGAGTGATGCTGTTGTGCCCTTCTGGCAAGATGTTCTGCTCTTGGACTAGCATGATGGCTTTGTCACCTCATCTCTGTGCAGGGATTGCAGCTGCATGGTTTCACTCCAGGCCCGTAGTCCATGCCTGAGCTGTGTCTAGAGGGAACAAAGTGGAGTAGGGGAAGAGGAAGGTCTCCCCCATCCTTTCTGGACCTGGGCTAGTACTGGATCTAGGGGTCCCCAGAATGCAGCAGAAATTCTCACTGGGCAAGCTGGGTGGGGAGAGTGCTGCAGAGTGTTCTGTGGAGCGTCCCAGTGGGGTGGAAGAGGGTCTCACCCACACTGCACCTGGGCTGGGACCAGCAGGTCCCGCAGGTGCAGGGTAGCCGGAATCTCTCCCACACACTCACCATGGTCTAGGCTAGAACTGGATCTGGGCCCCCCCAGAATGTGGCAGAAATTCTCACTGGGTGGGCAGGGGCCAGGGGTGTTGTGGAGTGGTGGGGGGGTCCCAAGGTGGTGGAAGAGAGTCTCACCCATGCTGTACTTGGGCTGGTACTGGTAGGTCCCGCCAGCGCAGTGTAGCCAGAAGCTCTCCCATGCACTCACCGGGCCTGGGCTAGGACTGAAAATCATCACTTTTTTTTATCTGTTCCTCTGTTGATGGGCATTTGGGTTGTTTCCAAGATTTGGCTATCAGAAATTTTGCTGCTACAAACATGTGTACACATATATCATTATAGTTTGATGTTTTTATTTCTTCTTGGAAAACAACCAGAAGGGGAATAGATGGGTCAAATGAAACCTCTAATCCTACTTTTGGGGAAATCTCCACACTGATGTTGACAGTAGTTGGATCATTCAATACTCCTGCCAATGATGGAGAAGTTTTTTTTTTTTTTTTTTTTTTTTTTTTTTTTTTATCTCACAGCCCTGGCACCATTTGTCATTGGTTAATTTTTTTTTGTTATAGCCATTCTTTCTGGGATGAGGTGGAATCTTAGTGTTGTTTTAACTTCCATTTCTTGAATGACCAATAATGTTGAATATTTTTTATATGTTTATTTGCCATTTGTACATTTTCATCTGAGAACTGTGTACCCATCTCAGATGCCCATTTTTTCTGGGTATTTGAATTTTGGTGACCTGGCTTTTCATTATTTGTGTGTTTTAGGTAGAAGTGGTTTATCTGAGGGACAGTTGGATCAAATTATTTCCCAGTTGGTTGTTTTTCTTCCATTGCTGATTTTTTTGGCTGTAAAAAACTGTTTCATAAGTTGAGATCCTATTTGTTACTTCTTTGAAGTATTTCCTTTGCAGTGTGGATTTTGTTGAACTCTGTGCTTACACCTATGTCTTCAAGATTTCTACCTATTTTCTCTTCCAGTAAGTTTAGTGTTTGTTTTAATATTTACATATTGAATCCATTTTCACTTCATTTAGTGAATGGTAGTAGACGTGGGCCTAGTTTTAATCTTCAGCATGTGAAAAGCCAGTTTTTCCATCACCATTGATTAAAGAGGCTATGTTTCTTCCAGTGAACATGTTTGGCTCTGTTTTCAAAGATGTGGTTGTTTGACTGTGGTGGGGGCTGTGTCTATATCTTATAATCTGTTCCATTGATTCTTGGGTCTGTTTTTTGCCAGTACCATGCTGATTTTATCACAGTATCTTTGTAAGATAATTTCAAGTCAGGGATTGTGATGCCTCCTGTGTTGCCTTTGTTGCCCAGTATTGCCTTTGCTTTTCTGAGTCTCTTCTTTTTGGTATCCAGGGCCTCACTAGTAGATTGGACTCATAGTGATCTGCCTGTTTACACCCTCCCAAGAGCTGGGATTACAGGCACGCACCACTATGCCCACTCTCAATTGCTGTCTCAGTGTGCCCTGGGGACGGGGCCTGCATGGCAGGTCCGGGGATTGAACGCCCGGCCCCTGTGCCTGCTTGCAGGTACTTTAATCTGATGAGCTACTTGGGCAGACCCTCTAAGTCTCCTCTGATTCCAGATGAATTTTAGGAATGTTTTCTCTAGATCTGTGACAATATGCTAATGGTATTTTGATTGCATTAAATCTATATAACAGGTTTAAGATGCTGGTCATTTTCACAATGTTAGTTCTTCCTATCTACAAGCAAAATGGAATATCTTTCCATTTTCTGAAATTCTCCTCAATCTCTTTTTTCAGAGTACTGTCATTTCAGTGTACAAATATTTCACTTCTTTTGTTAGATTAATTCCTAGGTATTTCATTTTGAGGGATGCTATTGTGAAGTGTGTAGTTTTCTTATTTTTTTAACGAAAAATTTTGTTAATATATACATGAATTCTATTGATTTTTGAGTGTTGACTTTGTATCTTGCTATGCTACTGAATTTAATTATTAAATCATAAGTCTTTTGGTGGAGTTTTTGGTGTCTGCTATGTATTGTGTCATCTGAATAATGATAATTTCACATCTTTCTTTCCTATTCTTAGTCTTTTTATTTCTCTTTCTTATATAATTGCTCTGAATAATGTTTACAAAACTGTATTGAGGCCTTTTTACCATGATGGCATTGAAGGTGAAGAAGGAAGACCCTGCCCCTCCCAGAGCTGAAGCCAAAGCAAAAGCTTTGAAAGCCAAGAAGGCCAAGAAAGCCATGCTGAAAGGCATCCACAGCCACAAAAAGCAGAAGCTATGAATGTCACATACCTTCCAACATCCCAAGACACTGTGGCTCTGGAGTCAGCCCAAATACCCTTGGAAGAGGAGAAACAAGCTTGACCACTATGCCATCAACAAGTTCCCCTTGACCACAGAGTCAGCCATGAAAAAGATCAAGGACAACACACTCATGTTTATTATGGATGTCAAAGCCAATAAGCACCAGATCAAACAAGCCATAAAGAAGCTCTATGACATTGATGTTGCCAAGGTCAATACCCTAATCAGGCCTGATGGAGAGAAGAAGGCATATGTTCAACTGGCTCCTTGTTATGATGCACTGGATGTTGCCAACAAAATTGAGGTCATCTAAACTGAGTCCAGCTGGCTAATTCTCAATACATTCCTTTTTCCCCATTAAAAAAATTGAAACAACCCAAAACTACATTGAGTAGTCATGTGGATTGTGGACATCCTTGTCTTTTCCTGATTTTGGAGTAAAAGCTTCAGTTTTTGTGCTTTTAGAATGATGTTGGCTGTTGGTTTTTCATGGATGGCTTTTATCAGATTAAGATAAAGATAATATGTTCCTATTTTCTGTTCAGTTTTTATCATGAATTTGTGTCAGACTTTATCAAAAGCTTTTTCTGCATCGATTGAAATGATCACAGAATTTTTGTCCTTGGTTTTGTTAGTATGCTGCATTAAATTTACTGATTTGCTTACATTGGTCCATGCCTGCATTCATCTGATAAAACCAGTTGGTCATAGTGTATAATCCTTTCATGATTTACTGCATCCTGTTTGCTAGTATTTTAATGAGGATTTTTGCTTCTGTGTTCATTAAAGAGATTGCTCTATAGTTCTCTCTCTCTCTCTCTCTCTCTCTCTCTCTCTCTCTCTCTCTCTCTCTGTGATT
>NW_004524747.1:5956278-5962516 GCF_000260255.1 Octodon degus
CCTCATTGTTTTTAAGAGATCCTTTCTTACCTTTTCACTAGCTGCACCAGCATCTTCAAGATCTGAAACTCTGTCTTCACATTCACTTAAACAGTTTTGCAAGCTTGTGATTGAGACCTTAATTTCCTCTATACCTCTTTGACTCTGCTTCATGCAATCTATTTCTTTCCTGTATTGTTCATTGAAGGAATCCGTCAGTTTTCTAATCTCTTCTATTTTTTTTTATCAATGTCTTCTTTAGAAGCATTTATAAATTCTTTTACTGCATTTTTTTTTCAGACTGGATTTCCTGCCTATGTTTCTGTAGTTGCTTCTTTATTTCAGATGCTATGAGTTCAGAGAATTCTTTTTTTATTTCAGAAAAGTATTGCGCTCTCAGTTCTTCTATAACTTTGTGCTGTTCATTATTTACTATCGACACTGTTAATTCATACATTTGAACCAAGCTAGTGTCCGCTGCACTTGTTCTGCGTGGGCATTGGGTTTCTTCTATATGTTTCTGCATTTGATTGTTTACTGCAGATGTTATTAATTTGGGGATTTGTTTTTTTATTTCCAATCTGAATTCCTCTATACCTTTCTGCAGTTGTTTCTTTATTTCAGAAGCCTTTGATTCATTCATTTCACCTGTGTGATTCCCAATTTTTTCTGTGTTAGTGTCCTCTGCACTTCTTACGGGTACGTTTGGGTTCTGAGATTGCATTTTTTTCCTTCTCGTCATTTTGTGTAGCACTGTCTTCTCACCTTTGTTGTAGATCTTTGTTGCAGTTATATCCTTAGCATGTACTGAAATTCAGGTTCAGATCTACAAAGTTTGGATTTATCCAGCTGTACGTGACTTGGGTCTGGCTGCTGTGCTCAGCTACTTCCTGCTGCTGCCCTTGAGGGTGAACCTGTTGTGCCCCTGTGACAAGATGTTCTGCTCCTGGACTAGCTGAGTGGTTCTATCCTCTACACTGTCTGCGGAGATTGCAGCTGCAGGGTTTCACCCAAGGCCTGTATGCCAGGCCTGAAGTGAGCCTGGAGGGGACAATGTGGAGTAGAGGGAGATGCAGCTTTCCCATGTACTCACTGGGCCTGGGTTAGCACTGGGTCTGGGGGTTATTGGAACGCTGCAGAAATTCCTACTTGGCAGGCGGGTTGAGGGAGGTGCTGCGTAATGGTGGCGGGTGTCCCAAATGAGTGGAAGATTGTCTCACCCATGCTGCGCCTGGATTCGGACCAGTAGTTGGTCCCGTCTACACAGGGTAGCCGGAAGCTCTCTCACACACTCACCAGGGCCTGTGGTCGGACTGGGTCTGGGGGTTCCCAGAACGTGGCAGAAATTCCTACTCGGTGGGTGGGATGGGGGAGGTGCTGCAGAGTGTTGGGGTGGTGTCCTAAGGGGGTGGTAGAGGGTCTCACCCACGCTGCACCTGGCCTAGGACCATTAGTAGCTACCGCCAGTGCATTGTAGCCCAAAGCTCTCCCACACACTCACCTGGCCTGGGCTAGGACTGGGTCTCTCTATTTTCCTAATATGAGAACTCACTACAATAAATTTCTATCTGAGGTCTGCTTTCATTGTGTCTCGTAGGTTCTGATAAGTTGTATTTGCATTTTTATTTGACTGTAGATATTTCACAATTTCTGTTTGACTTCATCTGTAACCATTTGTTTGTTAGGAGTGTGTTATTTAATTTCCATGTGTTTATGGAGTTTTTGTTGTTTCTTTTTTCAGTAATTTCCAATTTCATTGCCTTATGATCAGATAGTATGCATGTAATCATTTTAGTTTCTTTGTATTGACTTAATTATGTTCTGTGGGCTACTGATTGATCTATTTTAGAGAATGTCCCATGTGGAGCTGAGAAGAATGTGTATTCTAATGTTGTTATGTAGTACAATCTGTAAATGTCTACTGAGTCCATTTGTTTACAAGTTTGATTCAGTTGTGTTATTTCGTTGATAATGTTTTTTGTATTTTAGGAAAGGGTCTACAGGGTTTTCAGGTTCTCACTACTAGATCGAACTCGTAGTGATCTGCCTGTTTACAGCCTCCCAAGAGCTGGGATTAGAGGCATGTGCCACCGTGCCAAGTCTCAGTTGCCATCTCAGTGCGCTCTGGGCGCGGGGCCAGCATGGCAGGCCTGGGGATTGAACCTGTGGCCCGTGCACCTGCTTGCATGTGCTTTAATCTCCTGAGCTATTTGCCCAGTCCTTGTGTGTTCTAATTTTTTATCTAGTTGGTCTATCACTTTGAGACAATGGGGTGTTAAGTTCTTCTGGTAAAAATGTGTTGTTTATTTGTTCTTTCATGTCTATTAATATTTGTCTTATATAGTTGGATACTTCCATATTTGGTGCATATCTATATGCATATATTATTTCTCCTTTTTGATGTTTTCCCATAACAAGTATGTAGTGACATATTTTATCTCATTTGATCATTCTTGGTTTGAAGTTTACATTGTCTTCAAACAGAATAACTACCCATTTTTTTCTGATTTCCTGTGGGATGGGGAATTGTTTTCCATCCTTTAACTTTTAGTCTGTGAATTTCCTTTTGAGTTATGTGTGTTTTTTGTATGCAACATTTTGTTAGATTTTGTTTCTTGATCTACTCTGCCAGTCTGCTTCTTTTGATTGGTGAATTGAGGCCATTTACATTAATGATTATAACTGGTATATATTGGCTTTTCTTTGTCATGTTATTTTTTTGTTGTTAGTTCTCTACATTTCCCCTATGTAATTGCTTGCCCAGCTTCATGATTTTCTTTTGTTGTTCTTTGATTTCTGATCATTTTTATCTTTTTCTCATATATCTTTTAGTATTGTTTGTGGGGTTAGTTTGCTAGTCAGGAATTTTTGCAGTTGTTCTTTGTCATAGAAGTATCTTATTTCTCCATTAATTTTGAAAGATAGTTTTTCGGGTTATATAAATCGAGACTAGAAGTTGTTTTGTTTCTGACTTGCAATACTTCACCCAAAGTTCTTCTTGACTTGATGGTTTGTGTTGAGAAGCCTGGTGTCATTCTGATGGGTTTTCCTTTATAGGTGGTCTCTTTCTTTTCTCTATAGGTTTTAATATTCTGTTCTGTTGCAGAATTTATGAGATATTTATCATTATACCTGGGTGCAGCTTTATTTTGTTTATATCTATTTGGAGTTTTTCATGCCCAACTTATATGCATGTTGCCTGTCCTATAGTGTAGGCACCTGAATTCCTCCAGGTGGAGTCTCTTATAATTGTGAATGAGCACTGGGCATTGTCTCTCCCTTCCCACATAGTCAGAATGGCTCTCCAAGGCTCAAACTATCTTAAACTAGGTTCACATACATCACATAGTAGGCAGTCTCTTTGTGCCTTGACCCATGACCATAAAGTCTATACAAATTTTGTGAAATGCTTATTTTTCTATATTTCTGTTGTCCTTAAGTTACAAATAAATAGCCATGGAAGGTTCAGTTTGGATATGTTTTTGTGAAGTTCTCTTGTGCTGAAGAATTAGCCCCTCTGTGTTTCTTTGGTGACTGAACTAGGTCTTGTCACCAAGCAATTTCATTTTCTATACTGCTATGATCACATACTGCAACACATAATAACATTTACTATAGGGTTTTCATATATGTATATAAGATATTTCATTTCTCTTATTTCTCCCCTCTTTGCACTCCCCTTTTGTTTTTTCAGCACCAGATTTATGTGTCATATAAGACCTTATAGAGCCAGGTATATATCTCAGTGGCATAGCACCTGCCTGTCAAGTGCAAGGTCCTGAGTTTGATTCCCAGTACAAATAAAAGACCTTATAAAGCTAGTTATCATATATATACAAATTGAAAACCAGGTTAATAGGCCAAAGAACATACAAAACATGTAAGTAAATTGTAGCAAGTGAAGGTACATTTATGATACATGTCCATGATGTATTATAATATCTCTCTTTTTCTCTATTTTCTGAGATATATTTTTTAATATAAGAGAAACCATTGATATGTATATCTGAGTTACTTAACGTTGTGTTAAAGTGCATCCATTTTTCTAAAAATGACTTCAGTTTATCCTTTATGGCAGAGTAGTACTCCATTATATTAATACATATTTATCCATTCCTCTGAGATTTAGCTATTATGAATTGTCCTGTTATAAACATGATTCTTTATATCACTGTGGTATGCTGTATTTCACTTTTGGAAGACACCTAGAAAGGGAATAGCTGGATGAAATGGATTTTCTACTTTTAGTGTTTTGAGGAATTGCCATACTGATTTTCACAGTGCATGCAACAATTTACAGTTCCACTGACAATGGAGAAAAATTCATTTCTCCCCATACTTTTGAAAGCATTTGTTACTGGTAGATTTCTTTAATGGTGGCTATTCTTTCTGAAGTAAAATGTAATCTCAAGTGTTTTTTTCTCTGTTGAAAAGTATCATACCCCTATGACCTGATCACTCTAAAGATCCCCCTGTATAAGCACATGAGGATTTGTGGGAACATCCAAATATAAACCATAACATCATTGAAGACAGTTAAAGTTAGGGATTGGGTCAGCTTTTTGAGAACCCTCCATGACATCACTAGGGTGGTTTTCAATTGACTTCTCTCAGATTTACATAATAATCATTTTTGAACTGAAGTATAAGAGTGAGCTGAAGGGATGTTACCTGACTCTGCTCATACTTAGAAAAGTGGTACCACTCCATGAACATGTCAGTTGCTATATAAATGATATTTTTGTAAATTTTCAAATTGTTTATATAATATGGGCTCAGTATTAGGTATAATCTTGGTAATATATAAAGCTCCAAATATCAAATCAGTAGCCGGGGAGATGGCTCAGTAGGATAAGCACTTGACTGGCAAATGCAAGGATCTGAGTTCAATCCCCAGTTCCACCAAAAACAAAACAAAACAAAAAACCAAAAAACAAACAAACAAACAAACAAACCAAAAAACCCCCAAATATCAAGTCAGTACTTATCTTTACTTTTCTCTCATTGCGGAGACAAAATACTCAACACTCAAAGGAGGAAGGGTTTAAAATCTCACAATTTTGAGAGGTCTGAATCCATAATTGGCCAGCTCCAAGACAGGGTGGCACATGACAGAAGGGCAGCAGTTCTTTGTGGATGGAAAACAGTCACAGAAGCAAGCAAGGAAGGGAAGAGACAAGCTTTTTTCTGTCCCTTATATGCAGGCCACCAACTTTAGGGCAGGTGTAGCACTGATATCCTTAATCCCAGCATTGGACCATTAATCAGTCACAATGTTTAGATTCAGATAACTTTTAAAGAACTCTTGTCTTAAAGTGATGAGGCTTTGGGGTGACATCTGGACACAAACCACAACAGTATTACATAACTTTATATTTCTCAGTATGATTCTCAGTTCTTAAGTGTATCAGAATGAGAGCTCCCTGATGCTAGACGTTATGGGGAGACACCATCATGTAGAAATTAGAACCATGTTTATTGCATTATGATTATCTAGATCTAAAACTTGTCTTTACCACGCATTGTTTATGAGACTTAGTCTATTAATGTAACTTTAGTGGAGCACAGTTTGTTCATCTTTTGATGATGAAGACTCTACAACTACTATTATCCAACCATATTAATTTAAGCAATGGGCTTTTAGTAATTATTAGCTACTATTATTTATCACAGTTTATTTTTTTGGCAGAACTGGGGATTGAACTCAGGCCCTTGCACTTGCCAGGGAAGTGCTTATTCCACTGAGCCATCTTCCCGGCTCCTATTTATCACAGTTTTGATTGTTATTCATTTGATATCTCTTTGAGATATATTTATTAAGTTCTTCTTCTTTTTTTTTTCTAGTACTGGGGATCGAACTCTGGATCTTGCATCTGTCAGGTAGGCACTTACACCAATGGAAGCAATACTTAAATGAAGGTAAATGTATGCACATATGTTAAAGAGGTACTGTTCTTGAGCTGATCCTTCTGGCTCAGCCTTCCAAGTTCTGAAATTTTAGGCATGTACCACCACACCTGGCTGCAAAATTTGTTTGTATAGTGACCAATCTTTAAGGAAATGTCCTTCATGTAGTCAAAATGAGCCTATTTGACATTAATTGATAATCTCCCTAAAGAATTCTTGTCCTTGCTGACCATGCTGTCACATATCTGTAACTGCAGCACTTGGGAGGCTAAGGCAGAAGGATCACCATGAGTTCAGTGCCACCCCTGCTACATAGAGAGTTCAAGGCCACCCTGGACTATATAGCATGACT
>NW_004524747.1:5962616-5963984 GCF_000260255.1 Octodon degus
TCTCTCTCTCTGTGATTGAGGGTTTCTCTTATTTTTTTATCAGGCTAATTTTTTGCCTCTAGGAATGAGTTAGAAAGAGACGCTTCCCTTTAAAGTTCATTAGTTCGTAGACTATTGGCATTGACTATTCTCTATAATTTCTTGTGGAATTTGGGTGTGATTCCATCAGGACATGGGTTTGCTTTGTTGGTAAGTTGTCAATTACATTTTCAACTTCATTGACTAATGCTAGGTTATTAAGAATTTTAATATTTTCTTAAAAAGCAGGAGAATGGGGAGATGGCTCCATGGAATAAGCGCTTCCCTGGCAAGCTCAAGGGCCTGTGTTCAATCCCTGGTTCCGCCAAAAATATTTTCTCGATTCAACTTTGATAATTCATATGTTTCTAGGAATCTGTGTATTATGTGTTTTCAATCCTATGACAAGAAAGATTTTCAGTGTAGGAAGTGATTATGTTCTGAATTTCCACACAATCTGTAGTGTATTCACCCTTTTAATAGCTTATTACATGATTTCGAGTTTTTTCTTTCCTGTTTTTGATAAGGTTGTCTAGGGGTTTGTCAACTTTATTTATTCTTTCAAAGAACACACTCTTCAATTAATTAATTCCTTGTATTGTTTTCTTAGTCTGAATGTGTTAATTTCTGCTCTGATATTTATACGTTTTTCCCTTCTGTGGGTTTTAGGCTTGTATTGCTCTTCTTTTTCTAAAAGTTTGAGATGCAGCATTCTGTTGTTTATTTGTGCTCTTTCCATTTTCTTTTTTTCCCCATAATTATATTGATAAACAAATACCAATGAGACAGTTTCAAATCAAATTGGTAAGACAGATTCAATAATTAACACATTGCAAACATTCTTTCTAGTTGTTAATAGCTGTACAAGACGCAGACAGGATATCCTATTTACAAACACCAATTAGAACAAATCACTCTATTCATTAAGAGAATGTAACTATATATCTATAATAACCACTTTGAATACACAGATACAAAATGAACATTCATCTGTATCCCCTTATTTTGTTAAGTTCCGTACTTTGAATATTATAGGTGTGTAAACTCAGCAAAATATTCTAAGAGTCCAGTAGCCCATAATAGTATTGGGTCTTCTGCTTGACTGGCAATGTCATAAATTGTTGACCTGAGTCCCCTAGAGCTCAACATAACAGCATGGCTTTACTTCTTATATTTCGTTTTTATACTTTTCTGCTGGATGGTTAAGACCAAGGAAAAGCAGGACCTATGCAACAAGACTTGTAGCTTTTTGGTCTGAGAAGGTCAGTGAAATCCCCTCAGGATGTATCCTGAGATCCTGTAAATCAGATTGTAGAACCTTTGTCAGTATCAGCCCTGTGGATGAGTCAC
>NW_004524747.1:5964358-5964877 GCF_000260255.1 Octodon degus
GAATAAAGAATTATATACTTCTTATGTTTACACATAAGTCTGAAAATGTCACCATATACAACCATGAAGCAGGACAGTCCCACAATATTCCTTTTCCTGTCTCTTGCTTTCATTCACCACCCCCTTCTTTTTATTTTATTTATTTATTTTTGCCATAATTTTATTGATAAATAAATAGCAATGAAATATTTTCAAATCAAATTGGTAGGAGAGTTTCAATAATTAACACATTGCATACATTCTTCCTAGTGGTTAATTGCTGTACAAGATGTGGATTTCATATCCTATTTACAAACACCATTAGAACAAATCCCTCTATGCATTAAGAATATGTAACTATATATCTATAATAACCACTTTGAATACACAGATACAAAATGGACATTCACCTGTATACCCTTTTTTGTTATGTTCCGTTATTTGCATATTATAGGTGTGTAAACTCAGCAAAATATTCTAAAAGAGTCCAGTAGCTCATAATAGTATTGGGTCTTCTGCTTGACTGGCAATGTCAGAAAT
>NW_004524747.1:5976645-5987359 GCF_000260255.1 Octodon degus
CACACACACACACACACACACACCAAAAACAAAAAGCAAAACCAAAAACAAAATAGCAAGAAAAAAAAATCCCTATGCTATACTAATATATCAAACCTATCAGCTTGACACACAGGGCCTGCAGTTGCTCCCATTAGCATCACTCTTCTCAGCCAAGGTTTTTACTTAAAGTACACATTTCTAATCTGTGAGGGAAGATTTTAGCACATTCATATGCTGTCACCTCAGAGAGCTCTGATCTCTGAAATCTTTCTCTACTGGCACCTTCTGTCAGTCTGTAAATACTCATCTCTGTTTCCCAAACTGTGAGCTCTTAGATTGAGGATAGAGTTCATTGTTATTCCCTGTGTCTGGCACATGGTAGGCAATCCTTAGCTACTTCTTGAGTGAATGAATAAATGCATGATAAATATGTAATACTTAAGGATAGAGGTAGGTATTGGAGGTTGAGGAAAGTCTCCTTTCATGTGGCATAAACAGAGAAAAGCAATCCTAGGTTGAAGGACGATTCTTTATTACCAGAAAACAGCAAAATGATGCAGGTCTATTTTAAGAATAGTGAGAAAATATAGATAGGAACTAATCCAACACTAGTGTAAAAGTTCGAAGCTTTTTGGAAGCTGTTAAAGGAGCAGGATCTGGGGAAAAATGAGTTAAAATCCCAATCTTGCTGCCTTCCATGGAATTTGATTTTTATTCCTGGTGAGATGGGGATCAACTTGGCATTTTTAAAAATGAAACAATACAAAGATGTAACATGTATTTTAATAAGATCACTATGTTTATAGAGTTGGGAATAGAATTAGGTGGAGGGGAAAGGACAGTGCCAGAGTGATTAAGAAGGAGACTGTTATAGTACTCCAAGGTAGAGTGGCTTAGATTAAGATGGATGCTATGGAAGTAGTCAGAAATAGTCAGATTAAACATCTGTGTTGAAGGTATAAGTGTCAGGATTTCATGATACATAATATTATAGCTCTTTCCTTAATGCTAACAAAACAAAATATTTTGTAATGTCCATAAATCATAAGATAAAAGTTGATGTTAGTGATTTAAAGAGTTTGTTTCCCAGTAGGGTAAAGATTTCTTGATGTGTAGTAATGTTCAGTTTAGTACATTTCCACCAGCTGACATGAAGCATTCAAGGTTATGTTTTCCAGCTGCTTTCTATAAGCAGCATCAGCAGAGGAGTGTTAACATCACCTCTCTTCCTGTGGATTGAATCTGTAGCAAACAGAGCAATGTGGATAATTTTATCTCACTTGAGAGCATTTCTAACCATGGATCTGATACTTCTTGTATACGAAACAGAGTTCCTTCAGGATATAATTCTTACAGGGAACACTTTTGCTTAGTGAGGGAAACATGCTGTGAACACAGTTCGATCAGATAAGGGCTCAAGAACAACGCCTCTTTAACATATGTGTACACATTTAGCTTCATTTAAGCGTAATTCCCTGGCCCTGATTTGAACAAAGTTTTTTTTTTCTTTTAATGTATTTAGTACAGGGTATACAGGGTTTCACTACACGTATTGGACTTATAGTGATCCTTTCTGTTTTTCAGCCTTCCAAGCGCTGGGATTACAGGTGCGTGCCACCATGCCCAGTCTCATTCACTGTCTCAATGTGCCCTGGGGGGCGGGGCCAGCATGGCATGCTGGGGGTTGAACCACGGGCCCCTGTGTCTGCCTAAGCAGGTGGTTTAATCTGCTAAGCTATCTGGCTGTCCCATCAGACAAAGTTATTGATTATTGTAACAATTGATATTCTGTTCCTTAGGTAAGATTTTAATTTTTAACTTCTAATGATTTTGTGAAATGATTTTATAGAATATTTAGGATGATTTTATAAGGTTTGGTAGCAACTACTCTGAGGAGGGATTTGTGACTGGGAAAGCTTTTGAACAAAGTATTCTCATTCCAGCTCTTAATTTATTATTATCTCTCAGAACAGTGCTCTATCTCTTGCCCACTCTGACAAAATTAAG
The DNA here is from genome assembly GCF_000260255.1 of Octodon degus. Classification (NCBI taxonomy): domain Eukaryota; kingdom Metazoa; phylum Chordata; class Mammalia; order Rodentia; family Octodontidae; genus Octodon; species Octodon degus. The sequence goes on from NW_004524747.1 coordinate 5,978,635, forward strand.
TATCCAAGGAGCAGCAAGAGAATTTGAATCTTTCAAATGTATATTATTTTGCTTCTAGGTCAGTAGCAGCATCTGAGAGAAAATTCTGGGAGTCTCTTGTGTCTGGGTAGGTCACCAGGAACAGTAAGCAGAGGCAAATGGCTTGGACAGCTTGGTTAAGACCCTTCCTATGCAGAGGTGTTATCTGATCCATTGGAAATTTCTTTGAGACAATCCACAGAAGTCTTTGTGAATTCTGTCAGGATATGTACCAAAAGGGTAGTAGCCAGAGGCTGAAATTCACAGGTAAGAGTGTGCATGTTACTGAAATAGTTATATCCCAGGCTGTGCAAAACTTCGAGGGAAATTCCATTTTGATGGATTCCTCTTTAGACAGAAATAAAAATTTCAAAACATAAATGTTGAAGATTTAAGTGATATTTCTGGATCTTTATGCCTTTTATTGTAGTTCAGTATATTATGAAAAGTATAACAAAATCAGAAAAATTTCTCTTCCATCATTATTCAAATAGATTGGAATACTCAGTACATTCATTGGGTGCATCATTAATCCTTGGGAAGTGTATTTTTACATAGTGCATTTTACTTACATTCAGAATTGTTTATGAGTCACATAAACATAAGTTTTGTGACTGTAATCTCATGATATACACACAGAAGATATAATCCATTATTAGGTAATAAGAAAGATGATTAATAAACTCAACAAGAGTAAAAAGGGGAAGGATGAATTAGAGAGTGGTGCAGGAGGGAAATGTATTTTTAAAAAAGAATTAAGCTTTATTATGTACATGTACCAACTCTTTAAGATGATCATAAGATGCATATACTTCAAACATACTAATACATGAAAAATATCCTGCTTTGTACATTTGAAGATCCTTTTTATACAATACTAAAGTTGTTTGAAAAAGTCCGCACAGTAAACCCAATGTTAGCATGGAAGCTTTTGAGTTGCTACGTCAATGCCATTGTCATTATTTTGTATAGAGGTAAAATGAACTCTATTTTAAAGCCCACAGCAGATTAAAACCTTGGAATCTGTCTTTCTTGTGTGTCAAATTCCATATATCTTATTTTCTGTTGAAAATAGTCACCACAGGGCTGGTGAGATGGCTCAGTGGTCTAAAGCACCCAATTATTTATTTATTTATTTTTTTATTTTCAACTATTAACTGTTAACCTATTTTTATTTTTTTATTTTTTTCTGTTTTATTTTTTTTCCAAAATTTTATTGATAAACAGCAATGAGACTGTTTCAAATCAAATCGGAAGTTTCAACAAATAACACACTGCATATATTCTTCTTAGTGGTTAATTGTAAAGCACCCACTTATAACAAGCTAAGCTAAACAAAGCACAGGGACCATGGTTCAACCCCCCAGTGCCACATGCCAGCCAGCCCCGCCCCCTGGTGGGCTGAGCTGGCCACACACACACTAAATAAATAAATTAAAAAAAAAAAAGAAAATAGTCACCACAACTTGCATGTTCAAAGCTAAAACTATTATCTTGTTCTTCATACTTGTTCGTTCTATCATTTTAATCTTGCCCAATGATTTCTGTTTAGCTCATGATCCAAGCTTATCTTTGAATCTCCACTGTCTGTGCATCAATATGCAGTGAGTCACTCAATTGTGTTGAATTATGTATTCCAATAATCTCTCTAATTTTTATCCTTTTCTTTTCTTTTTAATCCTTTTTAGATGCTACTACTATTCAACACCACACTACCTCTTGTCTAGATTATTATAAAAGCATATGCTCATATGCTATTCTATGAAATTATCTTCAACCTCCTGGTAGCACCTGCTAATATACAAATCTCAACTCAGCAATAAATTTTTAGAGGCAGTCTTCCCTGGCATTCCCAACTTGTGATTACCCTAACTAGATTAGGTAGCTCCTCTTATATCGTATGAAGATGTACTACCTAATAACACAATTTATGAATAATCTAGGATCTATATGAAATAGGTTGGGAATAAATGACTACACACTAATAATTTCAACATAATCAGTTCATAAACTTAACTATTCTCCTCCATATTCATCTGTAGTTTTATTTTTTTTTCTGGTAGAACTAAGGATTGAACTCAGACTCTTGCACTTGCCAGGCAAGCACTTATTCTACTCAGCTATCTCCCAGCACCCCCATCTGTAGTTTTAGATGTAGATACAGAATAAGATCACTGAAGCCCAGTACTTTATGTATTCCAAAAATGTGATATGGAGTTCCTCTCCTGAGAATATATAAAAGTTCCTAATATACTAAACTATTTGTGTTCATACTTTTCTTAGTGTTGAGACAAAATACCCAACACCCCAAATTAAAGGGAGAAAAGTTTACTTATCTAATAGTTTGTAGATATTTCAGTCATTAATCAGTTATCTCTAAGGCAGGGTAACTGTTCATAGTGATGTAAGATAACGAAAGCAATGAGAAAGGAGGGGAGAACAAACCTCTTCCTGTTCTTTATATATCTGCATGCAGGCTAGCCCTAGGGCAGGTGTAGCACTCATGTACTTAATCCCAGCATGACCATGAATTAAAAACTCTAGATTCAGTCACTTCCAAAAAATCCACACCCCCTCATGACTTCATGACACTTTGGGGGTCATCCAGACAGAAACTGTAACATCATTAAAGACAATGTTTTTTTTAAATAAAATGTGTTTAAAATAAAATATATTATCTCTTCTTCGATGTAAGAGTAGCATGGAATTGATGGCTTGTGTCTAGATATACTATATTCTCCAGGAAGGTAAATAGGTATGTCAAATGGAAGCTCTAGTTCTAGATTTTTGAGGAATCTCTACAATGATTTCCACAGTGGTTGTACCAGTCTGTACTCACCAACAGTGGAGGAGGGTTCCTTTTCCCCCCTACAGCTCTGCCAATATTTGTTATTGGTTGATTTCTTCATAATAGACATTATTTCTGTAGTGAGATGAAATCTCAGCCTTGTGTCAATTTGCATCTTTTGAATGACCAGTGATGAATATTTTTTCATATATTTATTTTCCACTTATAATACTTCATCTGAGAAGTGTCTGTTCATTTCAGATACCCATTTTTGGATTGGGTCTTTAAATTTGGGGTTCTAATTTTTTTCAATTTTTTATATATTCTGGATATTTATCTCTTTCTTGTTTGAGTGCTTTAGTTGGGACTTTCATCACTATTTTTACTAGAAGCGGTGACAGTGGGCCACATTGTTTGCTCCAGCTCTTAGAGAGATAGCTTTTCTAGTCTAGTATAATTTTAGCTGTCAGTTTAAATGTGAGGTTATTTTTATGTAGAAGTATGTTCTTTCTTTTCCTTTTTTCAAAAGTTTTTCATGAAGGGATGTGAATTACATCACACTTTTTTTTGCATCAATTGAGGATTTGGGTTGTTTCCAAAATTTAGCTATTACAAAACTCTTCTGCTATAAACATGGGTGCATATATATCACTGTGTGATGATGTTTTTAATTCTTCTGAGAAGATAGCCAAAAGGAAATGGCTGGGTCAAATGGAACTGCTAGACTAGTTTTTTGAGGAATCTCTCCAATGATTTCCATAGTGGTTGCACCAGTTTACACTTGCTTCCCTGGCAAGTGCAAAGGCCTGAGTTCAATCCCTGGTTGCACCCCCCTGAAAAAAAAAACCACAGTCCACACTGCCACCATGAGTAGACACAGGTTCCTTTTACTTCACCAACCTCATCAGCATTTGTTATCAGTTGCCTTATTGATAATAGCCATTCTCTCTGGAGTGAGAAGGTCTCAGTGGTGTTTTAATTTTCACCTTTGAAGTGATCAGTGATTTCTAAACATGTTTCCATGTATTTTGTTTTGTGTTTGTACTTCAGAGAAGTATCAAATCATTTCAGATGATTTATTTATTAATTTATTTAATTATTTATTAATTTATTTATTTAATAATTTATTTATTTAAATTAATTCATTTATTAATTTATAGCTTAAAATTTGGGGATCTTATTCTTCAGTTGTGTGTTCTAGATATTAGTCCTTTGTCTGTAGAACAACTGGCTATGATTTTCCCCACTATATGGTTTCCCTTTTTATTGCATTAGTGATTTTTTGGCTGTGAAAATTTTTTTAATAAGATGAGATCACAAGTTGTTGAGTTTTTGTAGTATTTCCTGTGCCATTGGAGTTTTGTTTATGAAATCTCTTTGCCTACACACATGTCTTCAAGAGTTCTACCTGTTATTTCTTCTAGCAGGATTAGCATTTGTTTTAATATTTAGATCTTACATCCTCCATTTTAATTTTACTTTAGTGCATGGTGATAGACATGGGTTTAATTTTAGCCTTCACCATGTGGAAAACCAGTTTTTCCATCACCATTTATGAAAAAATGGCTTTCTACCATTGAACATGTTTAGGTACTTTGTCAAAGATAAGGTGACTGAGTGTGTTTGATGTTGTTTCTACATCTTTTTTTTTTCTTTTTTGCAGAGCTGGGGATTGAACTCATGCCCTTGTGCTTGCAAGGAAGCACTTATTCTACTGAGCCATCTCCCTGGCCCCCTGTTTCTACATCTTGAAATCTGTTCCACTAAGCCTTAGGTCTGTTTTTTTGGGGCCAAGACAATGCTGGCTTTTACTATAGTAGTTTGTATTTTTTTAAAAAAATATTTATTTATTTATTTGGTATGAGGTCTCACTATGAAGCTCACACTCATAGTGATCCTACTGTCTCAGCCTTACCAATGCTGGAATTACAGGTGTGCATCACCACGCCCAGTTTTCATGGCTGGCTTGCTGTGGGGCTGGCAAGTATGCAGTACCAGGAATTGAACGTGGGTCCTTGTGCTTGCCAGGCATACGCTTAGACTACCAAGCTATCTCCCTAGCCTGTTAAAGTAGTTTTATAGTATAGTTTCAGGTAAGTGATTATGATGCCCTGTGTTTTGCCTTTGTTGCCTAGAATAATTCTTGCTATGTTTGGGAACTTCAGGTTCCAATAGAATTTCGGGCTTCTTTTCCCTTGTTCTGAGAGGTATGATAGGGATATTTTGTTTGGGATTACATTAGATCTATATAAAAATTTTGGGAATATGGCCATTTTGACAATGTTGGTTCTTCCTACCCAAAAGAAAGGGATATATTTGAATTTTCTTTTCTTTTCTTTGTTTTGGTAATTTTTTATTTTTATTTTTTTCCATAATTTTATTGAGAAACAAATAGCAATGAGACAGTTTCAAACCAAATTGGTAGGACAGTTTCAATAATTAACACATTGCATGCATTCTTCCTAGTGGTTAATTGGGGTACAAAATGCGAACATGATATCATATTTACAAACACCATTAGAACAAATCCCTCTATTCATTAAGAGAATGTAACTATATATCTATCCTATCCACTTGAATACAAAGACACAAAATGGACATTGATTGTATCCCTTTTTCTTTGTTAAGTTCCATTATTTAAATATTATAGGTGTGTAAACTCAGCAAAATATTACAAAAGAGTTCAGTAGTCCATAGGGTCTTCCGCTTGACTGGCAATGTCAGAAATTGTTGACCTTAGTCCCGTACAGCTCAACATAACGCCATGGCTTTACTTCTTATACTTCATTTTTATACTTTTCTGCTGGATGGTTAAGACCAAGGTACAACAGTACCTATGCAACAAGAGTTGTAGCTTTTGGGTCTGATAAGGTCTGTGAAATCCCCTCAGGATGTATCCTGAGATCCTGTACCTCAGATGGAAGAACCTTGTAAGTGTCAGTCATGTAGATGAGTCACTACATTGCTTGGCCAATGTGCTCTCTGAGAAAGCCTAAGAGAATGTTTTCTCCAAATGTGACTCTCTTTAGGCACACTCTACATCATCAATCACTTTCCTCTTTGGTCCCATAATCTCCTTGGTCAGAAAATTTGGGACACTACCGAGTTACATGACGTTACAGTAAAAGTTCTCATATGTCCTGAGTCTTAATTGACCTTGGGAGGCTAGGGCCAAAATGTTGGCTTTCCTTGCAGCCCTCTTTTTTCTCTAATTTTGGTCTGCAAACGTAGGTTGTTAACCATCCAGAAGACAAGCTTATTGTTATTACCATACAACCTAGGCTATTAAGCTTAACCTCACTATATGTCTGAATATCAAACATTTTAGGCATAACATGGAACAGGTATTTATCTTTTTAAAAATTATTTTTAAAGTTTTATTATATATATATATTTTTCCCCATAATTTTATTGATAAAAAATAGCAATGGGACATGTTCAAATCAAATTGTAGGACAGTTTCAATAATTAACACATTGTATACATTCTTCCTAGTGGTTAATTGCTGTACAAGATGCAGACACGATATCCTATTTACAAACACTATTAAAACAAATCACTCTGTTCATTAAGAAAATGTAACTACATATCTATCCTAAGCTCTTTGAATACACAGATACAAAATGGACATTCATCTGTGTATCCTTTTTTTGTTAAGTTCCGTTATTTGAATATTATAGGTGTGTAAAGTCAGTAAAATATTCTAAAAGAGTCCAGTAGCCCATAATAGTATTGGGTCTTCCGCTTGACTGCAAATGTCAGAAATTGTTGACCTGAGTCCCCTGCAGCTCAACAGAGCAGCATCACTTTACTTCTTATATTTTGTTTTTATATTTTTCTGGTGGATGATTAAGACCAAGTTAAAGCAGGACCTATGCAACAAGAGTTCTAGCTTTTGGATCTGATAAGGTCAGTGAAATCCCCTCAGGATTTAACCTGAGATCCTGTACCTCAGATTGTAGAACCTTTGTCAGTGCAGCCATGTGGATGAGTCACGGCCATTGCTTGGCCAATGTGCTCTCTGTGAAAGCCTGAGAGAACATCTTCTCCCCATGTGACTCTCCTTAGGCACACTCTACATCATAGATCACTTTCCTCTTTGGCCCCATAATCTCCTTGATCAGAAAATTTGGGACACTACTGAGTTACATGACATTACAGTACAAGTTCTCATATGTCCTGAGTATTAATTGACCTTAGAAGGCTAGGGCCAAAATGTTGGCTTCCCTTGCACCCCTCCTTTTTCTATAATTTTGGTCCACGAACTTAGGTTGTTAACCATCCAGAAGACAAGATTATTGCTATTACCATACAACCTAGGCTGTTAAGCTTAACCTCACTATCTGTCTGAATATCAAACATCTTAGACATAAAATGGAACAGGTATTTGTCATCAAGTATTGATACGTTGAACTTTAAGTCCCTGTAGAATATGATGAAAAAACATTTAAAAATTAGAATATATTTTAAAAATAGGAATAAAGAATTATATACTTCTTATGTTTACACATAAGTCCAGAAATCCAACCACATACAACCTTAAAGCAGGATAGTCCCACAATATTCCTTTTCCTGTCTCCTGCCATCATTCATCACTCCCTTCTTTTTGAACAATCATCTACCTGAGAGACAGCACAGCAGCAACTGGCATGTCATGACAAACAGCACGTATTCCGAAGACCAGAATAACAGACACTCCAAGCATGAAATTTCTATTACAGATTACCATCTTCAGTGAAGTTGCTCACGTCGCAGCTATCAGTATATGTAGTTAGTCAGGATGAGAATCTTTCCAATTAACTGCTAGATTCAAAAATCTTCTGGAGATTCTCAGCATCATTGCCTTGCCCAAATTCTACATACAAATGTGGGGCTTGACATTGTCATCATTCCTAGCTCTTCTCCTTTCCCTCTCTTGATTAGTTAGTCTGCAAGCTCCTGCTTTCCTCTTACTTGTATTATACATTTCTATTTGGATTTCTTCTTTTGAGATCTTATACTAGGGAAACTATGAGATATTTACACATGTGTGTCTGGTTTATTTCACTTATGAGAATATATTCAAGTGGCATCCACTTCAATATAAAGGCTTCAAGTTTTTCATTCTTTACAGCTGAGTAATACTCCATTGTGTAAAAATACCACGTCTTTTTCAACCATTCCTCAGGTCATGGGCATCATCTTTGTTTCCAAGATTTGGCTATCACAAATTGTGCTGCTATAAATATAGGCACACATATATCCCCATGATATGATGTTTTCAGATCCTCTGGGAAAATTCCCATTAGGGGAATACCTGGTTTAAAGGGGATTTCCAGTCCAACTTTTCTAAGGAGTCTCCACACTGACTTCCATAATGGTTGCACCAGTCTACATTCCCACTAGCAGTGGAGAAGGGTTCACTTTTTTCCCCACAGCCTCTCCAACATTTGTTGTTGGGTGATTTCTTCATGATAGCCATTCTTTCTGGCAGGAGATGATATCTTAATGTTGCTTTAATTTGCATTTCGTGGATGGCTAGTGAGGCAGAGCATTTGTTCATATATTTATTCGTTTCTTTAATTGCATCCTCTGAGAAGTATGTGTTCATCTCAGATGCCCATTTCTGGATTGTGTCTTTAAATATTACAGCCCTAGTGTTTTTTATTTCTTTATAAATTCTAGAGAGCAGACATTTGTCTGAGTACATATTTGTCATGATTTTTTCCAAATTTGTGGTTTGCCTTTTCATTTTGTTGGTAATTTCTTTTGACATGAAAGAACTTCTCAGTAAGAGCAGGTCCCAGTTGTTAATTCTTTCAACTGTTTCCCATGCAATTTGATTTCTGTCCATGAACTCTTTGCCTACCCCTATCTTCAAGAGTTCCTCCTCCTTTCTCTTCCAGGAGATTTAGTGTCTCTGCTTTAATGTTTAGATCT
>NW_004524747.1:6002713-6004112 GCF_000260255.1 Octodon degus
CCTTGCATCCCTGGGATGAATCCTACCTGGTCATGGTGTATGATCTTCTTGATGATTTGCTGTATTCTATTTGCTAGGATTTTATTGAGGCTTTTAGCATCTATGCTCATGAGGGAGATCAGCCTGTATTTCTCTTTCTTAGTTGCGTCTTTCCCTCGTTTTGGTATCAGTATAATACTTTCCTCCACTAATGATTTTGGGAGGATTGCTTCCTTTTCAATTTCATGGAAGATTTTGAGGAGTATAGGGACTACATCTTCTGTAAATTTCTTGTAGACTTCAGCTCTGAATCCATGCAATCCTGCACTCTTCTTTGTTGGTAGGTTTTTAATTACACCTTGTATTTAATTGACTGTTGTTGTGCTATTGAGAGTGGTTATATCCTGTCAATTGAGTTGTGGTAATTTGTACCTTTCTAGGAATCTGTCCATTTCTTCTGTGTCTTCTATTCTGTGAGAGTAAAGATTCTCAAAGGAACTATTGATAATCTGAATTTCCACTGGGTCTGTGGTAATCACACCCTTTTCATTCCTTATTGCTTGTATTTGAATTTTTTTTCCTCTTTTTGATGAGGTTAGCTAGAGGCTTATCAATTTTATTTAATCTTTCAAAGAACCAGCTTTTTGCCTTTTTAATTATTTGAATGTTTTCTTCGTCTCAATTGAATTAATTTCTGCTGTAATATTTATGATTTCTTCCATCTTTTGGCTCTGGGTTTGGTTTGCTCTTCCTTTTCTAGTTGTTGAAGGTGCAGCTTTAGCGTATTTATTTGTTCCCGTTGTGTTTTCCTAATGGGTGTGTTCACAGCTATGAATTTCTCTCTGAGAACTGCTTTCATTGTATGCCATAAATTACGATAAGTTGTGCTTGAATTTTCATTGAATTGTAGGTATTGTTGAATTTCTTCTTTAATTTCATCTGTGACCCATTGGTTGATGAGTTGGGTGTCATTTAATTTCCATGTATTTAAGGTTGTTTTCTGGTTCATTTTGGCATTTATTTCCAGTTTCATTGCACTGTGGTCAGATAATGTGCATGTGACAATTTCTGTTTTCGTGCATATAATTAAGCATGACCTATGGACCAGTATGTGGTGTATTTTAGAAAATGAGCCATGTGCACTTGAGAAAAATATGTATTCAGCTGTGCTTGGTTGGAACACTCTGTTTATGTCCACGAAGTCCATTTGTTTCAAACTCTGGTTCAGTTCTCTTATTTCTTTGCTAAGTTTTTGTCTGGTTGACCTATCTTTTGGGGATAAGTGGGTGTTAATATCTCCTTTTAAATTTGTGGTATGTCTCTCGGGTAGGTGGTTGTTCAAGAAGAAGGGGGTGGTAAATGAAAGCAAGAGACAGGAAAAGGAATATTGTGGGACTGTCCTGCTTCAAGGTTGTATATG
>NW_004524747.1:6005029-6016791 GCF_000260255.1 Octodon degus
TGAACAGAATGATTTGTTCTAATGGTGTTTGTAAATAGGATCACAAGTCCACTTCTCGTACAGCAATTAACCACTAAGAAGAATATATGCATTGTATTATTTGTTGAAACTGTACTTCCGATTGGATTTGAAACTGTTTGATTGCTATCTGTTTAACAATAAAACTTTGAAAAAAATAAATTTGTGGTATTGGATATTAGATTTTTCATGTCATTAAGATTTGCTTTATGTAGTTTTGTGCTCCCTTATCTGGTGAATACATATTTATGAGTGTTACCTCTTCCTCTTGAATTTTTCCCCTTACTAGTATATAGTGGCCTTCATTATTTCACTTGATCATTGTTGGTTTGAAGTTCAAACTGTATGAGAATAGGATTGCTATCTCTGCTTTTTTTTGAGGTACTTGGGCATTTGGCATTGTGTTCCATCCTTTGACTTTCAGCCTATGAATGCCTTTATGAGTTAAATGTGTTTCTTGTATACAGGATATTGTTGGATTTTGTTTCCTAATCCACTGTGCCTGTCTATATCTCTTAATTGGTGAATTGAGTCCATTTACATTGATGTTTATAATTGAGATGTATTAACTTACCATTGACATGTTATTTACCTGTTGTTGTTTACTCCCTTTTCTCCTGTGTTTCATTGCTTGCCCTATAGTGTTGTTGACTTCTTATCTCATTCATGGAGCTCTGATCATATTGGTCCCTCTCTAGAACATCTTTAAGTAGCCTGTGTAGGGGTTTGCTTTGTCATCACGAAATTCTTTAGCTGTTCTTTGTCATGAAAGTATTTCACTTCTCCATCAAACTTCAAAGAGTTTTGCATGGTATAGTAGTCTGTGATGGAGTTTGTTTTCATAGAGGATTTCAAGTACTCTGCTCTATTTTCTTTTTGCCTTCCTGGTTTGTGAAGAGAAGTCGGCCGTAATTATGATGTGTTTTCCTTTTTATGTGATCTTCTTTTCCATAGCGGCTTTCAGTAGATTATTCTTGAGCTGAATTTCTTTGGTCTTGACTATTATATGTCTCGGTGTGTTTTTCATTGAGTTAAGGTTACTTGGTGTTCTGTATGATTCGGTTACCTGAATGTCATATTGTTTCCTCACATTTGGAATGCTTTCTGCTATTACTTCTGCCCATATTTTTTTAATGTCATTTGTATTGACTCTTTCTTTCTCATTGATGCCTATCAGTCTCACATTGTTCATGTTTGCCTCATCTTGCAGGTGATGGATTATTCTTTCGTGCATCGTAGTTGTTTTTAATAGATTCTTTCTTACCTTTTCACTAGCTGCACCAGCGTCTTCATGATCTGAAACGCCATCTTCACTTTCACTAAATGGTTTTGCAAGCTTGTGATTGAGATTTTAATTTCCCCTATACCTCTTTGACTCTGCTTCATGCGATCTATTTCTTTCCTGTATTTCTTATTCAAGGAATCCATCCTTTTTCTAATCTCCTCTTTTTTTTTTATCAATGTCTTCTTTAGAAGCATTTATAAATTTTTTTACTGCAGTGTTTTTTTCAGTTTGGGTTTCCTCCGTATATTTCTGTAGTTGATTCTTTACTTCTGATGCTATGAGTTCTGAGAATTCTTTTTTTATTTCAGAAAAGAATTCCACTCTGAGTTCCTGTATTACTTTCTGCTGTTGATTATTTACTATCAGTGCTATTAATTTGTACATTTGAACTGAGCTAGTAGAAAAGAATTCCACCCTGAGATCCTCTATGTCTTTCTGCTATTGCTTATTTACTATTGACGCTATTACTTCATACATTTCAGCTGAGCTAGTGTTCTCTGCACTTATTCTGGGTGGGCATTGGGTTTACTCCATGTGTTTCTGCTTTTGATTCTTTACTGAAGATGTTATTAATTCAGGGATTTCTTTTTTTATTTCTGATCTGAGTTCCTCTATACCTTTCTGCAGCTTTTTATTTATTTCAGAATCTGTTGATTCTTTGCTTTCAGCTGTGTGATTCCCAATTTTTTCTGTGTTAATGTCCTCTGCACTTTTTATGGGTGGGCTTGGGTTCTGAGATTGTATTTTGTTTCTTCTCGTCATTTTGTGTGGCACTGTCTTCTGACCTTTGTTATAGATATTTGTTGCAGTTATAACCTTAGCATGTACTGAAGTTGAAGGGCAGATCTACAAAGTTTGGATTTATCCAGCTGTGCCTGGCTTGGGTCTTTCTGCTCTGCTCATCTCTTTCCTATTGCTGCCCTTGAGGGTGAACCTGTTGTGCCCCTCTGGCAAGATGTTCTGCTCTTGGTCGAGCTGGATGGTTCTGTCCTGTACACTCTCTGCAGGGATTGCAGCTGCAGGGTTTCACCCAGGCCTGTATGTCAGGCCTGAGCTGAGTATGGAGGGGACAAGGTGCTGTAGGTTGGAGTGCCAGCTTTCCCACACACTCACTGGTCCTGGGCTAGCACTGGGTCTGGGGGTTTGCAGAATGCAGCAAAAATTCCTACCCAGTGGGAGGGGTGTGGGGGTGTACTATGGAGTCATGGGTGGCATCCTAAGGTGTGGAAGGTGTGGAAGAGGTTCTCACCCATGGTGTGCCTGGGTTGAAACCAGTAGGTCCCACTGGCACAGGGTAGAGGGAAGCTCTCACACACGCTCACAGGGCCTAGGGTAGGACTCGGTCTGGGTTTTCCCGGAATGTGGTAGAAATTCTTCCTAGGCAGGTGTGGAGGGGGAGGTGCTGCGGAGTGGTGGGGGGCATTCCAAGGGGGTGGATGAGGGTCTCACCCCTGGTGTGCCTGGGATGGTACAAGTAGGTCCCACCGGCACAGATTAGAGGGAAGCTCTCCCACACACTCTTAGGGCCTGGGCTAGGACTGGATCTGGGGTTTCCCAGTATGCGGCAGAAATTCCTCCTAGGTGGGCGGGGTGGGGGAGGTGCTGCGGAGTGGTGCGGCCATTCCAAGAGTTGGAAGAGGGTCTCACCCATGCTGTGTCTGGGCTGGAACCAGTAGGTCCTGCTGGTGCAGGGTAGCCAGAAGCTCTCCCACACACTGACTGGGCCTGGGTTAGGACTGGGTCTATGCTCTGATATTTATTTATTTATTTTTGGCAGAACTTGGGTTTGAACTCAGGCCTTTTAGTTTGCCAGGGAAGCACTTCTACTGATTCATCTCCTTGACCCCGCTCTGATCTTTATAATTCCTTCATTCATACTATTTTTGTGCTTGACTTGCTTATCTTTTCCCAGAACTTTGAGGTTTGTGTGTGTGTTTTAGCTTGTTCTGCTTGTCTGTTGTGAAATTTCACTGCTATTAGTTTCTCTCTTAGGACTGCTTTTATTGTATCCATTAAGTTCTTATCTCTTGTATTGACATTATCATTTAATTGTAGTTACTGTTTAATTTCTTCTTTAATTGCATCTGTGATAGATTTTTTGCTCAGTAGGGTGTTAATTAGTTTCCATATGTTTATGGACACTTTTTGACTTCTTTTATTATTGATTTCCAATTTCATTGCACTATGGTTTGATAACATGCATGAGATACTTTCATTTTTTTGCATTTACTTAATCATGTTCTGTGGGCTAGTATGTGATTTATTTATTTATTTTTGGTAATGGGGATCGAACTCAGGACCTTGTCCTTGCCAGGCAGGCACTGTGTGCATAGTGCTTTCTAGGGGGACCTTGAGAGAGAGAGGGCAGAGAACTGGCTTGTTCCATCTGGGGCCTCCACCGTCAGACCCAACAAACAAAGAGGGGAACCACAGTGGGGCCAGGCAAGACTTCACAGGTGGGAATGGGGCCAAATTCCTATAAAAATGTGAATGAATAAAAAAATTAAAAAACCCTCCACCTCTATTGAAATGGCCCCAGTAAAGGATTCTCCCCCTAGGTCCCTAGTTCCTAAGACCCTCAGGCTTGGGCACTGAGTGGGGAGGGTCCTAAACAAACCAGTAGCGGGCTCTAGGGGGGCTTAATGCTACACAGCACAGCCCCATGGGGCATTCATAGCTCAGCACCCACCTCTCCACCTGGCTCTGGAGAATCCCCAGGCCGTCCACATCCCATATCCCTCAGGCTGGGCTGGAAATGAGGAAGGGACAGGCAGCAACTCCCCAGACCCTTTCTGTTTCTCTCCCTGGTTTTCAAGCTATTCCCAACCAGTATAGGCTCAGTCAAAAAATTAGTAAATCTGTAAATAGTCCCCAAACTCAGGCAAGAGGTCAGAGAACTGGGATGGGGAAGGATAAAGGTTGAGGAAATTGAGACAGTTGTGGCTGGTGACTGGGCAGGGTAGGCCAGGGTTGGTCCCATTTTATGTATTTTGGCAGGAAAAGGTTCCCAGGCCCCTTGTCTGAACCCAAAGTGCACCCTCTCCTACAAGCTCTGGGCCAGACTGCTTAACATGGATTTACATGATTCAAACTCCAAGAGACCAAGGAAAAGAGAGATATAGAAAACAGTCCCTACCTGTGGCTTTGCTCCCAGTGATGTGCAGGTACTAGATCTGGGGTGGAGGCCAGAAGCCTGCAGTAGGGGATGGATGGAGTCTTGTCTCTGCAGAGCACATGATATTTGTTCAGCTGCAGCTTGTGGCTCAGCACAACCTACTACAGCACCGCTGTGTGCCACCTGAGGAGAATCCAGCATAGCCACTCCCATGTCCTCGAACTTCTGGCCAGTGTCTAGTGCTTCCTGTGTTCCCCCAGTGCCCACTAGCCCTTCTGCATCTGTCTCACCTGTCACAGCTGGCTCCTTCCAATCCCATGCAGCCTCCACAACTTGCCCTGAGCAGATGGATTGCTCCCCACCTTCCAGGAGCAGTGTCAGTCCTGGAGCTAGCACTCCTTTAACTCCTGGGAGCAGTCCTACCCCCCCCCACCTCCACCCTGCTCCCACAAATCCGGCGCTGTCATGCACAGCTTTATGAACCATGCCCTGGGGGGTCTTCCCAGGGATCTTCTCTGGCACACTGTACCCAAAATGTCAGGACAGCAGTGGGCAGTCATACTGAGACATCCACACAGTTCTCCAGATCCTCAATGACCTCCTGAGTGCCACAAGGCACTACCAGGGCATACCTCCCTTGCTGACTCAGCTCTGTTGCCATGCTCTTCTCACCCACCTTGTCAGCCTCTGACCTCACTTCCAAACTGAGACAAGCTGGCAGCTGCATCCCCAGCCTCCCTGCTGCAAGGCCAGAGCCAGATATGCATGTGCAAGCCCCCCAGGAATTGCCTCCAGGAATTGCCTGCATCAGACAGAGGACCAGACCATGTGCTGCAAGGTGGAGTGACTTCAGCTCTTGCTGCAGCAGAAGCGCCTGTGCAGGAAGGCCCATTGGGATGCCCGTGGCCCTTACCATTGGCCACCAAGCCAGAAGGCTGGCCGCAGCAACAGCAATAGCAGTGGGGAGGCAGCATCCCCAGCAAGGCCTCTGGCCTGGGTCTTGACTTAAGGACTCTGTTGAGAAGCCAGAAGTGAACCCTGACCTCCAGTCTGAGTTTGTGATAGCTTAGCATCCGGCACATTCACTCATCCCTTCTCAAGCTTTGGCCGAAGATGGTCATGCACCGCGCCGGATTGCTGCCACCACCACCACTACCACCAAGACAAAGCACATGGTCCAGTGCCATGGAGGACAAGTAGTCACCTCCCTCCTGACCCACCTCCCAGCCTTTGTCTTTTTAAAATTCTCACCTGGTGGTACCTCCCACCTCCCACCTCTTGTCTCTGCCAGCAATACTAGGTCCTTCCTTCTCACCTTCCCCAGCTCCAATATGAAGCCGCCTGTACAGATGGTAGTCAGGAGGAAGGAGGGGGCCAGGAAACTGCCTCTGCCCCCCTTCTGCTCTGTCCTCACCCCTCCCGACCTCTCCCTCCCCTCACCCATTCAGGTTTTAAGTCAAAAATGTAGATGCCTAACTATGCAAATTTCAGTTCTGATTTTTTTTTTTTTGGCGGAACCTGGGATTGAACTCAGGCCTTTGCGCTTGCCAGGGAAGTGCTTATTCTACTGAGCAATCTCCCTGGCCCCCTAGTTCTGATATTTCTATGTTTATTTTTTTATTAACTTGATCTGTCTGTGACAGTGAGATATTAAGGTCTCCCATCATAATTGTGTCAGTGCTTATTTGATTTTTATTTCCATTTAATATTTGTTTTAGATATTTGGATGTATTTGGTGCCTGTATATTTATGATTGTTATCACTCCTTGGAGTTTTTCTTTTACAAGAATATATTGAATTTGCTTATCTTTTTAAATCATTTTTGGCTTGAAGTTCACAATGTCTGCAAATAGAATAGCTGTCTCTGATTTTTTCTGTCTTCCATTCTCATAGGGTGTTAACCTTCATCATTTGACTTTCAATCTATGAATTTCTGTTTTAGTTAAATGTGTTTCTTAAATTTAGTATATTGTTGGACCTTACTTAAGCATGTTCTGTGGGCTAGTATGTGGTCTATTTTGGAGAATGTCCCATGCACCACTGAGAATGTGTATTCTGATGTGGGATGAAACACCCTGTATACATCTTTCCCCTCTGTTTAATTGTTTGCCCTGCATGCTGTCTTTCTCTTTGGAACTCTTGTAAATATGGTCTTCATTTTCTTTTTCTAAAATATCTTTCAAGACCCTTTATATAACTTGGTTTTTGGTCATGAATTTCTTCAGTTGTTGTTTGTCATAGAAGTATTTTATTTCTCCGCAAATTATGAAGGGTAATTTTGAAGATATATCAATCTGGGTTTGAAGTTGTTTTCTTTCAAGACTTGAAATACTTTGTTCCATTCTCTCCTTGACTGAAGTGTTTTGTGTTGAAAAGTCTGCTATAGGGCAGGGGAGATATATTGGCTGTCTAAGCACCTGCCTGAAAAGCACAAGGACCCGGGTCAATCCCTGGTGCCACATGCTGTGCCAACCCCAGAGCTCTAGATGTGCTGTGCCAGCCACCAAAATCGGGTGTGGTGGTGCATGCCTGCAATCCCAGTGCTGGGGAGGCTGAGACAGGACAGTCAGTACAAGTCTGAGCTGGATAGGGAGGTCCTGTACCAACTAACTAATTAAATAAATCATTAAAGGAAGAAAAGTCTACTATGATTTTGATATGCTTTCCTTTATAGATGATTTGTTTCTTTTCTTTAATAGTTTGAAATATTCTGTTGTTGTGCTCAATTTCTGGAATCTTATTATATGCCTCGGTGAGGATTTATTTTGGTCATGATTAATTATAAGTGTGCATGTCTCTGCTGAGGACCAGACTCACATGGTACAAAGAAGGTAATAATTAATATTAGTAAATTGGCACAAAGCTAAATTGAGAGTTTGTTCTAGGACTACATTACTGTGGCATGACCTCCAGCTGGCTTAAGGACAGATTACTTTTTAAGTCAATGGCCAGAAGTGAGGCTAGCAAACAGTCTGTAAAGTTCTCAGGCATCAAAACAAGATACCATGATCGCTGAGGACTTGACTTGCAAATTTCCTCTAGCCTGGTAGCTGCGGTTAGCGGACAATAAGTTTAGTAATTAACTGTGATCTGTTCCAGTGTGCTTTTCCATAAGTGTATTGTTCCTCAGTTTTTGAACCTTGATCATGCCAGTAGTTCATTCCTCCTTCTTGCTGCAGCCCACCACCACACAACCAATCAAAGTGTACACCTATTAAAAGCCAAAGTCACCATGCCTTATGTTCTTAGCCTGTCACTGTGTTTTGACTATCCTAGTGCTCTTTCCAATGACAGTGTGCATATATTGTCTGTTTTATTCTATAGTTATACCTCTGAGCAGAAGATCAGTGGTCCAAGGTCAGAATCCCAGTATGCCTCACTCAATTGTGTGTCAAAATCTTTTTTCATGCTTGAGAAATTTTCTGCTACTACTTGTCTGAACAAGTTCTTTATATTTTTTGTGCTGACTCCTGCATGTTCTTTGATTCCAATCTTTTGTCATTCTTTGCCACATCTTGTTGTTGTTAGATTGAATTTTCATGTTCCCTTTCTATTTAATGTTTTTTCTCATTAATTTTATCAAAAATCAATAATTATATAGCTTATTAAAAATTGTAGACAAATATTGAAATGTGAAAGGTATGAGATGTAGACGGTGAATTTTAGAGAAATGTTTCTGAAATTAATACATAGCATGAAATTAATAGTAGAGCACATTGTAAATAAATTATTTACAAACTTAAATGAATATAACAGTAATGAAGAAAGAATTTAGAGATCAGTCATATAGTAGTTCACTCTGTGCCAAAATCATGAAACTTATATTGAGATAATTGGAATTCTCTAAGTAGAAAGGGGTAGGCAATAAATATTTAAAGATTTAAAATTTCCGAATTTAGTTGAGATTATAGCACAATATTTACAAGACGAATTAACCTTTTGAACAAGATATTTGAATAAAATCATACTGATACACAAAAATGAAATTGTCCAAAACTAACTGTAAAGAAAAAAATCATTAAAGCATATACATACAAAATATTAGCTATGGAAGAGCAGAATTAAATAGCATCTTATTCCATATTAGAAAAAAAGAGCAAGTGGGTAAAAACTAGATTAATTCAAAGTGTAAGGGGTTAACAGAGTTTTGTGCCTTAACTGTGAAAAATTATAAAAACCCCTTGTGCTTCCTGTTATCTACTCTAAGAAATGTATTCGCCCTTTTGGCTCAAGGCTGTTCAACAATAAATAACTGTTTCTTGTCAAGGCAGAAAGCTAACACAAACTCCCTCCCCAACCATCTCTGTAAAATAATCAGTTTAAGATGTATCTTGTAAAAATATGTACTTATCACTAAGCTGTGAAAGACCTTTTAGTTATGAACAGTTTGCAGCTGTGTCAAATGAATGCAGTTTCTGTTGTTCTGCACTAGATAACAAGTTTGCTTACCAAACTAGATGTGATTTCTGTTATAAATACCCCCTTGCTACCTACGTTCAGGGCCGATCAGCCTTCTCCTGTGAGAGAAGTGGCTGACGGACCTGAGCTCAGTAAATAAAAGGCTCTATTCAAATTTCTATCTGGCTGATCTTGTTCCTATGCAGAGTTGACCCATACAAAAGGACTGAAAGAAAAAAAAGATCTGTCCACATTGAATTTTATACTTAGCAAACATACCTTTAAAAAGAAAAAGTAAAATATTTTTCAGCTATACAAATGCAAAGTATTCTAGTACTTCCAGACGTAGCATATAGAAAATAACAAAGATCATAATCCAGAAAGCAAGAGAAGTTCCTGTATGGTCCTGCATAAAGAATAAAAAGCACTGAAAAATGGTAGTTATGCAGGACTATGTAAAATATATTAGATGAACCCATTTAAACGGTCACTGAAGATTTCTATAAAACAGTATCTTATGTCAGGTTATATACATATTTTTTTCACATGTGTGTATGTGTAAAAGACAAAAAGTGATATAAAGTCAATGAAAAATGCAAATACACTTTTTAAAGTTTCTAATACTGGAGTGGGAAAACTTCCATGCTCGCTGTGTCCACTGGATATCTCTGGACCCAGCCCAAGTCCGGCCTGTGAGTGAGATCTTCAGCAATGCTCTTGGGACCCCTCTGAATCCCTCCAGAATGAGCCCAGACCGAACGTACCCATCCCAGGCCTGGCATGCATGCCTGGTGTGAAACTCTGTAGCTGAAGTCGCTGCAGAAAGGCTAGGGGCCAGAAACACCCAGCTAATCCAGGAGGAGAAAATCTTGCTAGAAGGGCACATTGGGTTCACTTCTGCAGGCTGCAGTAGGAAGAAGCAGAACACAGTAGCCAGACCCAAGCCAGGCACAACTTGATAAATTCAAACTTCTTAGATATGTACCCGCTGAGCTGAGACACTTTGCTAGACCTAGATGCATAAGAATATCCTGCCTCTTTCTCTCTTGACTGAGAGAGGGAGCAAAAGGTTACCTGGATGAAGTAGTCTGCCTAGAAAACACCAAATATATAAAGGGGAGATGATCAGACAGAAATTAGTAGAACTAACTGAAATACAAATTCCCAATTTAATATCTGCTTGTCTATATAGACATAATGATTGCTCTTACTGTATAAAATACAAAGTCATTAGTTACAAAAGTTTGTCAACTGCTAAATATCATTACCCATTATTACTATACCCTGCGAAACTCTCTTTCAAGTTTGATAGAGAAAGGAAATACTTCCATGCAAAGAACAACTAAAGAATTTCATGATGACAAAGCCAACCCTACACAGACAACTAAAAGACATTCTAGAGAGGGACAAAAATGACCAGAAGTCCATGAATGATAACTGAAGGAACCCACCAAATAGGGCAAGCAATTAAACACAGGAGAAAAAGGAGTAAACAATAGCAGGTAAATAACATGTCATTTGTAAGTCAATACATCTCAATTATAACCACCAATGTAAATAGACTCAATTCACCAATTAAAAGACATATACTGGCACAGTGGATTAAAAGCAGCATTGTCTTGCCCCCCCCAATAGACTAAGGATCAGTGGAACAGATTTCAAGATGCAGAAACAATGTCACACACACTCAGTCAACTTATCTTTGACAAAGGAGCCAAAAGCATTCAATGGAAGAAAGATACCCATTTTTATAATTAGATTGTAAGTGAAAGATAGAGTAGAAATCTTAAAAATTAAGACTGGTGTTTGTAGCAGCACAATTTGTGATAACCAAGTCTTGGAAACAACCAAGATGCCCATCACCTGAGGAATGATTGAAAAAGATGTGGTATTTTTACACAATGGAGAATTACTCAGCTATAAAGAATGATAAATCCAAAGCCTTTACATTGAAGTTGATGCCACTTGAAGATATACTCATAAGTGAAATAAACCAGACACACATATGTAAATATCATATAGTTTCCCTAGTATAAGAACTCAAATGAAGAAATACAAAAAGAAAGGTATAATACAATTAAAAGGAAAGCAAGAACTCGAGGCCTAACTAATTAAGAGAGCTAGGAAACATAACAGTGACAAGCCATACAGTTATATGTAGAAGATTGGCAAGACAATGATCTTAAGAATCTCCAAAAGATTTTTGAATCTAGCAGTTAATTGGAAAGATTCTCACCCTGACTAACTATATATACTGACACCTGTGAACTAAGCAACTGCACTGAAGATGGCAATCTGTAATAGTAGGCTCATGCTTGGAGTGCCTGTCATTCTGGTCTTCGGAATACTAGCTGCTTGTCATGACATGCCAGTTGCTGCTGTGCTGTCTCTCAGGTAGATAATTGTTCAAAGAAGGGGGTGGTGAACGAAGTCAGGAGACAGGAAAAGGAATGTTTTGGGACTGTCCTGCTTCAAGGTTGTATATGGTTAGATTTTTGGAATTATGTGTAAACATAAGAATTATATAATTTTTATGCCTGTTTTTAAAAATATATTCTAATTTTTAAATGTTTTTTCGTCATATTCTGTAGGGACTTAAAGTTCAACATATCAATACTTGATGAAAAATACCTGTTTCATGTTATGCTTAAGATGTTTGATATTCAGACAGATAGTGAGCTCAAGCTTAACAGCCTAGTTTGTATGGTCATGACAATAAGTTTCTCTTCTGGAGGGTTAACAACCTAAGTTTGCAGACCAAAATTAGAGAAAAAGGAGGGCCGCAAGCTAAGCCAACATTTTGGCCCTAGCCTTGCAAGGTCAATTAAGACTCAGAACATATGAGAACTTGTACTGTAACGTCATGTAACTCGGTAGTGTCCCAAATTTTCTGATCAAGGAGATTAGGGGGCCAAAGAGGAAAGTGATCATTGATGTAGAGTGTGC
>NW_004524747.1:6016966-6018948 GCF_000260255.1 Octodon degus
GTCTTAATCATCCAGCAGAAAAGTATAAAAATGAAGTATAAGAAGTAAAGCCATGCTGTTATGTTGAGCTGTAGGGGACTCAGGTCAACAAATTCTTACATTGCCAGTCAAGTGGAAGACCCAATACTATTATGGACTACTGGTCTCTTTTAGAATACTTTGCTGAGTTAACACATCTATAATAGTCAAATAACAGAACTAAACAAAAAAGGGGATACAGATGAATGATCATTTTGAATCTGTGTATTCAAAATGGTTAGGATAGATATATAGTTACATTCTCTTAATGAATAGAGAGATTTGTTGTAATAGTGTTTGTAAATAGGATATCATGTCTGCATCTTGTACAGCAATTAACCACTAGGAACTATATATGAAATGTTTTAATTATTGAAACTGTCCTACCAACTTGATTTGAAACTGTCTCATTGGTATTTGTTTCTCAGTAAAATTATGGGGAAAAAATTTGATAAAGACTTAAATCTGATGCTAGAAAAGGAAAAAAAGAAAGACTGGTCATGGCAGCATGCACCTAACATTCCAGCTCTTGGGAGGCTGTAAACATATGCCTGACTAGGAGTCTAATCCAGTAATGAGACCCTGAAAACCCTGTCGACCCTTCCCTAAAACATTAAAAAATGAGATTAAACAATTTCTAGAAAATTAATTAAATAGTAATTAATTAATAATTATGTATGTGATAACAATATTCCAAAATTAAAATTAAATCGTGAGTCCAACTATGAGGCCAGAATGTTCAGTATCATATGTACGAATCTGTGATCAGTTCAGAGTAATCACATAGTATTTGAATAGGTTAATACATAGAAAATTATCAAATAAATACTCTGAAGAAAGAGAGCATGTAGGATATCAGAAAACAGAAAGATATTCCCTGCTCCTGGATAGAAAACACCAACATTGTGAAGATTGCCATACTCCCAAAATTGTTGTGCAGATTTAATGCAGTCTCTGTCAAACTACCATCAACATATCTCACAGACCTAGAGAAATGATTCCTATAATTTATTGCAAACCAGAAGAGATCTAGAATAGCAAAGGCAATCCTGGGCAGCAAAGACAAGGCAGGAGGCATTAGAATTCCTGACTTGAAATTATACTACGAAGCTACTCTGATAAAATTAGGATGGTATTGGCAAAAAACGGACCTGAGGTTCAATGGAATAGATTAGAAGAGGCAGAAACCACCACAAACACAGTCAACCACCTTATCTTCCACAAAAGGGTCAAACATGCTTACTGGAGGAAAGCCTCTTTAACAAATGGTCCTGGAAAAACTGGCTCTCTGCATGCCAAAAACTAAAACTTGATGCAGGTCTATCTCCTTACACTAAGCTAAAGTAAAAATGAGTTAAAAATCTAAACATTCAAACAGAAATTCTAAATGTGTGGGAAGAGGAAGTAAGAGAAACTCTTGAAGATATAAGGATAGGCAAAGCGTTCATGAACAAAAATCAAATTGCACAGGTAATTTTTGAGAGAATTAAGTGCGACGTTCTCTTACTGAGAAGTTTTGGCAAGTCAAAAGAAGCTTCCAACAAAGTGAAAAGACAACCCACAAATTGGGGAAAAAATCTTAAGTAATAAGCACTCAGACAAAGGTCTTCTCTCTAGAATTTATAAAGAACAAAAGAAATTAATGTCCCTAAATTTAAAGACTTAATCCAGAAATGGGCATCCAAGATGACCACACAGTTCTCAGAGGATGAACGTATAAAAGCAAATAAATATATGAAAAAATGCTCCTCATCACTAGTCATCCATGAAATGAAATTAAAACAAGACTGAGATACCCTCTCACCCCAGAAAGAAAGGTTATCATAAAGAAATCAACCAAAAAGAAATGTTGGAGGGGGTGTGGGGAAAAAGGAACCCTTCTCCACTGCTGGTGGGAATGTAGACTGGTGCGACCATTATGGAAATCAGTGTGGAGACTCCTTAGAAAACTAGGACTGGAAATC
>NW_004524747.1:6019048-6021025 GCF_000260255.1 Octodon degus
CTAGAATGTTATTGACTATTTTTGCCTCTATGTTCATGAGAGAGATTTGCCTGTAGTTCTTTTTTAGTTGTGTCTTTTCCTGGTTTTGTTATCAGTATAATACTTGCCTTCAGGAATGATTTTGGAAGCATTGCTTCCTTTTCAATTTCATTGAAGATTTTGAGGTGTATAAGGGTTATATCTTCTGTAACTTTCTTTATAGTATTCAGCTGTGAATCCATCAGGACCTGGACTTTTCATTGTTAGTATGTTTTTTATTACATTTTGTATTTCACTGGCTGTTATTGGGTTATTGAGAATTCTTTTTTCTTTTTGATTTAGTTTTTAAAATTTGTGCCTTTCTAGGAATCTGTCTATTTCTTCTGTCTTCTATTGTGTGAGAATAAAGATTCTCAAGGTAGCTATTGATAATCTTCTGAATTTCCACTGGGTCTATGGCAATTATACCCTTTTCATTCCTTATTGCTTGTATTTCATTTTTTTCTTTCCTCCTTTTGGTGAGATAGCTAGCGGCCTATTGATTCCAAATAATGTTTCAAAAAACAGGTTTTTGATTCAGTAATTCTTTGAATTGTTTTGTCCATCTCTATTGAATTTATTTCTGCTCTAATCTTTATGATATCTTTCCATCTTTCTGCTTTGGGATTGGTTTGCTCTTCCTTTTCTAGATGTTGGAGGTACAACTTAGGGTGTTTATTTGTTCCTGTTCTGTTTTTCTAATGTGTGAATTTACAGCCATACATTTCTCTCTCAGAACTGATTTCATCACATCCCAGAAATTCCAATATGTTGTGCTTGAATTTTCATGCAATTTTAGATATTGGTGAATTTCTTGTTTAATTTCATCTGTGATTCATTGGTTGCACAGAAGGGTTATTTAATTTCCATGCATTTAGGGATTTTTCTGGTTTCTTTTGTCATTTGTTTCCAGCTCCATTGCACTGTGGTCAGATAATATGAATGGGATAATTGGTTTTCTTACATATACTTAAGCATGACCTATGGGATAGTATGTGGTTTGTTTCAGAAAATGACCCATGTGCAGCTGAAAATAATGTGTCTTGAACTGTGATTGCATGGAACACTCTGTATATGTCCACTAAGTCCATTTGTTTCAAGTTCTGTTTCTGTTCTGCTACTTTTTTGCTAATTTTTTGTCTGATAGATCTATCTTTTTGGGATAAGGAGGTGTTCAGTTTTCCTGTTATTATTGTGATATTGGATATCAGATTTTTCATATCCATTAAGATTTGTCTGAACAGACCCAGAGGGCAGGCCCAGCGAGTGAGTGAGATGACCCGGGGCTGCGGGATCCAGAATAGACCCAGAGCGCAGGCCTAGCGAGTCAGTGAGATGACCCGGGGCCCTCTGGCTCCTGAACAGACCCAGAGCACAGACCCGGCGAGTGAGTGAGACGACCTGGTGCCACGGGATCCTGAATAGACCCAGAGCCCAGGCCCAGCGAGTGAGACGACTGAGGGCCGCGGGATCATGAATAGACCTAGAGCATAGGCCCAGCGAGTGAGTGAGAAGACCTGGGGCCCACGGATTCTCATTTGACCCAGGCTGCAGGCCCAGCACGGAACCCTTCAGCAGAACTCCCTGCAAAGAGGCTAGAGGCAATACCCACCCAGCTGATTCAGGAGCAGAACATCTTGCCAGATGACACAAAGGGTTAAACCCTAATGCCTGCAGCAGAGAGAAGTGTATCACAGAAGCCAGACTCCAGCCAGATCTAAGCAACACCCACTTGGAGGAATCTGAACTTCATACATCCGGACCTGTTGCTAAGGTAATAACTCTATCTAAGCTCTACACCAAAGGTCAGAAGACAATGATATACAAAATGACAAAGAGAAGGAACAATATGCAGTCTCAGTCCCTGAGTCCACCCAGTACAACTGCAGAAGACACTAGCACTGAGGAAACTGGAAATCACACACAAGATATCTCTGAAATAATAGCGTTGACAGTAAA
>NW_004524747.1:6021125-6023696 GCF_000260255.1 Octodon degus
TCATATCATAGTGATATAGGTGCATCTATGTTTATAGCAGGAGAATTTGTGATAGCCAAATCCTGGAAACAATGAAAATGCCCATCACCTGAGGAAAGGATGAAAAAGATGTAATATTTTTATGCAATGGAGTATTACTCAGCTATGAAGAATGATAAACTCAAAGCGTTTATATTGAAGTGGATGCCACTTGAAGATATACCCATAAGTGAAATAAACCAGACACACATGTGTAAATATCATATAGTCTCCCTAGTGTAAGAACTCAAAAGAAGAAATAAAACAGAAAGGTTTAACAATTAAAAGGAAAGCAAGTGCTTGAGGTTTAGACAGCAAAGAGAAGGCAAGGAGAAAAGCTAGGAAACATGACAGAAGCAAACATTTATATGCACAAGATGGTTAAGGAAATGATCTTGAGAATCTTCAGGAGGTTTTTGAAACTAGCAGTTTATTCCTACTTTGTTAAAATATATTTTTAAATTATTTTTTTCTTTCACATTCTGTAGGGACTTAAAGTTTAACATATAAATACTTGCTAGAAAATATCTGTTCCATGTTATGTCTAATGTGTTTGATTTTGAGACAGATAGGTTAAGTTCACCTGCCTATGTTATATGGTGATAATTTCATTAAGCTTCTCTTCTGGAGTGTTAATAACTGAAGTTTGCAGATCAAAAATTAGTAAAAACAAGTGCTGCAAGGGCTATCTACTTTTTGGGCCTAGCCATTCAAGTTCAGTGAGCCTGAGAGAGTATTTTCTCTGCATGTGACTCTCCTTAGGCACACTATATCATTGATCACTTTCCTCTTTGGTCCCATAATCTCCTTGATCAGAAATTTTGTGACTCCACTAAGGTACAGGATGTTACAATACAATTTCTCTTATGTTCTGAGTCTTCACTGAACTTAAAGCCTAGGACCAAGATGTTGGCTGTCCTTTCAGCCCTTCTTTTTCTCTAATTTATGGTCTGCAAACTTAAGTTGTTAACCCTTCAGAAGAGAACCTTATTATTACTCAACAACATAGGCAGTTGAGCATAATCTCAGTATCTGTCTGAACATCAAACATCTTAGATATAACATGGAACAGATACTTTCCATCAAGCATTGCTATGTTAAACTTTAAGTCCCTACAGAGTATGAAGAATAAAAAAGTTAAATAAAAAATACTTTAAAAATACAAATAAGCAATTACATATTTTTACACAGAAATTTAGAAATCTAACCATATACAACATTATAGCAGGACTGTCCTATGACTTTTTTATTCTTGTCTCTTCTTTTCATTTGTTACACTTTTTAAAGGACACATTTACTTGAGAGACAGTAAAGGAGTAATTGTTCTGACATGAGAAGTAGTACATATTGGGGGCTAGGGAGATGGCTCAGTAGAATATGCACTTCCGTGGCAAGCACAAGGGCCTGAGTTCAATCCCTGGTTCTGAAAAAAAAGTAGTACATATTTAGAAGAAGTATGACAGGCATTCCAAGCACGACCCTAGTATTACACATTGCTATCTTCAGTGCAGTTGCTTAATTCACTGGTATCAGCATATATAGTTAGTCAGGATGAGAATTCTACAAATAAACTACTAGTTTCAACACCTGCTGAAGATTCTCAGGATCATTGCTTTACCAATCTTCTGCATTTAAATGTATGGCTTTGCCCCTGTCATGTTTCCTAGTTTTTCTCCTTTCCCTCTCTTCTTTGTCTTATCCTCAAGTTCTCTTTACTTTTAGTTGTGTTAAACCTTTCCATTTTTATTTCTTCTTTTTAGTTCTTACACTAGGGAGACTATATGATATTTATACATGTGGGTCTGATTTATTTCGCTTATGAGTGTCTCTTCAAGTGGCATCCACTTAACATATAAAGGCTTCACGTTTATCATTCTTTATAGCTGAATAATTCTCCATACCATAAAAAACCACACCTTTCTCATCCATTCCTCAGGTGATGGGCATCTTGATTTTTTCCAAGATTTCGAGGTCACAAACTATGCTTCTATAAACATAGGTGCACATATATCACTATGATATGACATTTTCAGTTCCTTTGGGAAAATTCCCAGTAGCAGAATAGCTGGTTTGAATGAGATTTCCAATCCTATTTTTTAAGGAGCATCCACATTGATTTCCATAATGGTTGCACCAGTCTACATTCCCAACAGCAGTGGAGAAGTGTTCCTTTTCCCCACAGCCTCTCCAGCATTTGTTTTTGTTTGATTTCTTTATGATAGTCACTCTTCCTGGAGTGAGATGATATCTCAGTCTTATTTTAATATGCATTTCAAAGATCTCTAGTGATGTGGAGCATTTTTGCATACACTTATTGTCTTCTATAATTTCTTCCAATGAGATGTGAGTGTTCAACACGAATGCCCATTTCTGAATTGGGTCTTTAAACTTTGGGTCCCTAATTTCTTTTTGTTGTTTATCAATTCTAGAGAGCAGACTTTTGTCTTAGTGTCTTAATTCTAGTAGCTTCTTGGTGGAGTTTTTTGGGTCTTCCAAGTAAAGTATCATGTCATCTGCAAATAAAGATAATTTAACTTCTTCTTTGCCTATTCT
>NW_004524747.1:6024951-6025460 GCF_000260255.1 Octodon degus
TAAGCTACTCTAATTTTGCAAAAACAAAGAAAATGTTTTTCTTATAATGCATTGTTAACTGATTTATAATTTCTCAATAAAAATACTTTTTCAAAAAAAATTGAATTATTTTCTGTTCTAATCTTCATGATTTTCTCCCGTCTTTGGGCTCTGGGTTTAGTTTGCTCTTCCTTTTCTAGTTGTTGAAGGTGCATCATTAGGGTATTTATTTGTTCCCGTTCTGTTTTTCTAATGCGTGCGTTCATGGCTATGAATTTCCCTCTGAGAACTGCTTTCGTCATATCCCATTAATTAAGGTAAGTTGTGCTTGAATTGTCTTTGAATTGTAGATATTGTTAAATTTCCTGTTTAATTTCATCTGTGACCCATTGGTTGCTGAGTAGGGTGTCATTTAATTTCCATGTATTTAAATTTTTTTTCTGGTTTCTTTTGTCACTTATTTCCAGTTTCATTGCACTGTCATCGGATAATGTGCATGGGATAACTTCTGTTTTCTTGCATATACTTAA
>NW_004524747.1:6032880-6045698 GCF_000260255.1 Octodon degus
TAATAGAGGACATCCTTGTCTTGTACCAGATCTGAGAGTAAAACATTTCAGGTTTTCTCCATTTAGAATTATATTATCCTTTGGGTTGTCATTATGGTGTATTGGTCAGGGTTTTAGTTAGAGGTACAAATATAAGGAACAGATATTGACTCAAGATATACAATGTATAAGGAATTATAAGATTGGCTTATGACAGTCAGTTGCAGAGTCAGATATGGGAGTGTGCAGAGTGCTTTTGCACACCCTAGACTGAGGCGTTTAGTCCCAACGTGTGAAGCTCACTGCTGTGATCCATGGAAGTCTCTATTTGTCAGTCAATGTGTCTGCAGGGGAATACTGAAGAGTATGTGATACATGCTGAAGAGTGTGTGATAGAAGGTGAAGGATTCAAGCTGGAGGCCGAAGGGTGTGCGCTGCAATCCAGTTGATGTAGTCCAAGCCGAATACGAAGACTGAAGTTCCTCCGATGATGTGCAAGATTGACTACATCCTCAGCCCCTTTATATGGTCTCTTTGTGGTGAGTCAGTCTGGGCGCAGAAGCAATTGTGCCCCATGGTGGGACCCCCACCAGCTGGAAGTGCGCAGCGGAGTCAACAGGCTAAGTTGATTCAATTTATCAACAGCTACAGATGGGTTTTATGAAATTGAAGTAGAGGCCTTCTATTCTAATTTTCTCTAGGACTTTGAACATGAATGAGTGTTGGACTTTGTTAAAAGCCTTTTCTGAATCAACTGAGATGATCATGTAGTTTTTACATTTCTGTCTATTAATATACAGTGTATTATATTTATAGATTTTCAAATATTGAACCATCCTTCCATCCCTGGGATGAATACTACCTCATCATGGTGTATGACCTTCTTGATGATTTGGTGTATTCTGTTTGCTAGATTTTATTGAGGATTTTTTTGCATCTATGATCATGAGAGAGATTGGCCTATAGTTCTCTTTTTACTTTTGTCTTTACCTGGTTTTGGAATCAGTATGATACTTGCCTTCGGGAATGATTTTAGGAGACTGCTTCCTTTTCAATTTCATTGAAGAGTTTGAGGAGTGTAGGGATTATATCTTCTGTCAATTTCTTGTAGAATTAAGCTTTGAATCTATCAGGACCTGGACTTTTCTTTGTTGGCTGGCTTTTTATTACATTTCATATTTCATTGTCTGTTATTGCGTTATTGAGAGTTGTTATATCTTGATTCAGTTTTGGTAATTTGTACCTTTCTAGGAATCTGTCCATTTCATGTGTGTCTTCTATTCTGTGAGTCTAAAGATTCTCAGAGTAGCTATTGATAATCTTCTGAATTCCCACTGGGTCTGTAGTGATTACACCCTTTTCATTCCTTATTGTATTTGAATTTTTTCTTTCCTCCTTTTGATGAGGTTAGCTAAGCACTTATCGATTTTATTTAGTCTTTTAAAGGACCAGCTTTCTGATTTGTTAATTCTTTGAACTGTTTTCTTCATCTCAATTGAATTAATTTCTGCTCTCATGTTCATAATTTCTTTCTGTCTTTGAACTCTGGGTTTGGTTTGCTCTTCCTTTTTTAGATGTTGGAGGTGCAGCATTAGTGTGTTTATTTGTTCCCATTTTGTTTTCCTAATGTGTGAGTTCACAGCTGTGAATTTCCCTCTGAGAACTGCTTTCATAGAATCCCATAAATTCATATAAGTTGTGGTTGAATTTTCATTGGATTTTAGATATTGTTGAATTTCTTGTTCAATTTCATCTGTGGCCTATTGGTTGCTGAGTAGGGTGTCATTTAATTTCCATGTATTGAAAGTTCTTTTCTGGTTTCTTTTGTCATTTATTTCCAGTTACATTGCACTGTGGTCAGATAATATGCATGGGATAATTTCTGTTTTCTTGCATATACTTAAGCATGACCTATGGGCCAATATGTGTTCTATTTTAGAAAATGACCCATGTGCAGCTGAAAAAAAATGTGTATTCATCTGTCGTTTGTTGGAACACTCTGTATATGTCCACCAAGTCCTTTTGTTCCAATCTCTGGTTCAGTTCTGCTACTTCTTTGCTAATTTTTTTTGTCTTGTTGACCTATCTTTTTGAGATAAGGTGGTGTTAAGGTCTCCTGCTAAGATTGTGGTATTGGATATTAGATTTTTCATGTCCATTAAGATTTGTCTTATATAGTTGTTTCCTCCTGTGTTTGGTGCATAGATATTTATGATTGTTACCTCTTCCTCTTGAATTTTTGCCTTAAACAGTATATACTGACCTTCTTTATTTCGTTTTATCATTCTTGGTGTGAAGTTGAGACTGTCTGAGAACACGATGGCTACCCCTGGTTTTTTCTGAGGTGCTGGGTCATATAGTATTGTTTTCCATCCTTTGACATTAAGGCTATGAATGTCATTTTGAGTTAAGTGTGTTTCTTGTATAAAACATATTGTTGGATTTTGTGTCCTAATCCACTGTCTATTTCTCTTAATTGGTGAATTGAGTCCATTTTCATTGATGGTTATAATTGAGATGTGTTAACTTATGATTGACATGTTATTTACCTGCTGTTGTTTACTCCTTTTTGTCCTGTGTTTAATTATTTGCCCTGTTTAGTGGGTTCTTCTGTTCTCATTCATGGAGTTCTGATCATTTTGGTCCCTCTCTAGAACATCTTTCAATAGTCTGTGTAGGGTTGGCTTTGTCATCATGAAATTCTTTAGTTGTTCATCATTATGGAGGTATTTCACTTCTGCATCAAACTTGAGAGAGTTTTGCAGGGTATAGTAGTCTGGGCTGGAATTTGTTTCATAGAGGACTTGAAGTACTCTGCTCCATGCCCTTCTTGGCTTCATGTTTTAAGAGAAGTGTGCCATAATTCTGATGTGTTTTCCTTTGAATGTTATATGCTTCTTTTCTGTAGTGGTTTTCAGTATTTTATTCTTGTGCTGGATTTCTGGGATCTTGACTATTATATGTCTCCATGTGTTTTGAATTGGGTTGAAGTTATTTGGCATTCTGTATGTTAGGTTACATGAATGTCAGATTTTTTCTCATATTTCAGAAGTTTTTTGCTTTTACTTCTGTCCATTTTCTTTATATCATTTGTATTGACCCCATTTTTCTCATTAATGCCTATTAGTCTCACGTTTTTCATGTTTGCGTCATCTTGCAGGTGATGGATTATTCCTTCGTGCATCCTAGTTGTTTTTAAGAGATCCCTTCTCACCTTTTCACTAGCTACACCAGCATCTTCAAGATCTGAAACTCTGACTTCCCTTTCACTCAAAAGGTTTTGCAAACTTGTGTTTGAGATTTTAAGTTCTTCTATATCTCTTTGAGTCTGCTTCATGCGATCTATTTTTTTCCTGTATTGCCCATTCAAGGAATCTGTAATATTTCTAATGTCCTCTATTTTTTTATCAATGTCTTCTTTAGATGCAGTTATTGTTTTACTGCAGGTTTTTTTTTCACGTTGGGTGTCCTTCTTGTATTTCTGTATTTGATTCTTTACTGCAGATGATATGAACTGAGAGATTTCTTTTTTATTTCAGAAATTAATTCTGTTCTGAGTTCCTCTATACCTTTCTGCTGTTGTTTCTTTATTTCTGACACTGATAGTTCATTCATTTCAATTGAGCTAGTGTCCTCTGAACATGTTATGGGTGGGCTCAAGGCCTGAGATTGCATTTTGCTCCTTGTGTTTGTCATTTCTTATAGCACTGACCTCTGACCTTTGGTGTAGAGCATTGGTGTAGTTCTAACCTTAGTACGTACTGAAAGTCAGATGTATATCTATTAATTTGGAGGTTATCCAGGTATGCCTGGCCTGGGCCTAACTGTTGTGTTCAGCTCCTTCGTGCTGCAGCCCTCAGAAGTGAACCTGTTGTGCCCTTCTGGCACAAAAGTGAACCTGTAGTGCTCCTCTGCTGTGCCCCTGGCCTGGGGAACACTGAAGCTCTCTGATACACTATCCTGTTCTGGGCTTGTGCTGGATCTGGGGGTCCCGAGAGAATCATAGAAGTTCTTGCTCACTTGACGGACTTGAGGGCGGGGGCTCCGGAGGGTTGCAGTGTTCCCGATAGTGTAGTAGAGGGTCTCACTCATGTGGGTGCCTGAGTCTGTAGGTGTGTTGTGTGTGCAGGGAAGCTGGAAGCTTTCCCACAGACTCACCGGTCCTGGGCTGGGCTTGTCTGGGTTTATTTTTAATTGGGGTGATGTTATTTGGAGTTCTATATGGTTCACTTAAGTGAATGTGAGATTGTTTCCCCATATTTGAGAAGTTTCCTGCAATTTTCTTCATATTCTTTTTATTTTATTTTTATTGACTCCTTCTTTCTCATTGATGCCTATTAGTCTTACATTATTCATCTTTGCATCATCTTGCAGATCTTGAATTATTTTTTTTCCTGCATCCTAGTTGTTTTTAAAAGATCTTTTCTTACCTTTTCACTAGCTGCAACAGTGTCTTCAAGGTCTGAAACTATTTTCCTTTTCATTCAAATCATTTTGCCAGCCTGTGATTGAGGTTTTAATTTCCTTTATATCATTGTGAATCTGCTTCATGCATTCTATTTCTTTCCTATATTGCTCATTGAAGTATTCCATCATTTTTGTATTCTCTATTTTTAAATTTTTTTATCCTCTCTTTTTTCATTTCTCTTTTATAGTGTCTTCTTTAGAAGCACTTAGTACTTCTTTCTTTATAGTTATAATTTCTTTTTTACACCAGAAATTATTTCTGATCTGATTTCTCTATACCTTTCTGCAGTTGTTTGTTTACTTCAGATGCTGTTATTTTAGGGATTTTATTTTAT
This sequence comes from Octodon degus, assembly GCF_000260255.1. NCBI lineage: Eukaryota > Metazoa > Chordata > Mammalia > Rodentia > Octodontidae > Octodon > Octodon degus. The sequence goes on from NW_004524747.1 coordinate 6,037,662, forward strand.
TTTATTTTTACTTTTATTTTTTTCCACAATTTTATTGAGAAACAAATAGCAACGAGACAGTTTCAAATCAAATTGTTAGGACAGTTTCAATAATTAACACATTGCATACTCTCTTCCTAGTGGTTATTTGCTGTACATGATGCAGACATGATATCCTATTTGCAAACACTATTGGAACAAATTCCTCTGTTCATTAAGAGAATGCAACTATATATCTATCGTAACCATTTTGAATACACAGATACAAAATGGACATTCATCGGTATCCCCTTTTTTGTTTAGTTCCATCATTTGAATATTATAGGTGTGTTAACTCAGCAAAATATTCTAAAAGAGTCCAGTAGTCCATAATAGTATTGGGACTTCTGCTTGACTGGCAATGTCAGAAATTGTTGACCTGAGTCCCCTATAGCTCAGGGGTTTTAGGAATGTTCTTTCAAGTTTTTCTATGCTATTGTCTCCTGTGTTTGTTCTGGGTGTTCTTGGGGCCAGATAATACATTTTGCTCCTTCTCTTTTTCACTTTGTTTATCACTGTGTTCTGACCTTTGGTGTAGAGCTTCGATACAGTTATTATCTTAGCATCAGGTCCGGGTCTACCAAGTTCAAACTCATGCAGGTGGGTATGGCTTGGGTCTGGTTGCAGTGCTGCACCTCTTCCTGCTGCAGCCTTTTGGAGCTGAACCCACTGTGCAACGCTGGCAAGATGTTCTGCTCCTGGATAAGCTTTGTGAGTGTTGCCTCTAGCCTCTCTACAAGGAGTTCTGCTCCAGCATTTCACCTTGGGACTGTCTGATGGAGGAAGTTCCACTCAGGTGCTGGGCCTCGGCAATGGCTCGAGCGAAGATCCTGTGGTCTCTGGGCATTCTCACTCATGCTGGACCTGGGATCTGGGTCTTCCCTTGCTATTTTTAATAGATTATTCTTTCTGTGATTGCTAACTGTGATCCTGTCTTGTAGGTCGGATATTCTCTTTTTATTTTCTTTCATAGATTTTGCAAGGTTTGTTTTTAAATTTCTTGTATATTTGTTGAAATCGGTTCCATGAAATTCATTTTTTCCTGTGTTGAACTTTCTTGATCTTCATCATTCTTCTGTGCTGTTCTATTTTTTAAAAAAATCTTTGTCTCCTCTATATTTGTTGAATAATTCATTGTTGTTGACATTTCTTTTTTAACATATGTCATTATTTTTGTTCTTTCCTCTTTGGCCTCTTTATATACTTTTTATTTCTCTTGCTATCTTTCTAGAAGATACAGGTAAATGACTTCTGATTTCTTTTATCTTGCCCGCTGGATTTGTCTTGTGTGGGCAGGCAGTGTGGGATTGTATTTGGAGCCTGTGTCTTTTCATTTTATATTTTTAGATTATTTTCTGTGTTATTGCTTGTATTATTCTTATGTTAGGTAGCTTTATCATTGATATTCAGGATTGTCTAGGAAATATCTGTTCCTCTGCAATGTTTTCTAGTTGTTGCTGGCTGTTGATCTTTGTGTCTTTCTCAAGGTCATATCTTTTCATTTTATCAGGGATGAGGAGTTGCTTTGTATTTAGTTCAGCGCCCTTTTATTTGGTACTGGATCATGGGAATGAGTAAGACTATGATTATCACAGTATTGTCAAACAAGTGTGAACAACTGATTATAACAAGTATGGCACCAAGTTGGGCCAAAGAACATGGAATAAGTGTAGCTAAAGTAGTATAATTCACAGTAACAATATCAAGCACAGTGTAAAAACTGACAATTCATGGTAACTGCTAATTTGGTATCTCTAACCTTAGAAGCAAGAACTACAGTTATATAACAACATCCAACCTAGACCAGGAACTTGTATGCCGTGAGCTTTCCCTTGTTAGAGTGACTGTATCTCATGGGGAAGGGGAACATATGAGGGATATAGGACAAATTAGGGCAATAATTGAAGAGAAATCTAGTGGAAGAATGTTTGAAGGACAAAGGATGATCACCTAAAGTTTGGAAAGCTGCAGAAAGGTGCAGGACAGAAAGAATGAAGGAGAAAGGAAAAAACTCAGAGTGAACCAGAAAGAATAGAGACAAGTTTTATTCATGTAAATATCAGAACATCAAGAAAGAGCATTGAGAAAAGACAAGGCAGAGATAAGCAAAACCATAAAAGTCAAAACCTAAACAACTACGTCTGCAAAAACAGTTCCTCTTAATTACAAGGTCCTGAGTTCAATCTCTAGTACCAAAAAATAAAATCCTCTTGTGCCCCCAGTTGTGTTATTTTCTCACTCTGAGATGAAATCTCTCCTAAGTAAGCCCACCAAATTTGCAGTAGGATTACTGTTGGGTGCAGGAATGTCTTGCTCACACCACTGACTACTCATACATTGGTCGTAGGGCAGGAGTAGTGTCCTTGTCCTGCCACCACTGCAGGCTGCTTACCTTCTTGTGCTGCTGGTTGCAAGTAGGTGGGGGTACCCTTGTCCTGCCACTGGCCAAGGCCATTTGCCTGTTTGCAGTACTGGTCACAAAGCAAGGGACTGCTGCCAGTCCACTGTAGCTAGGATTAAAACTGGATTTTTGCCCTCAGCAGAATGGAGGATGGTCCAAGTTCACACTCCCATTCTGCTGTGCAACTGTTGTCTGTCTTCTGTGACTGGATGACTGTACCTTCTTTCCACTCAGCAGCGTGGACAGTGAAGCTAACCTTGAGTTTTTCTGCTGCTGAAGATAAGATACAATGTTGATCCCTCCCACCTGCTATTGTTTCTCCAAGGAACTGTATGCTGGGCACCTTTTTTTTTTTAGCTCACTCTCCAGCAGCTGATTCTGGCTCTGGTGGTGTGTGTGTGTGTGTGTGTGTGTGTGTGTGTGTGTGTGTGTGTGCGCGCGCGTGTGTGCGCGCACGCGTGCGCGCGTGCATGCACTCAGGAAACAAGTGTCTTGTGTTCTTACTGCTACCTCCAATGGTATTAGACTCTCTAGCCTAGATTGGGCCTCAGTCTCCCAGTAAGAAGCAGTGTTGCTTTTGCCAACCAGCCCTGAGACTACACTGCTGCTCTAGTTATACCATGCAGCCTGGGATTTGAGGCAGTGGGGTTGTTTCTTCTGTAGCTATGAATCCTATTTTCTTCTCCACTGTTGGTTTCCTTGTACCCTGCACACCCTTTTGATTCTTTGCAGACTGCTGATTTGCAGACTCTCAGCACTTTTTTCTGGAGAAACTGAGTAGCTGATACTCAGCATTCCTTATGTTGAGAAGTTCTCTGCATCTAATGCTTGGATTTTTTCATGAGAGATTTCTTACAGACTCAGTGTTGTTACTCACTATGGATTTGTTCAGACTTTCTATGTCTTGATTTAATGTGGGTAAATTGTGTCCAGAAATCTATCTCTTTCATCTTATCAAATCTGCTGGTGTATAATTTTTCTATAGTAATCTTATATGATCCTTTGTATTTCTGTGGTGTCAGTTATAACATTTCCTTTTTAATCTCTGATTTATTTGGTGTTATAGTTTAGAACTAAAGTGTTTCCCCAAAAAGAGCTGGTGGTATAGCTGAGTGGACTAAGAACTTGCTTATGTAAGTGCAGGGGCCAGGGTTTGATCCCTGGCTCCACATGCTGCGCCAGCCCTGCCCCTGTGTGCACGGAGCTGGCAATAAATTCTGGGTTTGGTGATGCATGCCTGTAATCCCAGCACTAGGGAGGCAGAAATCAGGAGGATCAGTACAAGTCTGGGCTGTGTAGTGAGACGCTGCACACACACACACACACACACACACACACACACACACACACGCACGCACACGCACACACACACACACACACACACAGTCTAAAAAATAAAATAAAATAAACTGTTTCCCCAAAGACGTTAGTGTTTGGAAAGTGATTAGATCGTGGGGTAGTATATACATCAGTGGACTTAATCATTAATGAGTTCAGTATCTTGAATGCTATTGGGGTGGTGGTTATAGGTTAGTCATTGGGAATGTAAGCTAGAAGGTTGTACTTTGTCCCTGATTTCTCCCTCTTCTCTCTGCTTCTTGGATGCCATCAGTTGAGTACTTTTCCTTTTGTCATGTATTTCTGCCTTCCTAGTTTTGCCTTTGATTTTTCTGTGTCTCATGTTTTGGTGTACTGTATATCCCTTCCTATTTTTCTCAAGAATTTTTTGTTTACTTTATAATTTGTTAATTGATCAATTTATTGTTCACTAGCATGTGCAAAATTTTTGTCCATATATATGGGTTCCAAATTGTATTTTTGCTTTGACTTCTATTTTTATTGCTTTGTAGTAAAAAAATCATTTTAATGTTTAAATTTTTTGAGATTTGTTTTGTGCTCTACTTTATAACTTTTTCTAGAGGATGGTCCATATGCTGACAAGAACAATATTCTGTAGAAGTCTATTATGTCTACATGGTTTAGGGTGCACTTTAACTCTGTTGTTTCCTTGTTGATTTTCAGTCTGGGTGAAAGTGAGGTTTAAAGTTTGCTAGCATTAATATATTGGAGTCTGTTTTTCTCTTTAGGCATATTAATAAGTGCTTTACATATTTTGCCCATAATAGTAGTGGGTTTTCCATGAGACTGGCAATGTCAGAAGCTTTTGACTTGCGCCTGTTACTGCTCTAATATTGGACCTATATCTATATATGTATACAACTGTTATTTCCTCTTGTTCAGTTGATCCCTTTAATCATTATATAAAGTTCTTCCTTGTCTCTTATTGCTTTTGATTAAAGGCTGTTTTGTCTGATGTAAATATGACTAATTGTGGGATAGCTGGGTCATATGGAATTCTTATTTTTATTTTATTTTATATTATTTTTAAAATAATTTTACTGAGAAACAAATAGCAATGAGACAGTTTCAAAACCTATTACTAGCACAGTTTCAATAATTAATATATTGCGTATTGTTGTCTTAGTGGTTATTCGTTGTACAAGATGCAGACATGATATCCTGTCCACAGACACTATTAGAACAAATCTCTCTGTTCATTGAATTAAGAGAATACAGCTGTATATCTATCCTAACTATTTTGAATATACAGATACAAAATGGTAGTTCTTTTGTATCCCCCTTTTTTGGTTCATTTTGTCAGAGAAGGGTATTCCATTGTCATTTAAATATTGTAGGTGTGTGAATTCAGCCATATATTCCAATATAGCCCAGTAGCCCATAATAGTAGTGGGTTTTCCATAAGACTGGCAATGTCAGAAGTTTTTGACTTGAGCCTTTTACTGCTCAGCATATTAATATGGCTTTACTTCGTATGGAATTTCTAATTTCAGTTCCTTCATAAGGTTTTTATACTGATTTCCATGATGGTTTTACCAGTTTGCATTCCCTTCAACAATGGAGTTTCCTTTTCAGCACAGATATGCCAGCATTTGTGATTGTTTGATTTTGTGATTACCTTTCTTTCCAGATGGAATCTTAGCACCTTTAATTTACATTCCTATAATGGTCAGATATGTAGAAAAATTTTTAATAAAATTATTGACCATTTCTATTTATTCCCTTGTGAAATGTTTATGTCTCTTGTCCATTCCTTTTGCTCTTTCTCTGTCATTTTGTATAGCACTGTCCTCTGACCTTTGGTGTAGAGCTTTGATGCAGTTATATCCTTAGCACCTACTGAAATTTGGGTGCCGATCTACAAAGTTTGAGTTCATCTAGTTGAGTCTGGCTTGGATCTGGCTGCTGTGCTCAGCTTCTTCCTGCTGCGGCCCTTGGAAGTAAACCTGTTGTGCCCCTCTGGCAAGATGTTCTGCTCCTGTATTAGTTGGGTGCTTCTGGCCCCTAGCCTCTCTGTAGGGACTTCAGTTGCAGAGTTTCACCCCAGGCCTGTATGCCAGGCCTGGGCTGGGTTTGGAGGGGTCCAGAGAGCAGGACAGAAGGACTCACTCACAAGTGTGCCTGGGCTGAGTCCAGAGGGATCTAGCAGGCAATAGGGAGCATGGAAACTCTCCCACATACTACTAGGCCTTGGCTTGGGCTGAGTCTAGAGGGGTCCTGAGAGTATGGCGAAAGTTCTCACACACACCAGGCCTGGACCTGGGCTGGTTCTGGAGGGGTTCAGAGGGGTCCTGAGAGCACGGCTGAAGGTCTCATTTACACGCTGGGCTTGAGCTGGGCCTAGGGGGCGTCCAATGGGCACAGGGAAGCATGGAAGCTCTCCCACACACTCTCTAGACCTGGGCTTGGGCTGGGTCTGGAGGGGTCCAAGAGCATGATGGAAGTTCTCACTCACACATTGGGCCTGGGCTAGGTCTGGAGGGATCCAGTAGGTTCAGGGGAGCATGGAAGCTCTCCCACACACTTGTCTTCCCATTTCTTGACTGGGTCTTTAATTGTTTTTTTTTTTTTTCCTAATTTTTTGTATATTTTAGATACGCATTAGTAGTCTAAGTAGTAGCTTTTTTCCCATCCTGGAGATTGTCTCTTTACTATACTTATTAATTCTTTTGCAGTACAGAGCTTTTTAGTCAACCTCATTTGTTGATTCTTGCTGCTGCTTTACATGCCATTGAGGTTATGTTTAGAAAAACCTTGACTACATTTATGTTCAAATATTTTACCTATTTTATCTTCTAGAAGGTTTAATGCTCTTATTTTAATGTTTAGGGCTTTGTTCCATTTTGATATTAATTTAGTATGGTGAGACATAAAGGTCCAGTTTCATTCTCCTTCACACAGATAACCAGTTTTCCCAACACCATTGTTTTAAATTTTTATTTATTTATTTATTTATTTATTTATTTATTTGTGTGTGTGTGTGGCCAGCTCAGCCCACCAGGGGGCGGGGCTGGCTGGCATGTGGTGCGGGGGGATTGAACCGAGGTCCCTGTGCTTTGCTAAGCTTGTTCTAAGTAGGTGCTTTAGACCACTGAGCCACCTCACCAGCCCCAACACCATTTTTGAGATAGACTATCTTTACTATGACATATGCTTTTGGCCTTTTGACAAAGATCAAATAGTTGAGTATGTCTGTGGAGATTTCTGTATCTTTAACTTGTTCCATTGGTCCATGTGTCTATTTTTGTTCCTGTAATAGACTGTTTTATCACTATGACTTTGTAGTATACCTTGAAGTCAGGTATACCTATCCTGACTGCTTTACTCTTCAATCAGTTTCTCTTTTAATTTCAAAATTAATTTAATCATTTGCAATTCTGGTAGTTATTGATAAGTAAAGTTTTACTAGTGCCATATTGGTTTTTATTTTCTAAATTTGTGCTTCCTTTCTCGCGTTCTGATGGGCTACCATTTTGTCTGTTATTATCTCAAGTAGAGTGGTTGGATTCTTTTCTTTTGTCTTGTTTGATAGATTTTTGCTTTATGGTTACCAAGAGTCTCACAAAAATGTAATATGATTAAAGTAATTTTTTTGAACTTATCCCTATTTAACTTTGACTGTAAACATAGGAAAAAATGATGATAAAATTCCACATTTTGTATTGTATTCTTCCCCTCATTTTGTATTTTTGATGTCTTATTTTGTATTTTATATGGCATATCTCTTCACATACCAATGCATTTATCATTATTTTTAATCCTTTTGTTTTTTTTTTGAATTAGTAATATAAATGGTTGTGTCATATTTACAAAATTAGATTATTCTGGAATTATTTGTATTGTTACTTATAAGTGAATTTTATGCCTTTTATTGTTTACTTCTTATTCATTAACATTTCCTTCATTTAGTTTGAAGAACTCAGATTAGGATAGGTATGTTGGTTTATAAACTCTTACCTTTTATTTGGAGATATTTTTCTTAATCTGTATTTCTAAAGGAAAGCAATGTTGAGTATTCCTGCTGATAGTTTTTTCACTTTTGTTTTTATTCATTTTAATGAGAAAAAATAAAATAGCAATGAAACAGTTTCAAAACGGTTAGTAGGACAGTTACAATAATTAATACATTGCATATTGTTGTCTTCATAGTAGTTATTCAGAGGACATGAAGCAGACATGTTACCTTGCCAAAACAATATTAGTACAAACATTTCTTCTCATTGAACTAAGAGAAAGTAGCTGTATATCTATGCTATTTC
>NW_004524747.1:6045798-6065555 GCF_000260255.1 Octodon degus
TACAAAATGGTCCTTTATTTACATTCCTTTTTTTGTTTTGTTTTGTCAGAGATGGGTGTTCCATTGCTGTTAGAGAAGCTGTATTTGGAGAAGTCTTTAAAGTACATTTTCATATTTGATGCCAGTCCAAAGATTGTAGATACTTGAGTTCAGCAAAATAACCCAATATAATCCAATAGTTCATAATGGTAGTGGGCTATCAGCATAATTGGCAATTGTCAGAAGCTGTTGACTTGAGCCTTTTACAGTTGAGCATATTAACATGGAATTTATTTTTATATCTTGTGGTTATACTTTTCTGCTGAATGGTTAAGACCAATTTAAAGCAAGACCTATACAACTAAAAATGAAACTTTTGTATCTGACAAGGTCATTCAAATCCCCTGAGGAATTACCCTGAAACCATGTACAGAACCTTGTAGATCTTTTGTCAATGTCAACCATGTGGATGAGTCACGGCCATTGCTTGACCAATTTGCTCTCTGTGAAAGCCTGAGAGAATATTTGCACTCTAGGTGACTTTCCTTAGGTACACTATAAATTGTTGATTACTTTCTTCTGTGGCCCTATAATTTCGCTGGTCAGAAAATTTGAGGCACCAGTTAGTTACTAGATGTCACAGTAGAGGTTCTCTTATATCCTGAGTCCTCAATGACCTTGAAGGACTAGGACCAAAATATTGGCTATAATTTTAGCCCATCTATATGTCTAATTTTTGGTCTGCAAACTTTAGTTGTTAAAGATCCAGAAGAGAAGCTTAATGATATTATTATCTATAACAGAGGCAATTAAGCTTAACATCACTATCTGAATATTACATGCCTTAGACATAACATGGAACTGCTATTTTCCAACAACTATGGATATTCTAAATTTTAAATCTCTATAGAATGTTAAAATAAAATTGCACACTTTTACTCAGAAATTTAGGAATCAAACCATATACAACACTGTAGCAGTACAATCCTGCTACGTTTTGTTTTTCTTCTCTCTCATTTACTTTTATTACATTTTCTTAACAGACATTTACTTTAAACACAGTATAGCAATAATTGATATGATATTAGAAGCAGTACACGTTTAGAAGTCCAAAACGACAGGTATTTTAAGCATGGTTTTTGTATTACACATTGCTGTCTGCAATTTATTTGCTTAGCTTGCAGATATCATCATACAGAGTTAGTCAGGGTCATAACTCTACCCATTTAAGTTTTCAAAACCTGAAGGAAATTCTTAGGAACTTTGCCTTAACCATATTGTTTATATAAATGTATGGTTTTGCCCCTACCATATTTCCTAACTTTTCTCCTTTGTCTCTCTTTGTTGTTTAATGCTTAAGTTCTCTCTTTCCTTTTAACTGTTATACCTTTCAATTTTTATTTCTTCTTTTGAGTTCTTGCACTGGGAAGGCAATACAATATTTACACGTGTGGGTCTGGTTTATTTATCTTAGGAATTCATCTTCAATTGATATCCACTTATACCTGAAGTCTTCAAGTTTATTTTTCTTTATAGCTAAGAAATACTCCATTGCTTAAAAACACCACATCTTTTTCATTCATTGCTCAGGTAATGGGCATTTTGGTTGTTTCCAAGATTTAGCTATAATAAATTGTGCTGCTTCATTGGCCAAGCAATGGCCATGACTCATCCACATGGCTGACATTGACAAAGGATCTACAATCTGAGGTACAGGATCTCAGGATAAATCCTGAGGGGATTTCACTGACTTTATCAGACCCAAAAGCTACAACTCTTGTTGCATAGGTCTTGCTTTATCTTGGTCTTAGCCATCCAGCAGAAAATTATAAAAATGACGTATATGAAGTAAAGCCATGCTGTTATGTTGAGCTGTAGGGGACTCAGGTCAACAATTTCTGACATTGCCAGTCAAGCAGAAGACTTAATACTATTATGGACTACTGGACTCTTTTAGAATATTTTGCTGAGTTCACACACCTATAATATTCAAATGATGGAACTAAACAAAAAAGGAGATACAGATGAGTGTCCATTTTGTATCTGTGTATTCAAAATGGTTAGGATAGATAAATAGTTACATTCTCTTAATGAATAGAGAGATTTGTTCTAATGGTGTTTGTAAATAGGATATCATGTCTGCATCTTGTACAGCAATTAACCACTAGGAAGAATGTATGCAATGTGTTAATTATTGAAATTGTCCTACCAATTTGGTTTGAAACTGTCTCACTGCTATTTGTTTCTCAATAAAAGTATGGTAAAAAAAATTGTGCTGCTTACGAATATAGGTACACATATATCACTATGATATGATATTTTCAGTTATTTTGGGAAAATTCCCAGAAGTGGTATAGCTGGATTGAATGGGATTTCTAGTCCTAGTTTTTTGAGGAGTCTCCACACTGATTTCCATAATGGTTGCATTGTCTATATTCCTGCCAGCATTGTAGAAGTGTTCCTTTTTCCCTGCAGGCTCTCCAACATTTGTTGTTGGTTGATTTCTTTATGATACCCATTCTTTCTGTGGTGACATGATATCTCAATGATGTTTTAATTTGCATATCTTGAATGGCTATTGATGTGGAGCATTTTTTTCACGTATTTATTTGCTTCTTGTATTTCTTCCTCTGAGAAGTGTGTGTTCACCTCGGATGCCCATTTTTGGATTGGATCTTTAAATTTTTTAGTTCTTTATAAATTCTAGATAGAAGACCTTTGTCTCAGTGCTTATTCGTTAAGATGTGTTCCAAATGTGTGCGTTGCCTTTTCACTCTGTTGGTTATTTCTTTTGACATGCAGAAACTTCTTAATAAGAGGAGGTTCCAGTTGCTGATTCTTTCAATTATTTCCCATGCAGTTTTACTTTTGTTAATGATATGCTTGCTGATCACTGTCTCCAAGTTTTCCACTTACTTTCAGAGACTTATTGTTTCTGTTTTGATATTTAGATCTTTAATCCATTTTCACTGTCTGTCTGTCTTTCTTTCTTTCTTTCTTTCTTTCTTTCTTTCTTTCTTTCTTTCTTTCTTTCTTTCTTTCTGTACTGGTGATTGAACTCAGGACCTTGCGCTTGCCAGGCAAGTGGTTATTCTACTTAGCTATTTCTCTGGCCCTTATTTTGACTTTACTTTAGTGCATGGTTATAGACCCAGGTCACGTTTTAGTTTTTGGCATGTAGAGAGCTAGTTTTCCCAGCACCATTTGTTAAAGAGGTTATCTTTCTTCCAGTAAACATGTTTGGACACTTTGTTGAAGATAAGATGACTGAGTGTGTTTGTAGCTTTATCTGTATCTTCTAGTCTACTGATTCTCAAGTATATTTTTTTTGCCAGTTTCATGCTGATTTTATCACAGTAGCTTTGTAGTATAATTTAAAGTCATGGATTGTAATGTCTCCCACTTTGCCTTTGTTGCCCAGGATTGCCTTTGCTATTCTAGGTTTTTTCTGGTTCAAATAAATTGAGAAATGATTTCTCCAGGTCTGTGAGGTATGTTGGTGGTATTTTCATAGGGATTGCATTAAATTTGTGTAACAATTTTGGGAGTGTGGCCATCCTCACGATGTTGTTTCTTTCTATCCAGAAGCAGGAAATATCTTTCCATTTTCTGAAATCCTCTACCATCTCTTTTTTTCATAGTACTGTAATTTTCATTAAATAGATCTTTTACTTAGGGTTAGATTAATTCCAAGGTATTTCATTTTCCTCGGTGCTATTGTAAAAGATACTGTTTCTCTAATTTCCCTCTTGGTGTGTTTGTTACCTGTGTAGACGAATGGTATTGACTTTCATGTATTGACTTTGTAGCCTGCTATGCTACTGAGTTAGTTTATTAATTCTAGGAGCTTCTCAGTGGAGGTTTTTTGGTCTTCCACGTAGAGTGTCATGTCATCTGCAAATATTGATTGTTTAACTTCTTTACCTATTCTTATTCCTTTTATTTCTCTTTCTTGTCTAATGACTCTAGGTAATGTTTCCAGAACTTTATTGAATAGGAGTGGTGATAGAGGATGTCCTTGTCTCATATCTGATCTGAGAGTAAAAGAGATCAGTTTTTTCCCATTTATAATTATATTTGCACTTGGATTGCCATAGATGGCTTTTATCAGACTGAAATAGTAGGCATGAATTCCAATTTTCTGTAGGGCTTTGATCATGAATGAATGTTGGACTTTATCAGAGGCCTTTTCTGCATAAATTGAGATGATCATGTGGCTTTTGGATTTGGCTGTATTGATACAGTGTATTACATTTATATATTTATATATGTAAGCCATCTTTACATCCCTGGGATGAAACCCACCTGGACATAGTGTATAATCTTAATGTTTCGCTGTAATTTTATTTGCTAATGTTTTATTGAGGATTTTTGTATCTGTGTTCATGAGGAAGCTTAGCCTGTGGTTTTCTTTTTTGGTTGGACTTTTCTCTGGTTTTGGTATCAGTATGATGCTTGCTTCTAGGACTTATTTTGGAAGTATTGTGTCCTTTTCAATTTCACTGAAGAGTTTGAGGAGTATTGGGATTATATCTTCTGTAAATTTCTTGTAGAATTCAGCTGTGAATCCGTCAAGACCTGGGATTTTTTTTTGTTGGTAAGTTTTTTTTTTTAATTACATTTTCAATTTCATTGGCTGTTACTGTATTATTGAACGTTCTTATATCCTCTTGACTCAGTTTTGGCAATTTCTACCTTTCTAGGAATCTGTCTATTTCTTCTGCATCTTCAATTCCGTGAAAGTAAAGATTTTCAAAGTCGCTATTGATGATCTGCTGAATTTCCACAGTATCTGTGGTAATTTCACCCTTTTCATTCCTTATTGCTTGAATTTGAGTTTTTTCTTTCCTCTCTTTGATGAGGTTAGCTAAGGAGGAACTCATCAATTTTATTTAATCTTTCAAAAACCAGCTTTTGAATCATTAATTCTTTGTATTGTTTTCTTTCTCTTGATTGCATTAATTTCTGTTGTAATCTTTGTAATTTCCTCCCGTTTTGGGGCTTTGGGATTTGTTTGTTCTTCTTTTTCTAGACATTTGAGGTGCAACATTAGTGTATTTATTTGTTACCATTCTGTTTTCCTACTGTGTGAGTATAAATTTCCTTCTAAGAACTGCGTTCTTGCATCCCATAAATTCTAATATATTGTACTTGAATTTTTATTGAATCTTAGATATTGTTTAATTTCTTGTTTAATTTCATCTGTAGCCCATTGCTGTGGAGGGTGTTGTTTAGTTTCTATATATTTATGTTTTTTTGTTTGTTTCTTTTGACATTTATTTTCAGTTTCATTGCACTGCGGTCAGATGATGTGCCTGGGATAATTTCTGTTTTCTTGCATATACGTAAGCATGACCTATGGACTACTATTTTAAAAAATGACCCATGTGCACCTGAAAAGAATGTTTATTCAGATGTAGTTGTGTGAAACTCTGTGTATATGTCCACTAAGTCTATTTGTTCTAAGTTCTGGTTCAGTTCTGCTGCATTTTTGCTTATTTTTGTCTACTTGATCTCTTTTTGGGATAAGGGAGTGTTAAAGTCTCCTGTTAAGATTGTGGTATTGGATATTGGATTTTTCATGCCCATTAATATTTGTCTTATACAGTTTGGTTCTCCTGTATTTGATGCATATATATTTATGACTGTTACCTCTTTCTCTTGTATTTTTTCCACTAACCAGTTTATAGTGGTCTTCTTTATTTCATTTGATCATTCTTGGTTTGAAGTTCAGAGTGTCTATGAACAGGATTTCTACCCCTGCTTTTTTCTGAGGACCTGGGACATTTAGTTTTTCATCCTTTTACTTTCAGCCTATGAATTTCTTTATGCATTGAGTTTCTTGGATACAGTATATTGTTGGATTTTGCTTCCTAATCTATTCTGTCATTGTATTTCTTTTAATTGGTGAAGTGAGTCCATTTATATTGATGGTTATAATTGAGATATATTCCCTTATGTTCGACATGTTATTTACCTGGTGTTGTATCCTCTTTTTCTCCTGTGTTTCATTGTTTGCCTTATTTGGTGGGTTCTTTTCGTTCTTATTTCTGGAGTTTTTATTTTGGCTCCTTTCTAGAATGTCTTTTAGTAGTCTGTGTAGAATTGGCTTTCTTGTCATGAAATTCTTTAGTTGTTCTTTTTTATGGAAGAATTTCACTTCTCCATTAAACTTGAAAGAGAGTATTACAGGGTGTAGCGGTCAGGGTTTGAATTTGTTTTCTAACAAGACTTAAAGTACTTTGCTCCATCTTCTTCTTGACTTGATGATTTGTGAAGAGAAATCTGCTGTTATTCTGACGAGTTTTCCTTTAAATGTCATCTGTTTTTTTTTCTCTAGTGACTTTTAGTATACTGTTCCTGTGCTGAATTTCTGGGATTTTGATTATGATATGTTGAGGTGTGTTTTCAATCGGGTTCAGGTTATTTGGAGTTCTATATGTTGGCGTGTTACGTTCGTCAGTTTGATTCTCCATATTTGGGAAGTTTTCTGCTATTACTCTGCCCATGTTCTTTTAGTATCATTTGTATTGAGTCCTTTCTCATTGATGCCTATTAGTCATCTTTGTATCGTCTTGCAAATGTTGACTTATGTTTTTCTCCATCCTCGCTGTTTTGAAGAGATCTTATCTTTTCACTAACTGCAATGGTGTCATCAAGATCTGAAATTGTATCTTACTTTCATTCAAATGGTTTTTCCAGCTCGCAATTGAGGTTTTAATTTCCTGTATAGCACTTTGAATCTGGTTCATGCATTCTATTTCTTTCCTATATTGCTCATTGAAGGATTCCATTATTTTTTATTCTCCTCTATTTTGTTATCAGTGTCTTCTTTAGAAGCACTTAATGATTCATTCATTGTAGTTATTATTTCTTTTTTTACTTCAGAGATTATTTCTGATCTGGTTTCCTCCATACCTTCCTGCAGTTGTTTCTTTACTTCAGATGCTACTATTTCAGAGATTTCAGATGTGTGATTTCCAATTTCTTCTGTTCACTTTTACTACTGCAAATATTTCATGGTACTCTCCCTTTACCTTCAAACTGTCTGCTGACAGATGGCCAGGATATTTAATCACCCACATATATTGTTTGTTTCTTTTCTCTTGCAGCCCTGATAATATTGTTTTATCTTTCATAATGGAGAGCTTAATTATAAGATGTCTTATGGTAATGTTTGTTTAGTTTACTGTGATTGATGACCTGTGATCTTTTTATACCTGAATATTTTGAATAATATTTCAGGTTAGAGAGTTTTCTATTATGTCTTTAAATAAGATTTTTTTTTCAATTTTCACATCCCTTGTGAACCCATTATTTTTATGTTTTCTTCAACCGTGTGTGTGTGTGTGTATGTGTGTGTGTGTGTGTGTGTGTTTGAGACAGGGTCTCACTATGCAATTCAATTCATGCTGGCCTTGAGCTTATTTTGTAGCCTAGTCTGGTCTTGAACTCACAACGATCCTCCTGTCTCAGCCTCCCAAGTGCTGGGAATATAGGTGTGCACCACCATGCATGGCTGTTCTTTTAAATGTTTTTAAATTTATTTTTTATTCTTTGTTGAGACAAGGTCTCACCATGTAGTGCTGGCTGGCATTGAACGCATTATGTAGCCCATGCTAGCCCAGCATCCCTAGTCCTGGGGTTATAGGCATGTGCTACACACCCTGGCCTCATTCTTAATTTTTCTTTTTATTTTCCTTTAAATTGTGCCTTTTTTTGCAATCTTTTGTGACAGGTTCTTGATATGCAACTCAGGCTGGCCTTGAGCTCACTTTAGCCCAGGCTGAAGACTTGTAGTGATTTTCCTGCTTCAGCCTCCCCAGTGCTAGGAGTACAGGTGTGTGCCACAAATCCTGGCTCAATTGTGCATTTGAAATAGGCTTTCTTCAAACTTGCTGCTTCCATCTTTTGTTTTATTGACTGTACTATTGGTGCCTCCTGTCACATTTTTCATTTTGTTTATTGAACTTTTCTACTCCAGGATTGTTGTTTAACAATTGACAAGGCCAATTATTAAATACAAGATGATGAAATTTGCATATTTTTCATTAATTGTTGTAAGAAAATAAAATAAAACATATAAAATAACAATTTTATTAAAACTATTTAATACAAGAATCCACTGGTTGAAATGATCCCTGTCCAAACAATGCTCAGGATAGTTAGTACATAAACAAGTGCACTGCCTGAGTGATGCTTGGGTAAATTGTGTTTTTTTTCCATAATTTTGTTGAGAAACAAATAGCAATGAGACAGTTTCAAACCAAATTGGTAGGACAGTTTTAATAATTAACACATTGCATACGTTCTTCCTAGTGGTTAACTGCTGTACAAGATGCAGACTTGATATCCTATTTACAAATACCATTAGAACAAATCCCTCTATTCATTAAGAGAATGTCACTATATATCTATCCTAACCACTTTGAATACAGAGATACAAAATGGACATTCATCTGTATCCCCTTTTTTTTGTTAAGTTCCACCATTTAAATATTATAGGTGTGTAAACTCAGCAAAATATTCTAAAAGAGTTCAGTAGTCCATAATAGTATTGGGTCAAAAAAAAAAAGAATTCGTTTTTGGAAAAAAAATTTAAAAAAGGTAAATTGTTAAATGATTAAAATGTTTTAATTTCTTGGTTGTATTACTGAATTATTTCTCAGGATTTACTTGACATTCATTGAGTTTCTAAGAAGAAGGTATTTTAAATTCTGTCCCTGATAGATTATCACTTTAAGATCAGTTAATAGTACCTTATATTTTCATTAAGTGAGGTCATAGTTTCATGAAAGTCTGGGTGGGCCTACCAATTTGGTTTGAAACTGTCTCATTGCTATTTGTTTCTCAATAAAATTACAGAAAAAAATCTGGGTGGAGGTTTGTACTTGGAATTGAACTCAGCACCTCATGCTTGCCAGGCAAGCTCTGTGTTGCTGAGCTATATCACCAGCCCTCCTGAAAATTCTTGGCCCTTATTGTTGTGGCAATATCTGCAGATTGAAGGATTAGGTATTTGTTCCACTCTTTGTAGTCTAGCTTTGTGCCTGTCTTTCAAAAAATATTAAGGAGGCTGCTTATTTTTTCTTGAGATTTTCTTCACTCATGCTATATCTGCACTAGAAGGTAAACTAAGTCCTGTTTTGCTACTGGTTTTGTAGTTGGCAGGTTATTCCTGTTTCAGCACTAGAGGGCCACCACTACTGTGAGTTTGTCATAGTCCTACAGTTGGTGTATTTGGGATGCACTGGGATATGCCTTAGAAGGGTAGTCTGTTCCCACTGGGTCTTGGATCCTTTGCATAGGTTTGGAAATCAGTCTAAGTGCCTCCTCCACAATCGCTGAACTGTACCTAGGTACCATAGCATTTTGTCCAGTACTAAGGTTCACCATGAAGTTCTGTTTTAAGGCTCCAAAGCAGTAAGTTGAGTGTATCTCTTCCTTTTTCAGACAATGATTCTTTTCATGTTGGGGTTCCTGGGGCTAAGGAAAGATGAGAGGGACAGTCTTATGGCTACTAGCTGCTGTGGCACTAGGTAGTATCCAGGGTTCACAGACCACTGAGACAAGTGAAGCACCAGAGCAAAACCAAGGCAGGTGCTGCTATGGGAACACTACCCTGCTATGGGTCCTCTGTTGTTCTGGTCTGTTTGTAGCTCAAAACTGCTACAGCTGCCCAGAGGTGATAATGACTGGAACACAACCTTGTGGCTGTTTTTGCCTGGTTCTAGGACTGCTCCAGAGATTGCTTCTAGAGACAGTGGCCTGGAGATAGGAGCCTTTGAGTTCTTCCTCTCACTTGTTTTCACCATTGTGGGCCTGGCACTGAGTTCTAGTGTAAGATCCTGTGATTGATTTCCTGTTCTAGCCTCTTTTGGTTGAAGTCTTTGACTCTGCTGTCTTTTTTTTTGTACCAGGAATTGAACTCAGAACCTTGTTGATATCCCTGTGCTGTCTAATTTTTGGCGTGAGATAGTAAAAGTAGTCCTTTAGCACCAAAGGTTAGTACGTAGGTCCATGTTATGGCTGGCAGTGATGTGGGCCAAAATATGAGTCCATCATCCCTGGTACTAGGGTGGAACCAGAGACTCTATCTCTAGGCACTTGTCTAGGAAAAAAGTCTGTGGGGCTCCGCTCAGTATGGAGTTTCACCACAGAAGACCTGTTCTTGAATTCTATAACCTAGGCCTACTCAATTTCTTCTTTCTCTCTCAAGTGAGAGACATCTATCTCTATGCCATATTGCTTGGAGTTGGGGGAAGGTGAACAAGGCAAGTACTTTTTCTGTCTCCTTCAGTGCATCTTTTCTTATTGTTTTACTATACCCACATCCTCCAATTTCTCATCTGGTTTCCTTAGTTGTTGTAAAGGTACTTTTGTGAGTGACTAGTTGTTGAAATGTATATTTCTGTGAGGAGAAAATGGCTGGAGGTCTTACACCCTTTGTTACCCTGCTCTACCTCTCTCCAGGCAGGATTAAGTACTAGGTTGAAATGAGAGCTTTATAGGAGTGTGGGACCAGTCCTGCTGGGTCCTCAGAAGCAGTCACCAGACACTGGTATGACAGCCTCCTTGAATGGGCTTTGGAGGTTGGAATTACACTGAGGCTACAACATGGAATTATGTGGTTTATAAACACATTTGTTTCTGTGAAATGTGGTACCTCTAATGGTTGTTAGTGGATATGCTAACTCTAATCAGAGCAGGATTTTTTAAAGAACTGTCAGAATATATTTAATGTTTTGCACTGAAAAGATGACAATATTTCTTTCAACTGAAATAGAAACCAAAATATTTCAATTGCTCCTATGACACTAATGAATCACAAACATAGTGAGCTTGCCAAAGATACAGAAGCAAAATATATTCTTTGTTGTGCCAGAAGCATGTCAAGTTGGAAACAAATTTTTGTTCAAGCTTTAACTTTGACTGACTGACTGAAGGAATGAATGAGAGGCAATTCAGAAGTTCACTTTAAAGATGTTTCCATGAAATTATGAAAATATTTTTCACAGAAACAGCACTAAATGCTGTTATTCCTGCCAGTCTGAAAAATCTACTAAAAGCTCTCAGTCTACATATTGCAAGAATAAATTTTTACTAACTACATGCTTCAAGCATTTTTAATGTAGTACAAACAAGAACCATGGAGAGTACTTTTGTTGATAACATTTTATAGGCTGATAGAGGTTTTCTCTTGACTGAGGTGTATAACTAGAGACTGGTGATTTTATTTGACTCCAAAACCCACTCTCTTAACTACTGTGTTGCATTGTGTTAGAATAGCTTAGACTTAAGTAGCTGTTCCAGGATAAGAAACATAGGTCGTGATAGAGATAAAGGATCAAAGTCAAACATTCATTTATGGAGAAATGATCTTTTAAACACTACCTAGAAATATTTCAGAAATGCCTAAGTACAGTACATAATTGGTGCAAGGTCTGTATAGACAGCTATAACCCATATATTATGACTCACATCATTGCCTGTTACAGGGTAGGAGTGAAAGAGGAAAGCAATCGCCTTTCTTTTTTATGTATTTAGTACAGGGTCTACAGGGTTTCACTACACAAATTGGACTCATAGTGATCCTCCTGTATTCAGCCTCCCAAGTGCTTGGATTATAGGCACTTGCACCACACCCAGCCTCAGTCACTGTCTCAGCACACCCCAGAGGAGGGACCAACATGGCACACTGGGGATCGAACCCTTGGCCCCTGTGTCTACCTAAGCAGACACATTAATCTGCTGAGCTATCTGGCCAGCCCTACCTTTCTACTTTATGCTAAAAGCACATGCTGTTAAAAAATACTTAGTTTCTTGGTATTCCCTGTAGAACCAAATTCTGATTTGTTGCCCAGTGTTGACAGTCTATCACATGATGACCACAACCTAGTTTGGCCAATAGATGTTAGGTTATTAACATATACCCTAGACTAGCTGCATCAATTAATTCTTTGAATATACTCTGCTTTTTTGCTTGTGTAGTTTCCATTTCCCAATGAAATTTAGAGACTGTTTTCCTTGCTGCTTCCGTGGTCTGCTCCACCCAACAATTTTCATGTACCAAATCATATTTCTTAGTGCTTCTTCACACAGTCTTTTCAAATTATTCCATATCATAAAATGGATATCAATTCATCCTGCTTGGAACTTACTAAACACTTGTTTTCTCTTTGATTGTGTTTAGAATGACCATATCATTTATTGTTCAAACTTAGACACTTTTGAGAATAAAAGGAGCAGTAGTAAAAGCTACACCAAGATGACCAATGTAAACTGGAACTGTCTCAAACAAACTCAGGACTATTGGACATACTAATTACAGTGAATACATTATTTTATCCACATCCTACTTTTTTTAAAGATGTAAAAATAATTCATGGATTCTTTGGCATCATCTTCCAATTATTTGAAGTCTAAAAGTCTTTTGAAGGTACATAGAAGCACTCTTATGTAAAGTGATTCTACACTTGTTCTAAGCTAAAAGGCTGAGAGGCAATGTGTAATTTAATTCTATCAATTTACTTAATTGAAAAATTCAGGCTAAGGAAAAAACATGATATGTGCTTGCCTTAAACATTATGCAGCGGCACAGTGCCTTACTAGCAAGTGTGAGGTCTTGAGTTCGATCCTGGTACAAAGAACAAAAACAAAGTTATATTTTTCCTCAAAAATATCGGTGACAGGGGGCCAGGGAGATGGCTCAGTGGAATAAGTGCTTCCTTGGCAAGCACAAGGGCCTGAGTTCAATCCCTGGTTCTGCCAAAAAAAACCCAAAAAACAAAAAAACCCCCAAAAAATATCGGTGACCATTTATGAACTCACTGTTTGATTTTAGTACTAAGTTGTTTTCTTTGATGTTATTCATGGGTCTTTTTCTGTTTTTAGAAACCACACCTGTAAGGCCTTAACTCTGTCTGATTTCCATAGCACCTTTTTATAAGTACAGTGAGATCCTAAAGATAATGGCAAAGTAATGGGTAATAATTCTTTAAAAAATTATTTATAGTTGTTTCACCCACAACTAGTCAGAAGGCAACTTTTCTATTTTGTTCTTTTTATGTATTTGGTACAGGGCCTCACTGCACAGCTCGGACTTGTACTGATCTTTCTGTTTTCAGCCTCCCCAGCCCTGGGGTTAAAGGCGTGTGCCACCACACCTGGTATTGGTGGCTGGCTCAGTGTGCCTGGGTGTGGGGCCAGCTTGGCATGTGGTGCCAGGGACAGAACCCCAGTCCCTGTGCTTGCCTAAGCAGATGTTTAGTCCAGTGAGCTATCTTGCCAGCCATCCAGACAGCAAATGTTAAGTGACACCTGTTTCACAAGTTTTCCCCCAAATTTTCATATTTTTCTATAGAAATAACTTTCTCAGGGGCTAGGGAGATGGCTCAGTGGAATAAGTGCTTCCCTGGCAAGTGCAAGGGCCTGAGTTCAATGTCCTCTTAGCCATTTCTTCTGAAAAAAAAAGAAATAACTTTCTCACTACATCTTCTTTACATACATTTTATTAAACTATACAATCAAATAACAAATTAAATTGGCAGAAATAATTTTTAGAAACAAACCCATCTGAATTTTGGTAAGCTGAGAGCAATAAGAATGGTAACAAAATTATGTGGGAAAATTATGTCAGGCTACCAAAAGCAATGGCTCAGTGGACTAGAGAGATTACACAATTGGTTTTATAGGAGCAGTGGAGAGGGTTAACCCAGTGTTGGTTAAATAAAGAAATGGCTAAGAGGACATTTATTGTGGAAGGTTATAGTAAATATTTTATGTGTTTAATTGAACTTAATTTAGTGTTTAAGAATTTTTTTTCCATTACCTATTTGTTGGTAGTTAACCTTCTTTATTCAGAAAAAGGAAAAATGCAAAAAGGACCATTTTTGTTGAAACTAAAACTTTGAGTCTCATCTGTGACACTCCTTATCCTTCTAAATGCATTGATTATTTAGTTACTTATTGTGTGAATGCATATATTGAAATCAAATTGAATAAATTCTAGAATTTGAGGACCCTTTATTTATGTGTCCTGGGAGGCCAGAAACAGTGCCATATATTTCTTATTTGAAAAACATTCATTTGAGGCTAGGGAGATAGCTCAGTGGCATAAACACCTACCTGGAAAGCACAAGGACTTGAGTTTGATCCCTGGTATCAATCAATCTATATTCATTTAATGAATACATGGATAAATGGTTTTCTAGAACATAAAAGCTGAAATAAACATTTGAAATTATCTAGCTCACTATACTCAGGCAGAGAGGTTTGGTATGGATCAGGTAGTCACATAGATCTGGGTTCAGATCCACTGCTATGTGATTGCTATATGACTTGGGGAAAGTTGCTTAACTTTTTTATGCCTCAGTTTTCTCATCTGTAAAATGCGGATAAGAATAATTTTCTATAATCATAGAATAAATGGTGAGGATTCAATGAGACCATATATGCAAACATAGTGTCTAATATATTGGGTCAGTTAAGGTTTAGAAGTAGGAAACACTTCAAGGACTGGCAATTCGGGAAACTTCATGCAAGCAATATGGTAGTAAAGGGGATGAAGGCCTTGGGAAAATCAAGCAGGGATGGTAAAGTCATATAAATTAGAATCTGTAGAAAGCTGGAGCTCAGAGACTGGTTTGTTTGAGGTAAGGTGGCCTGTCAGAAATTATTCTAATAGGAAAGCTTTAACTGTTCTTGCAGATGATACCTTACATGTAAAGGGAGGGAGAGAAACACCCTGATTTCTTTCTTCCTACTGCATATCACTGTCTCTCCAATATTTTAAATTCACTGAACCTAGCTGGAAACTAGCTTAGATGGAGATCTGGAAAACAGAAATTGCAGAGGTCAAGACTTTCCCCCCTCAAAACAGAGCAAAACTACAGAAGGAGGAGAAATAGCATACTGTTTAATTAGTAGCTATTATTCCTATCACTGTTTTCACTAACACAGTGCTGAGATAACTGGCTAGAGGCAGTCTGTTACATAGGGAAGATGTGTTAAGTGTTGAATCACAGCCAGATTTTGGCATTCGTGTCCCCATTTCCATGAGCCATAATTTGACTGACTTACAGGGAATTGGATGGAATATTTAACTCTTTCAGGTTCAACATACTGTGCTTCTGAGTTGGTTGTTAGCTATGGAATAAGCTTTACTCATAAACTTGGACCACTTCCAAATTTCACAAAGACATGTTACCTACAGTTCCATAAATTCAACCAAAATTAATATAAACTGAAATGCTTAATTTTTTTGATGCTCAGCTTACATAGCCCAATTGTGGACTAAATTTAAATTAAAAATCAGGCATGCATTGGATGGCTTTTATCTCTGTGTGATGGGTTTTATGTTAAATGTTTTACATGAATGCTGTTGTTTATCTTGGAAACAGGTTGTCATGCATATTAATGAGACCC
The DNA here is from genome assembly GCF_000260255.1 of Octodon degus. Taxonomy (NCBI): domain Eukaryota; kingdom Metazoa; phylum Chordata; class Mammalia; order Rodentia; family Octodontidae; genus Octodon; species Octodon degus. The sequence goes on from NW_004524747.1 coordinate 6,061,204, forward strand.
AGGTGTGAAATTCATGTTATTTTCTTTCCAGTGAAGAAAATCTTTACATTAAGTGAAGGTGGCTTTACAAGTATTTGTTGTAATATTTATAAAACAACACTTTGTGCTTCACAATACCGACCAGGTTCATTTCTTAAAACCAGCTCATTCCTAATTCCTCTCTTTCTTATTGGTATGTTTACTGTAGTTGTTGATGACTTCCTGCCAGACATAGTGGTAGTCTGAAGATTCCGAGAAGCTAAAAGAGAATGAACCTTCTCTCAGAATCTTTTCCAATGGCAAGAATTCCCATCTGCCCAAGGTCATGTAACACTTAGCTGGTAGTTTTTCTCTTTTGCTAAAAGGAAGGTAGCATAGGCAAGATATTGCAGGTTCAAAGATAGCATATTTTTATAATATTCTTCTTTTTATTGTATTATAAAGACTGTTTTGATAACTTTTGGACTCTTCTCTATGCCACTCAGACTTTTTAAGGTGCAAAATCTAGGTCTGGTTAAAAATTATGTAAGAGGAAGTCACCAATATTACAAACAGCAGGATGGTCTTTTTGTAACTCTTGCTCTTTTTAGAGAAGGTTCACAGAGCAGCAACAATCTCCTAATTTTCTTAGTTTGTTGTTGGGCTTATGTTCAGAAGGATCATCCTCAGTAGTATGGGCACATTCTTCACAACTTTACAAACATTTTTATCTATTGTATTTTGGGCACTGGGTGGTGGGTTTAAAAGTGTGCATGATATCCTAACTCTTGGAGAATTTATAATATCATGTGAGAGATTTGCGCGTGTAATTTTTTTTGTAATTAAGAAAGGGTCTACAGGGTGTTCAGCGTCTTACTACTAGATTGGACTTGTAGTGATTCTCCTGTTTACAGTCTCCCAAGAGCTGGGATTACAGGTGCATGCTACTATGCCCCACCTCAATTGCCATCTCAGCGTGCCCTGGGGGTGGGTCTGGCATGGCAGACCTGGATATTGAACCCCAGCCCCTGCATCTGCTTGCAGGCACATTAATCTGCTGAGCTATTTGTGTGCATGTAATTTTTTGGAAGTGTAGTACAGTATTGGACCAATGGAGTCATGCAATCCAGTTTTAGGATTTGGTGTATAAATTACATAGGAGATACTTTAAGTTAAGCCTGAAAAGGAAAAATATGATTTAGTTGGGTGAAGCAGAGAGAAATTTGTTATTGGATGAGAAGACAAGTGCAGTAAGGTATAAAGAAACATTGTTTACTCAGGAATTCAGTGTTAACTGTGGACTCACGATAGAAGTTCAATACACATGAGAAAAAGATGAAAATGAGGTAGAGGTGAGTTGTCTAAGGCCCTCTTGCCATGATGTGAAAAATTTCCTTTTCTATTGAATTTATTCTTGGGGTAGTATTGATGTCAGATGAAGAGTGGAAAAATGGAAGGGTTTAAAGAAGGGTGTGCATGGTCTGTGTGTTTAGAGAAGCTAAATGATGAGAGATACTTTATCTTGAAATGATAATTTTTCTTCAAAGGTATTAAAAAACTGTCATGTATGCCCTGAGGCTTGTGTTTGTATGGCTCTGTGAACTTTTTTTAATCATGAAAAAAGAATCTTGAAATATGGAAAATTTAATTTTTAAAATAACATGTGTTGCATATTTTTCTGATTCAAAGTAACACATGTTCATTTTTCTAAGATGGAAAGTGCAGAAAATCCAAAGAAGAAAATTAAAATTGACAGTAATTCTGTTATTCACAGACAATATTGTTAGTATTGTGGTGATTTCTTTCCAGTCTTTTCTACTTACACACCAATACACGTGTGGGCACACACAGATGCATATACATATGTGTATACACTTGCACTTACATATATATGTATTTATATAATTGGATTTCGTTAGCTACATTGCTTTGTAATCTGCCTTTGTTCCACTTAACATTTTAAAATGAACTTTTTAATTAATATTTGACAAAATAATTTCTATTTATTGAAGGGTTAACTTATTAATACATGTATGTAGCACATAATTTTTGCTTTCATTCTGAGATGTTGGTATGCAGTACATTATTTAAAATGTATTTGGTAGAAGGTCTCACTACACAGCTTGAACTTGTAATGATCCTCTTGTTTTCAGCCTCCTTAGTGCTGGGATTACAGACATGCGCCACCACACCACTGAGGCTCAGTGCGCCCGGGGGTGGGCATAGCACAGCATGTGATGCTGGGGATAGACCCTCAGTCCCTTTACTTGCCAAGTAGGTGCTTAGACTGCTGAGTTATCTTTTTTTAAATAATTTTAAGTATGCATTTTATTTATAAAGTATGTGGAATCCAATCTTTTACATTAATCTGAATTAATTTTTACTCCTTGGCTTTTCATTGTCATCTAGCATCACTCTTTTTTCCCATAATTTTATTGATAAACAAATAGCAATGAGACAGTTTCAAGCCAAATTGGTAGGACAGTTTCAATAATTAACACATTGCATACATTCTTCCCAGTGGTTAATTGCTGTACAAATTGCGGACATGATATCATATTTACAAACACCATTAGAACAAATCCCTCTATTCATTAAGAGAATGTAACTATATATCTATCCTAACCACATTGAATATACAGATACAAAATGGACATTCATCTGTATCCCTTTTTTTTTTTTTTGGCAGAACCGGGTATTGAACTCAGATCCTTGTGTTTGCCAGTCAAGCGTTTATCCTACTGAGCCATCTCCCCAGCCCCTGTATCCCCTTTTTTGATAAATTCCATCATTTAAATATTATAGGTGTGTAAACTCCCGCTGAGCTATCTTGCCAGCCCTCGCAATAGAGCTTAATGCCTTTTTCATCACTCCTCACTTCCCTCCCTCCCCCAGTCCCTTCTCTTGACTCCCTTCATTTTTTTGTGTGTGTAGTACAAAATGTTTCCATTCCTTGAGTGGCATTAGCACATCTACATAACACATCCCAATTCCTTTTTTTCCCCTTAGCTTATGCCTCCCTTCCTTACCACTCTCTTCATCTCTTGATATCCTTCCCATTTGAGAAAGATATACCCACTCACTTTCTATTATTTATCTTTTATTGTACTCTTTATTGTCACTCCAAGTTTCTTATATAAGAGAAACAGTGTAATATTTTAACTTGTATGGTAAATGCATTTCACTTGACATAGTCTCATGGGGCATTTATTTTTGTACAAATAACTCAAGTTTATCCTTCTTCATGACAAAGTAGTACTGCATTATGTATAAATGCTACAGTTCCTTTACCCATTCATCCATTGGTGAACATATAGGCCATTTCCAAGATTTAGCTTTTACCAACTATGATATTATAAGCATAGATATGCATGCATGATGTTAATATGAAACCTTTAATTCTTGGAAGATATCTAGAAGGGGAATAGTTACATCAAATAGAATTTACAGTTTCAGTTTGTTGAGGGCTCTTCATACAGATTTCCATACTTGTACTAGTTAACATTGCCACCAAGAGTGTTAACGTATTATTTGTCCCCACAGACTCTTAAGGATTTGTTTTTTACTTGATTTCTTGGTGGTGGCCATTCTTTCTGGGGTAAGATGGGATTTTAGTGATATTTTATTTTGCATTTCTGTAATAGGTAGAGATGATGAACATATCTTTAAATATTTACTTGCTTGGTACTTTCTCTTCTGTGAGGTATCTATTTCAGTTGCCCATTCTTTGATTTGGTCTTTCATTTTAGGAAGTCAAACTCTTTTCTATTTAGTATCCAGTAGATGATTTTATTATCTATTGAAAAGTTCAAGAAATATGACCTGTGTTAGTGTAAAATGTTAGGTTAATAGAGCAGGTTGCATGCTGATATAAATACTAAAAAATGGATACTTGAGTATTGTTTGAGGGAGAGGTTCCTGCTACCCTGCGCCGGCGGGACCAGTCCCAGCCCAGGCACAGCATGGGCCGCACACTCTCCCAGCCCCTTGGGCCGCCCCCCACCACTCCACAGTGCCTCCCCCACCCTGCCCGCAGAGTAGGATTTTCTGCTGAGTTCCGGGAGCCCCCAGACCCAGTCCTAGCCCAGGTCTGGTGAGTGTGCGGAGAGCTTCCTGCTACCCTGCGCCGGGGGGTATCAGTCCCAGGCCAGGCACAGAGTGGGCTGGACCCTCTCCCACCCCCTTGGGCCACCCCCCACCACTGCGCAGTGCCTCCCCACCCCGCCTGCCAAGTAGGATTTTCTGCCGAATTCTGGGAGCCCCCAGACCCAGTCCTAGCCCAGGTCCCGTGACTGTGTGCAGAGAGCTTCCTCTTCCTCCTACTTCACCTTGCCCCCTCCAGGCACAGCTCAGGCCTGGCATATAGGCCTGAGGTGTAATCCTGCAGCTGCAAT
>NW_004524747.1:6070665-6074513 GCF_000260255.1 Octodon degus
TGAGGAATGACTAGCACATTTTTTTCCTGCTCTGTAGGTTGTCTTTTTCACTGTGTTTCTCTTGTTGTACACAAGATTTTTTACTCGATATGATCCTATTTTTTCATTCTTGGAACTATTTTTTCCTGTGTAACTGTAGTTCAGTTCAGTTCAGAAAATCTTTGCCTATGCCTTCAAGAACTTTACATATTTTGCCTTTCTAGCAGGTTAAGCATTTCTGTTTTAACATTTAGGTCTTTGATCCATTTAAATTTTAGTTTGTACATGATAAAAGATACAGGTTTAGATTCAGTCTTTTGCATGTGAATAACCAGTTTTTCCAACAACATTTAACTAAAGAGGCTATTTTTCCTCTAGTGTGTTTTTGTAACTGTCTTAATTACTTTTTACTTGTTACTGGGACAAATACCCAACATCAAAATGAAGGAAGGGAAGGTTTATTTAGCTCACAGTTATTGGAGTATTCAGTCCATATTCCACTGGCTCCAAGGCAAACAGCAGTTCATGCGGCAGAAAACAATGAAGAGCAGAGGAGGAGCAGCAGCTGTGGTGTCCATCAAGCCTCTATCTTACTTCTGTGCTGACTGCAAAGACCAGTGCTCCACAGTGAAGATCTGAGCTCCTCCAAAGTGGCGCGGCTGCGAAGACTGGTACTTCTCCACGGAAGTGGGACAGGGTGGCAGGAAGGTAGGCAGGGCTGCAGGAAGCCTTTCTCAATTCCTGGGCCCTGCCCATGGACAGGGCTAGGTCTCCATGCTGAGAATTGCCAGCGCTGATTCAGCCAAGTTGACACAGTGTATCAACTAACACAGTAACCTTTATAAAAGATAACAAAGTTGAATATACTTCAGGTCCTCTGTATTCCCTATTTTGTTACAATGATTGTCATGTCTGTTTTTGTGTTGCTACTACTCTGTTTTATCACAGTATCTTCATAATGTAATGTTCAGTCCAGAATGATGACTCTCACTTTACTCTTTTGATCCCAGATTTCTTTCTATTCTGTATCTCTTCTGGCTCTGTGTGAGTTTTGTGATTGTTTTCTCCAGTTCTGTAAACAATATTGTTAGAGGGCTGGCCAGATAGCTCAGCAGATTAAAGAGCCTGCCCAGGCAGATCGCAGCAGCCAGGATTTGATCCCTGAGTGAGTGTCCTGCAGGCCCCGCCCCAGGGATGTGCTGAGACAGCAATTAAAACTGGGTGTGGTGGTACCCACACGTAATCCCAGTGCTTAGGAGGCTGAAAACAGGAGAATCACTACGATTCCAATCTACATAGTGAGACCCTGTAGACCCTGCCCTAAATTTATATATAAAAAAGAATAGTGTTAGAATTTTGATTGGGATTGTGTTAATCAGTATACTAATTTTGGACATATGACCATTTTGACTATATTGGTTACGGTTATCCAGAAGCTGAATATTTATTTTCTGGTGTTCTCTTCAACTTTCTTTTTCAGAGTACTCTAGTTTTTATTTTATAGGTCTTTCACTTTCTTAGGTAATTCCTAAGTATATAAATTTTTTTGATGCTAATCTGAATGCTGTTTTTCTCTCAATTTCCTTCTTAATGTGTTATTAGTGTGTAAGAACACTATTTTATGTATAGATTTTGTATCCTAAAATATTAATGAATTTGGTCATTAATTCTAAAATTCCTTTAGTGAATTTTTTTGGAACTTATATGTAGCAGATCATGCCATCTGCAAGTAGTAGTATTTTGACTGCTTAGTTTCTTATACACATGCCTTTATTTTCTTCCCTAATGGCTACGGCTACTTTGTGAGTACTATTGTGAACAAGAGTAGTGACAAAGTTGTCTTGTTCCTGATATTAGAGGAAAAGTTCTTTTTCTTTCCATTTAATATGATGTTGGTATAGGTTAGTCATAAATAGATATTATCAGATTGAGATATGATTCTTCTATATATATTTTATTCAGAAATTTTATCATAAAATTCTTTGTCCTTTCTCAGAGGTGTTTTTCTGTGTCTGATGAGATGACTATATAATTTTTACCCTTTCAGATAATGTGTTGTATTTCTGTAAATATTTTGCAGATATTCCACCATTCTTGTGTCCCTGGGATAAAGACTACTTGGTCACGATGTATGATATATTTTTGATCATTTATAACTTTCTGTTTCTTACTATCTTGTTTTTTTCATAATTTTATTGATAAACAAATAGCAATGAGACAGTTTTAAACCAAATTGGTAGGACAGTTTCAATAATTAACACATTGCATGCATTCTTCCTAGTGGTTATTTGCTGTACAAGATGGGGACATGATATCCTATTCACAAACACCATTAAAACAAATCATTCTATTCATTAACAGAATGTAACTATATATCTATCCTAACCACTTTGAATACACAGATACAACATGGACATTCATCTGTATATCCTTTTTTTGTTAAGTTCCATTATTTGAATATTATAGGTGTGTAAACTCAGCAAAATATTCTAAAAGAGTCCAGTAGCCCATAATAGCATTGGGTCTTCTGTTTAACTGGCAATGTCAGAAATTGTTGACCTGAGTCCCCCACAGCTCAACATAACAGCATGGCTTTACTTCCTATATTTCGTCTTCATACTTTTCTACTGGATGGTTAAGACCAAGGTAAAGCAGGACCTATGCAACAAGAGTTGTAGCTTTTGGGTCTGATAAGGTCAGTGAAATCCCCTCAGGATTTATCCTGAGATCCTGTACCTCAGATTGTAGAACCTTTGTCAGTGTCAACCATGTGGATGAGTCACAGCCATTGCTTGGCCAATGTGCTCTCTGTGACTGAGAGAGTGTTTTCTTTCTATGTGATTCTCCTTAGGCACACTCTATATCATCGATCACTTTCATCTTTGGCCCCATAATCTCCTTGATCAGAAAATTTGTGACACTACATGAAGTTACATGAAGTTACAGTACAAGTTCTCATATGTCCTGAGTCTTAAATGACCTTAGAAGGCTAGGGCCAAAACGTTGGCTTTCCTTGCAGCCCTCCTTTTTCTCTAATTTTGGTCTGCAAACTTAGGTTGTTAACCATCCAGAAGACAAGCTTATTGTTATTATCGAACAACTTAGGCTATTAAGATTAACCTCACAATCTGTCTACATATCAAACACCTTTAGCATAATAAGGAACAGGTATTTATATCAAGTATTGATATGTTGAACTTTAAGTCCCTACAAAATATGATAAAAAACATTTAAAATTAGATTATATTTTAAAAATAGGATTAAGAATTCTATATTTTTCATATTTGCACATAAGTCCCAAAATCTCACGATATACAACCTTGAAGCAGGACAGTCCCAAAATATTCCTTTTCCGGTGTCTTGCTTTCATTCACCACCCCCTTCTTATTGAACATCCACCTACCTGAGAGACATCATAGCAGCAACTGCCATGTCATGACAAGTAGCCCAGATTCAGAATACCAGAATGGCAGGCATTCCAAACATAAAACTACTATTACAAATTACCATCTGAAGTGCAGTAGCTTAGTTCACAGGTATCTGTATATATATAGTTAGTCAGGGTGAGAATCTTTCTAATTAACTGCTAGATTAAAAAATCTTCTGAAGATTCTCAAGATCATTGCCTTGCTCATCTTTTACATATAACTGTATGTCTTGACATTGTCATGTTTCCTAGCTCTTCTCCTTTCCCTCTCTTGATTAGTTACTCCTTGAGATCCTGCTTTCCTTTTACTTGTATTATATTTTTCTATTTGTATTTCTTCTTTGGAGTTCTTATACTAGGGAGACTATATGATATTTACACATGTGTGTCTGGTTTATTTCACTTATGAGTATATGTTCAAGTGGCATCCACTTCAATAGAA
>NW_004524747.1:6075149-6076074 GCF_000260255.1 Octodon degus
TCAGTAAGAGCATGTCCCAGTTGTTAACTTTTTCATCTGTTTCCCATGAGATTTGATTTCTGTCTATGAACTCTTTGCCTACCCCTATGTCTTCAAGAGTTCCTCCTACTTTCTCTTCCAAGAGATTTAGTGTCTCTGCTTCATCATTTAGATCTTTAATCCACTTTGACTTTAGTTTAGTGCATGGTGATAGACCTGGGTCAAGTTTGATTTTTCGGCATGTAGAGAGCCAGTTTTTCCAGCACCATTTGTTAAAGAGGCTATCTTTCTTCCAGTGAATATGCTTGGCCCCTTTGTCAAAGATAAGGTGGCTGAGTGTGTTTGTAGGGGCTTCAGTATCTTCTAATCTATTCCTTTGATCCTCAGGTCTATTTTGATGCCAGTACCATGCTGATTTTATCACAATAGCCTTGTAGTATAATTTCAAGTCAAGAATTTTAATGCCTCCTGCCTTGTCTTCATTGCCCAGAATTGCCTGTGGTATTCTAGGTCTTTTCCAGTTCCAGATAAATTTTAGGAATGATTTCTCTATGTCTCTGCTATAAGTCAGTGGTAGTCTGATAGGGATTGCATTAAATCTGTACAGAAATTTTGGGAGTATGGCCATCTTCACAATGTTGGTTCTTCCTATCCAGGGGCATGGGATATCTTCCCATTTTCTGAAATCCTCTAGGATCTCTTTTGTAAGAGTACTGTAATTTTTCTTAAAAAGTTCTTTGACTTCTTTAGTTAGGTTAATTCCAAGGTATGTCATTTTCCTTGGTGCTATTGTAAAAGGTATTGTTTCCATAATTTCCCTCTCAGTGTGTTTGTTGTCTGTGTAGAGGAATGCTATTGACTTTTGGGTATTGACTTTATAACCTGCTATGCTACTGAATTTCTGTATTAATTCTAGTAGCTTCTTGGTGGAGTTTTTTGGGTCTTC
>NW_004524747.1:6099900-6101039 GCF_000260255.1 Octodon degus
CCTGGGCTGGGACTGGTCCCGCCGGCGCAGGTTAGCAGGAAGCTCTCCACACACTCACTGGACCTGGGCTAGGACTGGGTCTGAGGTTCTTTTCTTATTTCAGAAAATATCTCTGATATGAGTTCCTTTATACCTTTGTGCAGTATTTTCTTCTCTTCAGACTCTCTCATTTCAGAGACTTCAGGTATGTGATTTCCAAATTCTTCTCTGCTATTGTCTTCTGCATTTGTTCTGGATGGGCTCAGGGCCTGAGAATGCATTATGCTCTTTCTCTTTATTTTGGATAGCACCGTCTTCTGACCTTTGGTAAGAGCTTTGGGGCAGTTACTACCTTAGAACCAGGTCTGGATCTACCAAGTACAAACTTGTCTGGGTGGGTGTGGTTTGGGTCTGGCAGCTGTGCTCCACTTCTTCCTGCTGCAGCCCTTGGAAGTGAACCGGCTGTGACACTCTGGCAAGATTTTCTGCTCCTGGATTAGCTGGGTGTGTCTTGCTTCTAGCCTCCCTTCAGGGAGTTCAGCCACAGGGTTCTTGTTGGATGGGGAAAGTTATACACACACAGCAGGCCTGTGCACTGGCTCAAATGAGGATCCGGCTGGCTGGCAGATGGTCCAACTCACACGCTGGGCATGGGCACTGGCTGGTGTGAGGATTGGAGGGCCCACAGGTGGTTCCACTCAGCTCTGGTCGCCTTCCGTGCCCCAGGTTGTGTGCCGCTTGTTGTATGTTATGAGTTGGTGCTGAAAGAATCAACGAGAAGATCTGATGAATATAGCCTCAGAGCTCTCACTGAGATTAATCTAAGTGAGCCCAGAGCCTCAGAAGCATCTCACGTTTATTGAGGGCTCTCACAGCTTATATTTTCAACAGCATTTTTATTATGTTCATGACAAGGCCACAATTCTTGTCTTACTTCCATGAGGCTCTGATTTAATTTCTATGTCTTTAATTTGTATGATTTGAATTTTATACGCTGATGTTATATAGCTGACCTATGTATGCACTTTTGTTAGTATAAGATTTCTAAAACAAAAATAGTCATTGTTGGGGGCTGGGGAGATGGCTCAGTGGAATAAGCGCTTCCCTGGCAAGCACAAGGGCCTGAGTTCAATCCCCGGTTCCGCAAAAAAAAAAAAAAA
>NW_004524747.1:6101145-6101742 GCF_000260255.1 Octodon degus
CATATATATGTCTATATTCTGACCTATTCATTTTTCAATTTTAAGGATGTTTCATTTTGTAAAATATTTTCCCATTAATGTCAAGCACTGAAAATATGATTTGTCAAATGACTTGTTGAAGATGCATCTGTAATTATTTTAACAGAGGAAAAGCTCATGACTTACCTATTATTCTTCAAATAAAGATGCATTTAAGTTAGGTTAATATAACCTGATGGATAATATATTTATTGAACACAGTGCAGTTTATTTTATTTATTTATTTATTCATTTTTTTGCAGTACTGGGGATTGAATTCAGGACCCTGCACTTGCAAAGCAGGTGCTTATCCTACTAAGCTGTCTCCTCAGCCCCATAGTGCAGTTTAGGATATGAATGTGGAAGATAAAGATGAAGAATGGCATACAGTAATAGAAATATGACAGAACATATACACATAGAACTGTGAAACATGAAATGTCTAATAAGAAATATCAATTGGAGTGATTCTTTTGCATTGTATGATTTTTTTATATCTGATATACTCAGAATTATAGTTTTGAAAAGAAATAGATATGCCACACAATGTGGTTTTAGTGCAAAATAAAATATGCAGTA
>NW_004524747.1:6101850-6131282 GCF_000260255.1 Octodon degus
GCTTGAGTTGTGGGGATCGAACCACAGCAACCTGAGCCTGACTGCTTTGTTGAAGCAGCCACTTAAAGAACTGAGCTAAGGGGCAGGCCCCCAATCATAGGTAAATTATTAATTATTGGGATAGTACCATTACCAGATGCTAGGTTATATTGGTATGAAGATAATATTTATTCCAGTGGATACATAATGCCAGGCAGTGTAATCATTTTTTAAGCTATTTTGAGTTGTTTACATTTCTCTGGCTATATGGTATGCATATCTGAGGATCCCTTAATAAATGTAGAAAAATCATGAAAGAAATTATTAGCACTTTGAAGAACATAGTAAAACCTGGTATCTTAGTTACTTTCCTTATTGCCAAGACAAAATACCTGACCCTACAACTCTAAGTAGGAAAGATTCATTTTGGGTCACAGTTTGTAGAGGTGGTTTCAGTATATATTCATTTGGCACCAAGGCAAAGTGGCATGGCCAATGGGCATTACAGAACAGAAAAAATCCCTGGCAGAGCAGGCAGGAGGCAGCGAGCAGCAAGCCTGCCTTTCTTCTGTTCCTTTATATTCCAATCAGGCTACCAGCCTATCGAATGGTGCCATTCACACCAATGGTGGAGTTTTCATTATCCACACCCAGAACTATATTTAGCCAATTTTGTTATCATATACACTAATCCAGCATCTCACAGCCATGATCCAGCCACTTCCCAAAAATTTCACCTATGAGCACACAAGGCATTGTGGGCACATCTTGATATAAGCTATAACAACTAGAAAAATTGGGCCAGGGATATAGCTCAGTGGCCCAGCACCTGTCAAGAAAGTGTAAGGTCCTAAGTTTGATTCCAAGGATGTCATGATAGACAGTATATATGCTTATATCTGGTAACCTGAATAAATTTGAAGAAAAAATAAGAAATATTGCAACCATTGTTGAATTCCTATCATTTTGTTTAGTAAAATTCTGTATTGTTTCTAATGTTTTATAAAACTATTTTTTAACTTTCTTTAAAAAATAAAAGATAAAAAGTATGATTTTTTAATTTTTTATTTATTTATATTTTTTTTAAAAAGTATGATTTTATGGGGAAGAAATCTGCATTTTTGTGAATAGAATAAAGCATAATTGCAGAAATATGGGATAGAGTTATATATATTATATTTGCCTTAGGTTACACCTAATATTTATATATCTGTGCCAGAAAAGCTACAAATACTTCAATACATCTACATTCTTATGTTGTTTTGAAAGTAATGAAAGTCTTATCATTTGAATGCTGTACACTATATGCTGTTAGTTTTCTAGTGTATTCCTAGCACAAAAATTTTTACAAAAATGAACATATTTTTGCAGCACATTACAACCGAATTGAAATTTTGTTACCGGTACAAGCAAAAATAAACCAAAACTGAAGTGAAATGATAATCTATGAAAATCATTCTGGTATAAAGTTTGTTAAATGGATGGATAAAAGAACTGTTTGTAAGTTAATGATTTGTAAAAAATTATACATGTACATTTATTGAAGGAAACCTGGAAATATAGAGACTTATCTTGCTTTTGACTACAATAATGCAAAGAAAGGTTTAGTAGACCAGATGTCATTATATTACAGTTCCTTAACTCAAACATTAAGATGGTATATAAAATTTTTATGCAGCTAATACATAGCAAGAAGCTGTAAGTGCGTAGTACGTATACCAGCAATAAGGAAGAAATGCCATTAGTGCAAGTTACTTGAAAAAAACCATTCTCTTTATAGAGGCTTATTTAGGATTAGCAAGAAATTCATGGAAGCTGTATAGAAAATGTTATTGAAAATTATCTGAAAACATAGGTGATGCTGTGGCAGCAAAAACAATTAAAACCATGTTATGATGTTTTAAGAACTGCACAAAATCATTTACCTTTATGTTTAAAATAGTTTTTAAAAATTGACAACTATAAACTTTTTTAACTTAATGAAATAAATTTTATTGATTATTATGATTATTTTAATTGGTATAAATAGTATTAATTTTATATTTTGGCTGTGTTTATTCAAATTCAAATGACTAAATTTGGTAAAAAGAAGACCAATAAAATTGATTAGATCCATTTGTACCACCAGTGGTACAAGCCACCCAGTGGGACAGTCATACACATACCATTAGTGGTTCAAGAAGTGGGAATGTGTTAATCTCCTGAATTTCTACTTGCAGCCCTTTTAGAGACTGTAATTCATTTTTATGCTGGTCATTTATGCTTTGCATCATTTAGCTTAGCTCTTCTATCTTCTTAGTGTCTTCTTTAGACTTGCTAATGATTTTGTTTAATTGACTCAAAATCTGTTACTTATAGTGATCTTCCCAAATGCCTTATTGAAATGTTTTATTATGTCTTTTGATACCGTTTCAAAAACTGTGGTACTTTGGGTCATGAACTTAATTCATTTCATGTTTCTGGAAATGATGGTCATGTCTGTGTTTGTGGGGGAAGATGGCTGAGGTTATATCCATTACTTGATAAAGAGTTGACAAACAAAAACAAAATTTTGTCACAGCTGTCTGAAAATTAAATTGTTTGTGAGGGCCTGCCCCTTAGTTCAGTTCTTTAAGTGGCTGCTTCAACAAAGCAGTCAGGCTCAGGTTGCTGTGGTTTGATCCCCACAACTCAAGCCAGCCAAACCTGCCCTGAAGGCATTCGGAGAAAAAAAATCCTTCTGCATTTTTAGGCAGGTTAAAAAAGAAAAGACTGTAACTTGTTTAATCTACACAAGCCAATAAAACTAAAGTCAACTTCTCTAGCATAAAAAAAATAGTTTTTTGCAAACAAAAGCATTTCTGAACCAAGATGCTGCTGTAATTTGCCTTGAGGTTTTTATTTCCTTCTCTTTCGTGCCCCAAGGATGAAATTTTGAGAAGTGAGATTTGGGGATTGTTTTTTGGATTGTCCTCTCATATTTCTTACTTAGTTTTGAGGCTGTGGGTTTATTGTAGTGTAAAGTCTTATTTCTAGTATGGAGACCTCTTTAGTTAATGTCTACTTTTCCGTGGTATCATCTAGATATGGCCAACTGCTGGCCTTTGCCTCTGTCTCAGGATCCAGCCAACCTCTGTTTCCTTAGTATGGGATGTTGCAGTATGTTTGACCCAGTACCCAGTCCTCTGGAGTGGGCCAGATGGATACTGGCATCACAAGATAACCAAATAACAGCAATATCTATGTCACCTTTGCTATAATCATAAAACAGGCATTATTATATCATTAAATACAATTTGAATATTGAGAAGCTGTCTTGGTTACTTTTCACTTGTTGCTGGGACAAAATACCTGACACCCAATTTTTTTTTCTTTTTTAATTTAATTTAATTTTTTTTAAATTTTATTTTGAAGAGTAAAAACAAGAGCAAGAAAAACAAAAGCAAAGACAGAAACAGAGTAACATATAGCAATACATATGTTACAGATTTTTCAAAACAAGAATATCTGATTAACAGTGATTGATATATTATCTATTTTCACCATCAAATCTATTGCTCAGATTAACAGGTATAATTATGCAAGATGGGTCATATGATTGAATATTACCACATGCTTTCAAGAAATCTTACATTTTTGTTCTTGTCTCTCATTTTCTTTTATTACCTTTTAAAAAATTTACTTTAAAGAGAGTATAGTAATAATTGATATGACATTAGAAATGGTACACATTTAGAAGACCAAGATGACAGGTATTTCAAACATGGTTTTAGTATTACACATAGCTGTTCTTATCATAGTTGCTTAGTTCACAGATACCAACATACAGAGTTAGTCAGGGTGAGAATTCTACTCATTAACTGCTATTTTGAAAAACCTGATGGAAATTCTTAGGACTATTGCCTTATCCATCTTTTTTTTTCTTTTTTCTTTTTTTTAAAGTTTTATTGATAAACAGATAGCAATGAGACAGTTTCAAATGTAATCGGAAGTACAGTTTCAACAAATAATACACTGCATATATTCTTCTCAGTGGTTAATTGCTGTACAAGAAGTGGACTTGTGATCCTATTTACAAACACCATTAGAACAAATCATTCTATTCATTAAGAGAATGCAACTATATATCTACCCTAACCACTTTGAAAACACAGATACAAAATGGACATTCATAGGTATACCCCATTTTTTCTAAGTTCCATTATTGAATATTATAGGTGTGTAAACTCAGCAAAATATTCTAAAAGAGTCCAGTAGCCCATTATAGCATTGGGTCTTCTGTTTAACCGGCAATGTCAGAAATTATTGACCTGAGTCCCCCACAGTTCAACATAACAGCATGGCTTTATTTCCTATATTTCATCTTCATACTTTTCTACTGGATGGTTAAGACCAAGGTAAAGCAGGACCTATGCAACAAGAGTTGTAGCTTTTGGGTCTGAGAAGGTCAGTGAAATGCCCTCAGGATTTATCCTGAGATCCTGTACCTCAGATTGTAGAACCTTTGTCAGTGCAGCCATGTGGATGAGTCACGGCCATTGCTTGGCCAATGTGCTCTCTGTGAAAGCCTGAGGGAGTATAGTGAGGTTAAGCTTAATAGCCTGACACCCAAAGTTAAGCAAGGAAGGTCTTCACTGTTTGTGGAGGTTTCAGTCCATACTCAGCTGGCTCCAAGGTAGAGTGTCACATGATAGAGGACAGCAGTTCATAGTGGTGGAAAGAGTAAACATGGAGAGTGACGGCAGCAGAAGCAGAGGCCAGCCTCCCTACCTTCCTCATATTGCATTCAGGCTATCCGCGTGTGTAGTTCTTAAGCCTGTGATCCTAGAAGCACCCATAATCCCAAATTGGATCATGAATTAATCACAAACTCTAGAAACCTATCCCAGTGACTGCATGAGTCTTTGGCAGACAACTAGACACAAACCATAACAAAAGCCTTAAGGATCAACAAAGTATCATGATTTTGTGTAATGAAAAAGATACATAATTATGGTATGAACAGTAAGACAAGCTAATACTGATGTATTATTGACCTATATTAAAAATCTATTAAATAGATCAGCTTTACCCCTACTAACAAAAGCAGAGTACTCTACATCTGTACTGTTAACTATCTAGAGCTTCATAATGATTAGAAGTTATACTAGTAAAGGTATAGGGTATGGGAAACTGGAGATACAAAAGGAAAAATTTGAAAAACTGAATTGATGGTATGTGAAGTGGTGGAGAGATAAGTAGATGGAGGTCCTATTAAAGAGAAGAGGAAAGTGATAATGATAGAGAACAGTTCCTGGAAAGAACAAATAAGAAAAAGAAAAGATAGGCATTAAAAATGGGATAAAAGAAAGTTAACGAAGAGAAAAATAGCTTGGCAGGGAAAAAGACAAAAAAGAAATACAAAGGAGAGAGAAGGTGGGAGGCAAACCAGAAAAAGCTTGATGAAAGAAAGATAAAAATAATACAAAATAGAAAAATAAAAAAGTTTTAGTCAGAAATACAATGTTATTGAATCAATGATCCTTCCTATGATATGAAGTCTTCAGATCCAGGCAGTCATGATTTTCTGTGCCTAGTTTTATGGAATAAGTGTCTTTCAGGTGTCATCCTTGTATTGGAAGCCCCTCTTTTTGTTGCCACCAAGGTATGTCTTTGCTGTCATTCGAAGGTGGGGAACATGCTCAACCCTCTGTTCTCTGCTAGATGTAGGTTTGAAAGGCAGGGGTTCAAGTTTAAATTAGCTCTCTTGAAATTAATGTCCCAAGCTGTGGGTTCTGGTTTCTTCCTTCTCTCCCCAGATATTTTTCTAATCTGAGATAGGGTTGGTTGGATTGTCTCTGCCTCTGCAACCTTGTTCTGTGCTTCAGGACACTGCCTCTCTGCTGTGAGTCTACTACAAGTCATTGGTCAAACATGGGTGTTTGTCATATGTCAAACTGCCTCTGGCAATTTGCTCTTTTACATGTGGGCTGGGCACTGCTCCTCTGGCCTAGTTCGCCTATCTTATGTGGGACCAGGGTACTACTCTTCCGGCATGAGTCTGCTCTTTCACATTGAGACAGAACCAAAATAATTTTCTTACTTTTTTTTTGTACTAGGAATCCCACTCAGAACCTGGCAATTCACAGGCAGGTGATTGTGTGACTGAGCTATATCCCTGGCCCAAAATAATTTTAATAGCTGTACAGCATTTTTTTATGTTTGTATTTTTTAAAAGAGAATACAGAATAGTAATAAAAAAGAAAAATAGAAATGATACAGAATTTTACTAAGCAAAACAACATGAATTTGAAAGTATTATTATTATTTTTGGTACCAGGGACCAAAGTCAGGACCTTGTACTTGCTAGGCAGATGCTTATGCTGCTGAGCTATCCCCCAAACCCCAAATCCAACAGTATTAGTTGCATTGCATAGTGTTATTTTCAAGTTAATTGTTCATATTACCAGATATATGCATGCAAAATTGGAAAAAAATAAGTTACAAGAAATTAAGAAAGAAAAAGAAAAAGGATTAAGCATTAATCGCTCTCTTCCATAGACCAGCAGAGTCTGCACAGTCTGCACAGTATGCACAGTACAGTTGTCCAAAGCATCCTGCTTACATAAGTAGGTAAATCTCTTTCCCCCACTCCCTCTCCTGTCCTTTTCCTCATCTCAGTAATTCCTCTGTTTTGAACAAGTTCATTCCATTTTCACAGTATCTTTTGTACCCTTCAGATTTTATTTATTCTTTCAGGTTCTTATACTAAGGAGACAGTATTATGTTTGCACATATTGGCCTGATTTATTTCAATTAAGAATATGGTATCTATTTCAGCAAACTTATCTTCACAGTATTTACTACATCTATATTGCTACACATTAATTTTTGTTAACTTATTTTGGTATTACACACAATATTATGATCATGCTGCTACATGAATATTAGTATATCTTACTGATTATTTTCTATTATGTGAATTCTTAGAAATGATATTTGTAGAACAAAGAGACTGAGTAATATTTGAGACTTTCATGGATTTTTCTTAAGCTGTATTCTAGAAATGTTCTATTTTTGTTTCTACTTATTACATTATGTTATATAGCTGTCTCCACAGTTTTGCAAATTTTGTAGGCAAAAATGATACATCATTTGGGAGGCTGTGGAGATGGCTCAGTAGAATAAGCGCTTGCTTGGTAAGCATAAGGGCCTCAGTTCAGTCCCCGGTTCCGCAAAAAAAAAAAAAAAAGTTACATCATTTGTTCTAAATTATTTTTTGTGAATTTTATCATTTTTATATATATCTAGAAACCACTCATATATTTTGTGAATTTCTTGTATACAATCTTTCTGCATTTGTGGTGTGTTCTTTTTATTATTGATTTTTATAAGTGTTTATATAGTAAAGATATATTATTATATGATCTTTATATTACATTTTCCCTAGTTATTTTTTTTCAGACAGTTGTAACTGTATTTCAGTCTTTTCAAAAGAAAGCCCTGGGGCTCCAGAGTCAAGTACGCCTTTTCACCAACAGTGAGCCCCAGGACAGAAGATGCAACAGAAGAGGACCTCTTCCTCCACAGCAAGTGTTGCTTTCAGTTGTGGCGTGGTGGAAAACAATGGGACTCTTCCTTAAAACTGGGCGGTGCTGAGAGGTGCCTGCCATACTGATTCCCTTATACTTCCTTCCAGTCTCTGAAAACAGAAAAATCGACTTCTCTGAAGACACTTGGTAACAGTTCCAAAAACAAAAACATGCTTCAAGGCACTGTTCTCTTGTTATTCTGGAACTAGTTCAATGGGCAGATGAGCTGGTTGATGCGCTCACTTCGATAGCCAGGTAAGCCCATCCCCTTGAGGAAGCCCACTCTGTTCTTGGTAGCATGCTGGGCCACAGATGGGCGGAAAGGGTGCAAGAAGCAGGCGATCTCCTGGAAATGTGCCCCTGAAGGCAATTTCGTGAATGAGATCTTCCAGGCAAATGACACCAAACTTGCCCAGGTGCTCCTCAATCCATGTTGTCCATTAGTGGGAAGGTCTTATTCTTGACCTTGCCTTGTCCATGTTTCAAAATGAGTTCCCGGACAGAGTTCAGATTTGGAAATCCCTAGGTCACATAAGGCTCCACTGTCTGCACCATTTTGAGAGCTTTGGGGGGTGACTTTAACAAACAACTTCTTCAGGTGAAGTCTTGCAGTTGTCTTTTGTACTAGTGAACTCACCCCATTAATACTTTGGAGCTGAACAGCAAAGGCCCAGGAATGTTCATCAGGTGAACAAAGCGTGAGGTTTCACTTCTAGTCATTTAATGTGCATCCCATCAAGCCGCTGTCGCCAGGAATCATGAAAGAAAGATTCCAGTCACTTAAATCTGATCTTTTACCTTTCTCTCTTTCTTTGCCAAAGGTGCCTGCTTTGCCTGGGTGGCTTTGAGGGCTTGATAAGCTTTTGTATTTTTCAGGAGATTTTCTGGAACCAAAGGGATCTTTTTTCTTTGCTCTTCTGTCATCTTTCTAGCATAAGGGCTACTGCTCATGCCTGTTTTCCCTAGTTATTTTCCTTTCTTTCTGATTCATAGTAATTTACATATATTTTGATGTAGTTGAATCTATAAATTCTTATTTGGCTGTCTTATATTTATTATTAGAATAAAGGTTTTGGCCATTCTATTAGATATTTACCTGTGGTTACTATTAGTTTTAAAATTTTTATTAGAATATTAACTTTATAGTTTTTTTAATTATGTATTTAGTACAGGGTCTACAGGGTCTCACTACAAGACCAGATTCCTAGTGATTATTCTGTTTTCAGCCTCCCAAGTGCTGGGGATGGGGCCAGCACAGCATGCTGGGGATCAAACCTGGTCCTTGTGTCTGCCTAAAGAACTTTATAGTTTGTGTGCAGTTGATTTCACATATTGTGAGAAAAGTGTCTACATGTCCTTTCAAGTAATGTGCCAATTTTCCCAGTATTTATGAATAATTGATCCTTTCCCCTTTCACACTAAAATGACACCTTTTTGTACACTGTACACTCATGTCAAGCTGTTTCTCTTCCTAGAATTTTTATACTCTTGCTGTGAACTATGTTTTCTGGTACAAGTACCCTTTGCAACTGTAATAACCTTATGTTAATTGTTTCAAATTTTGTTTTTTATTTGTACATGTTTGTAGTACATAATGTTAACATCCCTTGTGTGGAGTTGGTAAATGTAAATAATATATTTTAATTCTTCTTCATTACTCTCCCTCACTTCCTTTTCTACCCCCTCATCTTCTGGTCCATGTCCCATATGCAAAGGGTATTTGTGCCTATTTCATTTTCTGTTATTTTTCTCTGAATTCATATTTTGGGTTTCTCGTAAGGGAAACCATGCAATATTTAAGACTGTGTGTCTGTTTGATTTGACCTAATGTTATGGTCTCAAGGTACAACCATTTTCCTAAAATTATGAAAATTTACCCTTTCTCATGGCAGAGTAGTATTCCATTGGGCATAAGTACTTTTTAAAAATCAGTTCATCTGTTGATGGATGTGTAGGCCACTTCCAAGATTTAGCTATTATGTATTGGGCTGCTGTAGGCTGGAGCATGGGTGTATCATTGTGATGCGATGTCCTTAACTCTTTCGGTAATATACCTAGAAGATATATAGTTGGATCAAATGGAATTTCTTGTGTCAGTTTTTTTTAAGAATATTGATTTTCAAAGTAGTTGTATTAGTTCACATTCCCACCAACAATTTACAGTGAGTAGTTCCTGTTTCTCTGCAGTCACACCAGTACTTGCTATTTTATTTCTTGCTGATAGCCATTCATTGTTTCTGGAATAAGATCTAAAATTAGTTTTGTTTTAATTTGCATTTTTCTAACGTTGAAAAGATATTCTGGGGCCAGAAAGATAGCTCAGTGGCTTAAGCACCTGCCTGGCAATGCCAGGTCCTGAGTTCCAGCCCCAGTACCAAAAATGAAAATGATATTCTGAACACTTTTCATGCATTTGTTGGATATTCTTACTTCTACTGAGAAATATCTGTTAATTTCAGTTGGCCACTTTTATTTGGGGTTCTATCTTTTTAATTTTAGTTTTATTTTATCAGTATGGTTGCAGTACTTTGGAGTTTACATTCATCTTGGATGTAGGTTCATTTACATACTACATTTGTTCTCTTTTAAAAATTTCCTTTCCATTCCCTCCCATACCCTCCCTCCCTCAGTCTCTAAATCATCTTTCCCCATATTTGTTTTGTTTTTATTATTTTAAATTCATGTTTATGACTTGTAATGGTTATGTTCAATGTTTATGACTTGTAATGGCTATGTCCATCATATTTGGCACCAGTACACAGCATATAATTTTTTATTTTGCTCTTTGTACTTTGCCTTACTCAGGTAAAAGATACCACATGGTGTTTAAGATTTTATGTTTCATCTGATTCATTCAACATTATATTTTGCACATGCATCCATTTTCCTACAAATGTTCTGAATTCATTCTTGTTTATAGTTGAATAGTGATCCATTGTGCAGAGATACCACATTTTCTGAATCTATCCAAGTGTTGCTGAAATACAGGCTGCTTCCAGAATTAAATTGTTATAAATTGTACTGCCAAAAACATTCATATGCATGCATCACTGTACTGTCATATATATAGTTTTAAAAGATACCTGATGGAGGAATAGCTGGGTTAAATGGAATTTATAATTTTATTTTGTTGAGAAACCTCCATGCTGATTTCCATACTGGTCTGACTAATTGACATTCCCACCAGCAATGCAGGAAGGTTCTTTTATCACTATGTCCATGCCAACATTTGATTTTTATGCTTCAAATTCTTGATGATTGCTATACAGTTCTTTGCAATATTCTGTGTATTAGTGCTCAGCCCAAAAATAGCTGGCATTCTTTTTTCATTTTGTAAGTTGTCTTTTTCAGTCTGTCAGTTGTTTCCTTTGCTGTACAGAAACCTTTTAATTTGCTATTATCCCATTTGTTGATTCACTGTATTATTTCCTGTGCCATTAGTGCTCCATTCAAAAAGTCTACTTACAGTATGTTTTTAAGAGGTGTATCCATTTTAGCATCCGGCATATTATGTGTTTCTGTTATAACATTTAAATATTTGTTCCACTTTGATTTTTGCTTGGAACATTTTGAGATATATGGTCTAGCATTAGTCTTTTGAATTTTGATAGCCAGTTTACTAAACATAATTTAATGATGCTCTTTCCTGCAGTACATATTTTGGTCCCTTTCTCAAAAATTAGATAGCTAAATGTACCTGGAGTAGTTTCTGCACACTCTATTCTGTTCCATTGATCCACATCTCTTTATATGGTAGCACTGTCCTGTTTTTATCACTTTAGTTTTGCGTTATAACTTGAATTCTGGGATTATGATGCCTCATGCTTTGAAATTTGTTACCCAGGATTGTTTTTGCCATCCCTTCTGGTTCCATATGATTTTCAAGTTTTTAGTAGTCTTGGGAGGAATGTTGTTGGTAGTTTGATAAGTATTACATTAAATCTGTGTATCAGTTTTAGAAGTACGGCTATTTTAACTATATTTGTTCTGCATAAATAAAAATAGTAGATGCCTTTTCCTTTTCTGATGTTATCTTCGATCCCCCCTTGAGAACATTCTAGCTTTCATTAATTTACATTCTTGATCAGATTAATTACAAAATATTTTTAATTTTGATGTTATTGTGAATGTTACTGTTCCCCCAAATTCTTTCTCAATGAATTCATCACTGGTGTAAAAGAACTATATTGAGTTTTGTGTGCTGTTTTTGTGTCCTGTTATATTTCTTAATATACTTATTAATTCTAAGAGTTTTTGGTGAGCATTTTTGGTTTTTCTATGCAGAAAATTATGTCATTTACAAATGAGGATAGTGTCATTTCTTCCTTTCCTAAACATATCTCTTTTATTTCTTTCTCTTGCCTGATCTGGCTAATGTTTATCTAAGCTAATATCTTATTAGTATCTTCTGTCGACATGTTGATCATTTTGCCTATTATGTCATTATCTATCATTATCTATCAGTTATATCTTTTCTGATCTAAGTGAATACCTTATTGTTCTACTCCTTAAAACTTTCCTCCATTATGTATTTAAAACTTGTCCATGTGGCTTTTAATTTCTTACCCCTTCATGCTTCATGAATCAGAGGAGTTGGGTGTTTTGGCAGCATTTTATTGCTTTCTCTTCTCATGTTTCTACATTTTTGTGTTCAGATGTTTGCAGTTTTATTATACTGGAAGAGTATTTGAATAGTATGCAGAGTTTTTCAGCTAGTGTCTGCTTTTCAATGGTACGCTATGGGGATTTCTTAGTATAGGCCTTTGCCATTGTGCAGAGATCACCCAGCCACCTCCATTTTCTTGGGAGGGGAGGCTCCAGTGTACTTGGCTCGGTATTCAGTTCTCTAGGAATGGCTATATTTTTGTTAATGAAGCAAAATCCAAATATTGCCATACAGAGAATTCCTATTAATAGCAGGAACTATGCCTCTTTGAAATAGCAATAAAATGAGCAGCACAGCGGCAAAGACCAACTGGATATTAGCATTCCTAGAAACCAATAATATATCACCCATAGCTATAGAAAAGTGATCTATAAGCATAATGCATAAACACTAGGACAAAGAAAATATTGATGTATAATAAATATCTATTTACTGCAACAATTATAACTTCAGTAATGATAGAATAATTTTCAACAATAACACTATTGTTATTAACTGTCTAAAGATTCATGAAGATTAATGTCTATACAATACAGATACATGGAGTGGAGAACCAGAGGATAAAAAAATGAAATTTAAAAAAGTATTCAATGAGAGATGAGAGAGTGACATAAAATTAAGGATCCTTTTCAAGAACAAAATAAAGTGAATAATATTTGATAAAAATAGCAGAAATTCACAAACAAGAGACTTATCAAGAAAAGAGATGAAAATAAAGAAAAATATGAAAAAAATTATGAGAAAAATGAAAATGAAAAGTGAAGCCCCACTTCCCTCCAAACACAATGAAGGTAAAGAAGGAAAAAATGTCTTTGAGTGCATTGTTTCTTTACAGGATCTTCAGTCCTGGAATGCAGCAAATCACTGTTTTCTTCACCTACTTTTGCAGTCTGTGGGTTTGTGAGGTGCCACACTGCTATAAGCCCCAGACTGTGGTACTTGTCTATGCTAAGGCATGTCCTTGCTCATGTCAGTGGTTTGAGAAAACATTCAGATCATTAATCTCTGTTGTATGTACATTACAAGGTGGGGATTCAAGCAGACTGCTGGACTTTTGCCACCACTTCCAGATCCAGCTGCCTCTGAAAGCCACACTCACTGGGCCTGATTGCTTACTGTAGAGGGTGGGGCCTATGTATGACCTTTGTTGGGGAATTTTTGTCTAGCCCAAAACTCCTTAGCTGTTTCCTGTGCTGTGTCTCTTCTAGTCAGTGTGGGAGTATAGCACTAGAAACCCTGGAGTTACTCTTTCTCTCTTCATTTTTTTCTTTTTCATTTTCTTATGGTACCAGGGATTGAACTCAGGGTTCTGCACTTGCCAGGCAAGTGCCCTGGAGTTATTCTGTAGTTATTTTGTGCCTTAGCATTAATCATTCTCTTGCCCAATTGGCAACTATTACATGCTCTCTGGAAATATGCTGGCTGCTGCACTAGGCATCTTCTCCAGCCCTCATCTGCCATGAAAGAGTCACTTTCATAGAAGAGTCACTTTCACTCCATCCTGTTTTTGTAGTTCACAATAAGTGTAAGGTTTTTGAGGGACTTTCATGTCTGGTCATGTTCATAATTTCTCCCTGGAGCTGCTGACCCTTCACAATTACCTTGTCTTCCCAGGTGTTTGCCTTGTTCATGAATAGCACAATTGGTTTATAGATTTCTCTCCTGCCCTGTGCTTGGGGAAGCTAAATATAGATCTGGCTAAGCATTAGATAGTATTGCTAAGCATTGGCTAGGGCTAAGAGCAGAATAAACACATGGAAAATTTATCAGGGGTTAACATGCAAGGTGTATGGCTGTGTTGTTTACCTGTGGAACACATGGTTGTGTAGTCTGTCTATGGGATATGCAGCATGTTTCTGCATCTTCTAATGTACATCATAGCAAGCACTCATGACACACTGGAAGCACACTCATCCAAGGCCTGTAGTTTCTCAAAAATAAGGGATGAATAAAAACTCAAACAGCAGAAAATAAGTTGAATGAGAATCCTACCAGATGGTTTCTAAGATCAGAAGTATTTAGAGACAGGATTACCTCTCTATCCTGACACTGGTTACAGTCCAGGTCTTTTGGTTGATACCACCTCTACCCAGGGTTGGCCTTCCCATTGTCCACACCCAGAACTACACTAAACCAACCAGTGTTCTAGTTGGTCCAGTTATCTCACATCCATTTTTAATGTGAATCCATGATCCAGCCACCTCCCTAAAGCCCCACCTGTGAGCATTTGAGGAAATATGCCCTCTTGGGAAAAGATTTAACTCCTGGAGGGAAGGAGCCCAGTGCTATACCATGTGTTGTTCTACGATTAGCACATACGATAACAACTACTGTCCAGTGCCTCTTATGCTAATTCTCTTCCTACTGAAGGATGGAGCCTATCAACTCAGATATTTTCAAGAGAGGGCATCCTCAATCAAGGCACTAAGGAAAGCCTGAAAAGTCACTAAGGAAAGCATTGGCTATAGTATCACTAAGAGGAATGAATGAATTAAGACCAGTAAGCCCTAAGGATAGGGCCAAACATGGGCACAGTTCTGGTTAGCTTCCTAGAACCAGGCATTGAGGAATCTGTGAGACAGCAAGAGTTGCACAAGTGTGCATTGTCTATAATTGTTGTGGTTTGGGAATGGAGAAAAGATACTGGAGAAGTATTGGTGTAGGTACTCTCCACTGCCCCCCCAAAAGCCTCTGATCTCTGTGCCCATGTCAAATACTTTCTGATGTCTGTCCTCCAAATGCATTTGAGCTCAGTGCCCATGCACAATCCCTCGCCATCCACCAAAATTTTCTGAGCTCTCTTCCTGTACAAATTTCCTCCAGTTGAATCACCAACATACTGAATTCCAAGGAGGAGCTCTCTCTTCGAGGGAGCCCTAAACATAACTAAATGCATGGGCTAAATAGCAGCTCTTTCCCAGGTGTGGACAGAGAATTTGGCACAGGCAGGAAGTTTTACAGGACACACTCATCTGGGTGATAGTATAGAAAAAGTAATTTTCAAGATTTAGATATTATCAGTTGTGCTGTTTAAAACATGAATATGCCTATAAAAGCCTCAAGTTTTTCTTTTTATAGTTCAGTAATACTCAGTTGTATAAAAATAACACACTGTTTTTATCCATTCCTCAGTTGATGGGCATTTGGGTTGTTTCCAAGATTCATTTATAATGAATTATGCTGTTATAAACATGGGAGTACATATATTGCTGTGGTATGATGTTTTCAGTTCTTGTGGAAAATACCCAGTGGGGGAATAGCTTGGTTGAATTGTACCTCTAAACCTATTTTTTGAGGAATCTCCACACTGATTCCCACAGTGGATATACCAGTCTGCACTCCCACCAACAGTGGAGAAGGGTTCTTTTTCTCCCAAAACCCCTCCAGCACTTGTTATTGGCTGACTTTTTGATGATACTGTTCTTCATAAGTAAAATAAGACAGACTCATGTCTGTAAGCATATGGTCTGCCTAGTGTAAGAACCTGAAAGAGATAAAATCTGTAAGGTACAAGAGATACTGTGAAAGCAAAAAAAAAGTTCAAAAGCAAAGAACAACTGGGATGAGGAAAGGAGAGAAGAAAGAAAGAAGGAAGGGAAAAAGAAATACATATGTATGTACACAGGATGGCTTGGATAACTGTACTGCTGCTTTCTGCTGGTGTATTGAAAGGAGCAGTTAGTGCTTAAATATTTTTTCTCCTTTTTAATTTTTTATAAATTTTGACCAATTTTGCATGCTTATATCTCGTAATCTGAACAAACTAATTTGCACACTACAATATGCAATATAACAACTATTTTTTAATTCCTATCATGTTGTTTAGTGAAATACTGTATTGTTTCTTTTATTTTTTTATTTTTTTATTTTTTTTGCAGAACTGGGGATTGAACTCAGGCCCTTGTGCTTGCCAGGGAAGCGCTTATTCCACTGAGCCATCTCCCCAGCCCCATGTATTGTTTCTAATATTTTATTTTTACTATTTTTATTCTCTTAAAAAACAAAAAACCAAGTTTATTCCTAGAAAACATGAATATGCATGCATCACTCAAAAAATGTCTTTAACTCCTCTGGAAAGATACCTAGAAGGTAATAGGGGGTTTAATGGAATTTCTATTTTACTTTTTTGAAGACTATTCATGCTGTTTTCCATATGGTTGCACTAGCTTACATGCCCATCGAAATGTAGAAGTGTTTCCTCCTTCCCATAGCCCTTTGTTACTGTTTGATTTCTTCATAGTAGTCAAGTTATTCTTTCCAGAATAAAATGGCATTCTTACTGCTGTTTTAATTTTTATTTCTCTAATGGCTAGTGATATTGAACATTTTCTCGTGTTTTTATTGGCCATTTGTACCTCTTGCTTTTTGAAAACTCAATAGGACTATTGTGTGCTAGGAAGAGTGTAGAATTCTGAACTCTTGCTTTTACTACACTACGCTAGGATCTCCCATGGTAAAGATTTTTTCATAATGTTAACTAAATTAGCTATTGGGCTTCATTGAAAATTAGTCCCAATGTTCCTGTAACCTCTGGAAGGGTTTATTTAACTTCTTCCTCCCCTTCTTTATACTTACTTCTCATACCTCCTCAAATTCCCCTGTCATCTGCCTTCTTTTGCATTACACAAATATGATCAGGACAACATATTTTGTAATATATTTAGTACAGGGTTTACAGGGTGTCACTACACATATGGGACTTGTAGTGATTCTCCTGTTTTCAGTCTCCCAAGTGCTGAGTTTATAGGTGTGCACCACCAAGCCCAGTCTCAATCACCATCTCAGTGAGCCCCTGGGGCAGGGCTGGCACAGTAGGCTGGGGATCAACCCACAGATCCATGCATCTGCCTAAGGAGACACTTTAATCCACTGAGCTTTTGGCCAGCCTTTAGATAACATATTTTTATTCATTTTTGTTTTTAAATTTTCATTTCATTTGCTCTTCTATTTGGTATTTTTGTAAGAGGTAAGTGGTAGGCAGTGAGCTAGTAAGACTGTAGAACTAATCTTCAATCTCTCTAGCTTTTTACCTAGGTGTTATGATTGCTGCCTAAATGTCTCCCCAAATCCTCATGGGCTCACAGGTGGGGCTTTGGGGAGGTGGCTGGATTATGCATGTAAATAGATAATGGACGTGTGATACCTGGGTTAGACTGCTGATTGGTTTAGTCTAGTTCTGAGTGTGGATAATAGGAATCCCACTGTGGGTCTGGGTGTCACCAACCAATAGGCTTGCAGTTCAGATGGAATAAAAAAGGAAAGGAAAGCTCATTGCTGTGCCACTTGCATGCCACATGTTAGAACCAGCAAAATATAGGCTGAAACCTATATAACTTGAGTTAAACCTTTTTTCCTTTAATTTGTGGGTGTCAGATATTATATTTTAGTGATGAGCAAGAAAGACATTAGACATAGTAGCTTCTGTCACACAAAGGGCTTTTCCAAAATTAGTTTTCTAGTTCATTCATAAATAAGATGTAATGCCCCTAGACTCTTTCTTGCTTTATTTAAACTTTCTCTCACCATTCATTATTTTCTGTTTCACACCCTCTGAAATTCCTCTCCTCCTCCTTTTTGCATGATACAAATACTATCAGCATAATGTATCTTTTAAAGCTTTTTTTTTACTTTTAAACATTTATATTTATTTACTTTCCCTTTTTCATTTTTAGTTTTGATAGTTCCTTTCTCCCTGTCTGAGAATGTATATTTGAGATATTTGTATATGATAAATGGATAAAGAGAATTAATTATAGTTTATTTTATGTAGTATCTTTTATGGTAATGTCAGTATAACCCTCGGCAAATACGGTGTGTGGACAATTTAAATGTAAGCCTTCTATCAACACATTGATTGGTTCTGAGGCTTTGTTATACCTTCCCTCGATATCCAATTATACTTTCCTCTGTTTCTTTCATTTTCCTGCCCTGGAAAAAAGCTTCTCAAACCTCATTCCACCTGTTTTTCCATTCCAGATATAATAATGGTATCAACAAACTCTTCTCTCTTTTCTTTGCTTCATTTGGTGTTATCTTTTTTTTTCTCCATTCTTTATGAGCTTTTCTTTTCTTTTTCTTTCTCAGTTTTCCTTCACTCATTCTTTTTATTCCAGCCTACTTGTCATCAATACTATGTGATTGCCTTTCATAGTTATTTTACAAAGTATGTTTTTTTTTTAAATTAAGGCTTGAATTCTATGATTGTTATATGTGTGGTTCTGCAGATCCTTATATATAGCTATTAGTTGTTTTCTCCTTACAACATGGTGAATGGAATTAATCCTGGCACACTGAGTAGGTTGAATAGGTCCATTAAAATTAAAACATAAACAAGGCTGGCTGGGGAGATGGTTCAGTGGAATAAGCACTTCCCTGGCAAGCGCAAGGGCCTGAGTTCAATCCCCAGTCCCCTCCCCCCCAAAAAACCCCAAAAAACAAAAAACCATAAACAAGGCTAAGGCACATCACAGGGAGACATACAATAATTAAAGTGGTCTTCACAGTATCAACAACTTATCCAAAAATTGAAAAAGGCAATTAAATAGAAACAGTAATGAAAACCTTAACAACTAAAAAAAGCCTAAGACCCAATGGATTCATGCCTAAATTTTACAAGAGTATCAGTTCAGAACTTATTCTAGTACTCTTCAAACTCTTCAACAAAATAGAAAGGGAAAGCCTATCACTAAACTCATTCCTCAAAGCAAGCATTGCTTTTATCCCAGCACCAGACAAAAACTCGATATAAAAAGAGAAAAATACAGACCAATATCCTGAATGAAAATAAACTAAAAGTCCTTAACAAAATACTTAAAATGAGATTTCAGCAAATCATTAGAACAATCATAAAACATGACCAAGTTAATTTCAACCTAAGGTTGCAAGGTTGGTTCAATATAGGCAAATCAATACACACACACACACACACACACACACACACACACACAAATGTAACACATCACATAAATGAAACTAAGGATAAAAGTCATGAAATTTTCTCAATAGATGCAGGAAAAGCTTTGTAGAAAATTGAGCTCTCATTCATGTTAAAAAAGATAACCTTGAGAAAACAGCTATAGGAGGTCCTTCAAATTGATAAAAAAAAATTACGACAAATCCTCAGTAAACATCATACTAAATGGGTCAAACCTGAGCGCATTCCCTCTAAAAGAATAAAAGAAGGTATGCATTCTCAGCATTCTAACTGAGTATAATATTTGAAACTTTAGCCAAAGTAATCAGGAAATATGAATAGGAAAGGAAGATGTCAAAGTGTCCTTATTTTCAGGTAAAATGATTCTTTACAATAAATACTCCAGAACTCTACCACAAGGTGCTTGGAATTCATAAAGGCATCTAGCAAAGTGGCAAGATGCAAAATCAACATACAAAAGTCAGTAGTGTTCATTATACATTCATAATGACCCCACAGAGAAAGAAATTAGATAAACAGTCTCACTCAGTACCTTCACAAAGTTAAATACTATAGAATTTAATTAAGAAGATGAAAGATCTCTATAATCAAAAATACATTACAGGGGCCTGCCCCTTAGCTCAGTTCTTTAAGTGCCTGCTTCAACAAAGCAGTCAGGCTCAGGTTGCTGTGGTTCGATCCCCAGACCTCAAGCCAGCTAAACCTGCCCTGAAGGCATTCGGAGGAAAAAAAATTACTGTGAAAACAATTGAATAGGGTTGTATAAAATAGCCATCCCTATTCCTGGATAGGTTCAAGCAATGTTGTTAATATAATCACAGTCCCAAAACTTAAATAATATAATTCCTATCAAAATGCCAATAGAATTATTCACAGAACTAGAAAAAGCTACCTTAAAATTTATTTGGCCCAGAAGATTCCCCAAATAGCCAAAGTAATCTTGAGAAAAAAGCAAAGCCGGAGACACTACAATTCTGAATTTTAACCTATACTATAAAGCTGCAGTAAAACAGCATGGTAATGTTGACTGTTAGAATTGTGAATGCAGAAACAACCTTATGCACCTTAGCCATCAGATTTTTGAGAAGAGGGCTGAAGAATATACAGCCCTTTTAACAAATGTGAAAACTATGCAGAAGAATGAAGATTCTTATCTCTCACATTGTACTAAAATAAAAATGATTTGAAGACATAAATACAAAAATAGCAACAGTAAGTCTGTTGGTAGATAAAGTAGGTAATTCTCTTAAAGACATAGGCAAGCATTTTCTGAATGTTACTCCACTTGAACAAGAAGTAATACCAATAATCCACAAATGCAATTAAATCATAAAGCTCCTGACTGGGAGAGAAAACAATCAACAGAGTAAAGAGACCACCTACAGAATGGGAAACCATTTTTGCCTGCTATTCTTTGGGCAGAGTGCTAATATCTTGAATACTTAAAAAAAAAGAAAATGGAACAAAACAAGACAAATTAGACATTCCAAAATGAAAGACCTGATCAAGAAATAGACAAAATGAATAGACACTTCTCACAAGTAAAAGTGCAAATGTTCAATAAATACATGTATAGATTCTGTGTGATGAATGTGATCATTATGTATATGTACATTTGATCAAAATTAATATAAAAATAAGTACATGAAAAATGTTTAAGATACTTAGCCATTAAAGAAATGTAAATCAAGATAGTACTGAGATTCCACCTTAGTCCTGTAAGAATGGCTATTATCAAGGAATCAAAAATAGCAAATGCTGCCAAAGCTGAGGGGAAAAAGGTATGCTACTATACTATTAGTGATAATAGAAACTAGTACAGTTACTATGGAAAAAGTCATAACACACAGACACCTCAAATATAGTTATTCCATTTGAACCACAAACAGTTTAATTCATCATGTTACAGTGATATTTCCTTATTTAAAGCAGTGCAAATCACAATATCTAATTTTTCAAATCAGCTATAGTTTTTCAAATCGGCTATATATTTGTCTATATCCATTCACCTATCTACAGGTGAATGGATAAAGACAATGTGGAATATAAACACAATGGAGTACTAATCAGCTATAAAGAAAGATAAATTTGATTAATTTGGAGGAAAATGGATGGATCTTGAGACCATAAAATAGGTGAACTAAATCAGACATCAAAAGTTAAATACTGTATGGTTTCTATTATATGAGAAAACCCAAATACAAATCATTTAAGAGGAAAATAAAGGAGTGATTTTAAGAATGAGGAGGTAGACCTTGTGGAGATGGGAAATGGATATGGAGAAGACAGAAAGGGAAGAGGAAGCTGAAGAGTAAAAGTGATTAACATGTAAATATACATGTATTAAGTCCTGTAAATGAATTTGATTATATGTTCTTCATATATAATGGCAATAAAACAAAAATTTCACTGTTATGTCCTGCTTATTATTCCATGTATATTTCTCTTTTCTTGTCTTGTTTGATTTTCCTGGTATGGGGGTTAAAATTGCATGCTGAAAAAATGTTCCAATGTTAAGGTCCATTCCTAGCTCCCTATATGGTAGCATTTACATTTATTTTATTCACTTTTCAGAGTAATACCAATTGTGATTTTGTCTGTAATTTTGATACATTCATAGGTTAAAAGGAGAGCAATTGACCTTTATAATGTTTGATATTACCATACAGGAACATTTATTTGATTTTAAAAATGTCTGTCCTCCAGAACTCAACTTTGAAAAGGCTGTGACTCTTTTCTGTTGATTAAGGTACACAGCTTGAGGGTGGAACATGCACTGTTATGCTAATGACCAATTGGTCCATCATCTGACCTCTTTTCACAATTTGCCAACTGGAAACACTGGAAAGAAATTGGCATGCAAGAATTTAAGGGCCTTCTAACATTTAACTCTCACTGTGTCCTCAGATATTTATATTTATACAAATCCTTCTTGTTCATTACGGGATTTTTTCCTGACATAAGGTACCCTGTACAAGTTGTATTACTGTTACAAAAGAACCTGAAATTTCCCAAGTGAGCAGCAATATGTCAACACTTAACTAATTAGGAGAAACCTTAGCACATAAAGGAGCCACAGGAGGGCTGAGATTTTAAGCAGGGAACTAATTTTAAATCACAAAGTGTGGATAGGAAACTAAGTGATGACATTCTATAACTTGGTTGTTATCATTTCCAGATACACCTACACAGTGTCAAACACAAACACATACATGTTCTGTTGTGTGCTTTTGCACACACACACACACACACACAGACACACACAGAGAATTTGCTGTTCAAGTTATTGAAGTAGAGTTCATCTTGTTCTGAAAAAGTGTAACTTCCACTACTGCATTACTTTATTTTATTTGAAAAATGTAGATGTTAAAAACTTTCTTTAATCTATTAGGGATCTATGAAGGTTGTTGCTGATAACCTTTGGAGATAACTTGAAAATGAAGTAAATTTTCCAGTGGTGGAGGCCCTACTGTTATCACAAAGAATAAAATTCCATTGGCCAAATGAATTTGAGTGTGTTTAGGGGATGTAACTAAATTTCTTACTCGATTGTATGTAGTGGTAGTGTTGTAAGATACTAGTAGGAATAATCTGTGAGGTGCTGATCATAATGTGTTCCTTTAGATACAAAGAAATAGGCTTTCTTGCTTATATCAAGAAGTGCCATGAGGATAACATTTATGAAGAGGAGATACAGAGCTCATACCTCTGAAAGGGTGTGGTAAAGACCTCTATAAGCTTTGAAATATTTTGAAATGTTTTAATGAATGAAGCCAGTCACAAAAGACATCATAAAGTAGATTATTAGTTCCTTCAGATTTGTTTAAATAATTAAATTCTTGGCTACATATAAGGCAGGACAAAAGGAGAATGGGAAGTATCTGTCTACATGTGAGGTTTTTGTTTTGAAATATTTTCTAAATGGAGTGTGATGATGGCTATATAACCTTGGAAATACAGTCATCCATCCATATCTGTGGGTTCTGCTTCTGCAGATTTGATGAACTGCAGATTGAAAATATTTTTTAATTATATTTGTACTGAACATATATAGATAGGTATGGGTTTTTCTTGTCATTATTCCATAAATTATCCAGTGTAACAACTATGATATAACATTTATATTTCATAGGCATTATAAGTAAGCTAGAGATGATGTATATAAGGGGATACATAACAGGAAAAACCTCCTACACTATTTTGTTTTTGTATTTTAGTACAGGTTGTACACGGTCTCATTACACATTGGATTCATAGTGATCCTCCTGTTTTCAGCCTCCCAAGAGCTGGGAAGAGAGGCATGCACCACTACACCCAGTCTCAGTTGCTTCTCAGCGTGCCCTGGGGGTGGGGCCAGCACTGCACGTGGAGGGCAGTGTCCATCCCAGATCTCTGTGCCTGTGTAAGCAGGTGCTTTTATATGCTGAGCCATCTGGCCAGGCCTACTATGCCATTATGAAAACGAACTTGAACATTTTTGCATGTTGGTATCTTTGTGTGTGTGTCCTGAAACAAAACTTCTGCAAATAGGAAAAATTTGTAGTTGAAACTGACTCTTATAATTTGGATGAATTTTATGACATGCAGATTAAATCTCAAGCTTTTTTTAAAAAGGTGTACAAGGGACTGTCCTGCTTCAAGGTTGTATATGGTGAGATTTTTGGACTTATGTGTAAACATAAGAAGTATATAATTCTTTATGCCTATTTTAAAATATATTCTTATTTTTAAATGTTTTTTTATCATATTCTGTAGGGACTTAAAGTTCAACATATCAATACTTGAGGAAAAATACCTTTTCCATATTATGCCTAAGATGTTTCATATGCAGACAGGTAGTGAGGTTAAGCTTAACAGCCTAAGTTCTTTGATAATAACAATAAGCTTGTCTTCTGGATGCTTAACAACCTAAGTTTGCAGACCAAAATTAGAGAAAAAGGAAGGCTACAAGGAATGCCAACATTTTGGCCCTAGCCTTCCAAGGTCACTTAAGACTCAGGACATATGAGAACTTGTACTGTAACATCATGTAACTTGATAGTGTCCCAAATTTTCTGATCAAGGAGATTATGGGGCCAAAGAGGAAAGTGATCAATGATGTAGAGTGTGCCTAAGGAGAGTCACATGGAGAGAAAACATTCTCTCAGGCTTTCACAGAGAGCACATTGGCCAAGCAATGGCCTTGACTCATCCACATGGCTGACACTGACAAAGGTTCTACAATCTGAGGTACAGGATCTCAGGATAAATCCTGAGGGGATTTCACTGACCTTATCAGACCCAAAAGCTACAACTCTTGTTGCATAGGTCCTGCTTTACCTTGGTCTTAACCATCCAGCAGAAAAGTATAAAAATGAAATGTAAGAAGGAAAGCCATGCTGTTATGTTGAGCTGTGGGTGACTCAGGTCAACAATTTCTGACATTGCTAGTCAAGCAGAAGACCCAATACTATTATGGGCTACTGGACTTTTTTAGAATATTTTGCTGAGTTTACACACCTATAATATTCAAATAACGGAACTTAACAAAAAAAAAGGGTATACAGATGTATGTCCATTTTGTATCTGTGTATTCAAATTTGTTAGGATGGATATGTAGTTACATTCTCTTAATGAATGGAGGGATTTGTCCTAATGGTGTTTGTAAATAGGATATCAAGTCCGCATCTTGTACAGCAATTAACCACTAGGAAGAATGTATGCAATGTGTTAATTATCAAAACTGTCCTACCAATTTGATTTGAAACTGTCTCATTGCTATTTGTTTATCAATAAAATTATGGGAAAAAAGAGATTAAAAAAAGAAACAAAAAAGAAAAATAAAAAAGGGGTACTAGATAATACTTACCAAATCTGGTGACTGGGCTGACCCTCTTAGTCTTGAACAAGTACCTGACTCTGGTTTATCTCATAAAAATATCAACATCAGAGAGTTGTTCTACTAAGCAAAAGATGTAATAATTAAAAAATACCAGTAATTGTCATATAGGCTACCATCAAAGATATAAAAGTCTTAATGACTGATACAATAAAGTCAAGTGTTCAATTACAATTGAGGATCCAAGAAGTTAGCAAGACGGCAAAAGTAACCATGTGGGGTTGGAATGCAACAATCCCTTGAGTTAATTTCTTTGTGTGCTCCTGTTTCATATTCCTTTCTTGATTTCTGAGTTGTGCAGCTTGTGGGGGGGCATCAGGTAGTGATTTCAGTAATGTAAAGAACTATAGATAATCTGACCTTAAGCAACTATGCATGAAGTCTTTACATTTGATGATTTATCCCCAAATCCTAGTTTACTCCAGATCACTTATATTGTTTGTTCTGGATAATTTTCCCATCAGGCCTAAGCATCTGCCATAGATCTTCCTATTGCATCAAATTTAGAAGCTTTGCTTTTTCATGAGACAGTGAAAAAGTTGTGATTTTTGAATTTCTAATTGGATTGGGACCATGTTTCCCATGCATGTTATTAGGGGACTCAATCTAGAAATGAAGAATAAACCATGTTTCCCTTCTTGGAACTAGTTTGTCTGTCTACTTGTCTTTCTAATCACAGCTGCTTGCTTGGTCAGCTTCTGTTAGGTGGTCTGGGGGAACTGGGGCACTGTTGAATACTTGCCCTGAGAACTTGTGCTAATCCAGTATAGTTCTTTTCCTTTTGCCAATTCACTTAATGAAGTTCTTCAGGATGGCTCTACTGAGGTTTGGTAAAAGTGAAAAGGAATATTGAAACTAATTAAGCTTCAGTCACAGGAAAAAAAAAAGCATAACTGGTGAAGACAGAGTTAGCAGCAGAGACAGCAGTAGCTCTGAGCCATACCAATAAGTAATTATGATATAGCCAATGGAAAAATAGAACTTTGCAGCTTGAATTCAAAAGGCCTGACAGAAAAGCTTTCACCTTGCTCATGGAATTCATAGAAAGATTGATCTTTAATATCTGTAAGTATTGCTCAGCGGATTAAAGTGCCTTCTTAGGTAGAGGCAGGGGCTGAGAGTTCAATCCTCAGGCCTGCCCTGCCTACTTCACCACCAGGGCTTGCTGACACTGCGATTGAGACTGGGCATGGTGGCTCACCTCTGTAATCCCAGTACTTGGGAGGCTGTAAACAGGTGGATCACTATGAGTTCAATCTATGCAGTGAGAGCCTGTAGACTCTGTCCTAAAATACAAAAAAAAATCTTTAGGCAACTAAAGATATTATGGACTTCATGCTGCCACTCCACCCTTTTTTTAAAATTTATTTTTATTTTTATTTTTTATTTTTTCAAAGTTTTATTGATAAACAGATAGCAATGAGACAGTTTCAAATGAAATCGGAAGTACAGTTTCAACAAATAATACACTGCATATATTCTTCTTAGTGGTTAATTGCTGTACAAGATGCGGACTTGGGATCCTATTTACAAACACCATTAGAACAAATCATTCCATTCATTAAGAGAATGCAACTATATATCTATCCCAACCTCTTTGAATACACAGATACAAAATGGACATTCATCGGTATACCCCATTTTTTCTAAGTTCCGTATTGAATATTATAGGTGTGTAAATTCAGCAAAATATTCTAAAAGAGTCCAGGAGCCCATAATAGCATTGGGTCTTTTGTTTAACTGGCAATGTCAGAAATTATTGACCTGAGTCCCCCACAACTCAACTTGATCTTACCGACTTTTGTAGGATTTGATAAAATGAACCAGAATTTGGGAATTCTTAATGAAAAGTTATAGACATGCTAACAATATGATTACCAGAATAAGTCAGTCTTCTTGCTTAAGTACCATTCTTGATATGTAGTATAATAGTTCTTCAATTTTATATGGCCATTTGGTGATAAAATTTTGGCTGCTTAGTGATGAGATAGCTTAGATTATCTTGGTGGCACTGCTCCAGTAAACTGCACTAAAACAGGAGGTTCTTCAGAGTTCTTTGAGGGGGGAAATGAATCCTTAAGAGCAAGGAGGTATTCTGCATGGTACTAAAATAAATTTGGCAAGACAGCAGTAGGGAGAAGAGTGACATTTTGGAAACCAGTTTTAAATAACAGCCTACAGATTCAGTTTCCTTTCCATGGAAGAAGATATGTGTAACATTGATAAATACTGCCAGGAACATTTCAATTGAGTTGACACACTTTGGTAATGGATTCTTTTAAGCACTTGAATACCCAGGAGCAAGTGAATAGTTATTATCCTCCTCTCACTTCAGGGGGACCAGGTGGCTAAGTAGAAGAAACAATGGCAGATACCTCTAGGCCCTTGACCTAGCTTCACTAGTGATTTCCTATTGGCATTGGGCCTTATTTATTTAATGATTCACTTCAATATTTCTTGTTTGCCAAATGGAGTATTAAACATCTTTAATGTTATTCATTTAAGTATTAAATCTGAGAAGATAGAGCTATGGCTGCTTTCAGTAAATTTTGCATCTGATGCCTCAAAAGTAGAAAGTGAACTAATAGCTCAACTCTGAACTCAGAACCCTATGGGGTATCTTTATGTTCTCCATTACACAGATGAAGAAAGCATGTCTCAGTGAGACTAGGTTACTTGTCCCATTTCACACTTTATAAGTGATAGAACCTGGATTGGAATCCACATTAGGCAGATTCAAGAGCCTGACCCTTTAATAACAAAACTGTGCTGCTTCTTTGTATAGAGGAACTGACATTTCCTAAAACAAACAGTTTATTCATGAAATATAGTTTCCCTTTATGGAGTAAGAGAAAAAACCATTTAACTGTCTATAGTAACAAAATGGTTTTGCTCAGCCTCATTTTCTGGTTATTTGAGACTATTCATATTTATTCCACTTTTCATTAATTTAGTGATGGTTAAGATTGATTGTAACAAAGGAGGACAAACCTTAATGAATGCACACATTTCAAGCCTCAAATTTGCTGTGGTAACATTTTCTTTAATAATTCAAGTGAATAAACTGACTCAAAGGATGGAAAAATGCAAAGTCGCACAGGGGTGTGAAGATAGGGATTTATGGACAAATGGGCTTTTACTAAAATCATATTTACCTACTTAAGATCTCATTTGGTGTCAAAGCTTATTCTTTAGCTTAGTGATAGAGAATTGCTTTTTCTTCCCAGGACATGCTTGGGTACTTCATGTTCCTGTGCTTTTGCTCTTGCTATTCTCTCTGTTTGATACACACTCACAATACCCACATTCTCTCATCCCTCCACTATCTAGTTCATTGATTCCTATTCATAACTTAAATACCCCTTCATGTTTCCTCACTATCCTCTATATCCCCTATGGATTAAATCAGTACATACCACTGTATCCATCTCTCTCCATATCTGATTCCTTTTACCAGGCTTTAATCCTCTTAGTAGCAAGTATTGTGGGCTTTTTGTTTGTTTGTTTGTTTTCTGAGAGGAGGGCTCACTATGTAGTCCAGACTGGCTTTTAACTTGTTTATGAAATCCAGGCTGGTGTTCAAGTCATAGTAATCCTCATGCCTCAGCCTCCTGAATTACAGGCATGTATTACCACACCTAGCAAGTACTACAGTTTCATTTATTTTTCTTTTTCATTATTTTCTTTCCCATAATTTCACTGATAAATAGCAATGAGAGTGTTTCAAATCAAATTGGTAGGACAGTTCCAATAATTAAGACATTGCATACTGCCTTCCTTGTGGTTGTTTGTTGTTGTACAAGATGCAGAAATGATATACTATTTAAAAACAGTATTAGAACAAATCCCTCTATTCCTCGAGTTAAGATAATGTAGCTATATATTTATTCTAACCATTTTGAATGCACAGATACAAAACAGACATTCATCTATATCACTTTTTTTTTGCTTAGTTCCATTATTTAAAATTTCTACATATGGAAACTCAGCAAAATATTCCAAAATAGTCGAGTAGTCCATAACAGTATTGGGTCTTCCACTTGACTGACAATGTCAGAAGTTGTAGACCAGAGTCCCATACAGCTCAAAATAAAAACATGGCATTATTTCCTTTTCTGCATAATTTTATTGATAAACAAATAGCAATGAGACAGTTTCAAATCAAATTGGGAGGACACGTTCAATAATTAACACGTTGCATACATTCTTCTTAGTCCTTAATTGCTGTACAAGATGTGGACATGATATCCTATTTACAAACACTATTAGAACAAATCACTCTACTCATTAAGAGAATGTAACTATATATCTATCCCAAACATTTTGAATACACAGATACAAAACGGATAGTCATCTGTATACCCTTGATTTGTTAAATTCCATTATTTGAATATTATAGGTGTGTAAACTCAGCAAAATATTCTA
>NW_004524747.1:6137782-6138294 GCF_000260255.1 Octodon degus
AGTGTCTCTGCTTTAATGTTTAGATCTTTAATCTATTTTGACTTTAGTTTAGTATATGGTGATAGACCTGGGCCAAGTTTTAATTTTCGGATTGTAGAGAGCCAGTTTTTCCAGCACCATTTTTAAAGAGGCTATCTTTCTTCCAGTGAGTATGTTTGGCCCCTTTGTCAAAGATAAGGTGACTGAGTGTGTTCGTTGGGGCTTCAGCGTATTCTCATCTATTCCACTGATCATCAGGTCTATTTTGTTGCCAGTACCATGCTGATTTTATCACAGTAGACTTGTAGTATATTTTGAAGTCAGGAATTGTAATGGTACTGCCTCGTCTTTATTGTCCAGGATTGCCTTTGCTATTCTAGGTCTTCTCTGGTTCCAGATAAATTTTAGGAATGATTTCTCTATGTCTGTGAGGTATGTCGGTGGTAGTCTGACAGGGAGTGCATTAAATCTGTACAACAATTTTGGGATTATGGCCATCTTCACAATGTTCGTTCCTCCTATCCAGGAGCATG
>NW_004524747.1:6138753-6141468 GCF_000260255.1 Octodon degus
AGTTTTTTGGGTCTTCCAAGTAAAGTATCATGTCATCTGCAAATAAAGATAATTTAACTTCTTCTTTGCCTATTCCTATTCCTTTTATTTCTTTCTCTTGTCTAATGGCTGCAGCTAATAATTCCAGCACTGTATTGAATAAGACTGGTGATAAAGGAATCCTTGTCTTGTACCAGATCTAAGAGTAAAAGATTTTAGTTTTTCCCTATTTACGATTATGTTAGCTCTTGGGTTTTCATCAGTGGCTTATACCAGATTGAAGTAGAGGCCATCTATTCCAATTTTCTGTAGGACTTTGAACATGAATGAGTGTTGGACTTTGTCGAAAGCATTTTCTCCATAAATGGAGATGATCATGTGGTTTTTAGTTTTCGCTCTATTGACATAGTGTATTACATTTATAGATTTTTGAATATTGAACCTTCCTTGCATTCCTGGGATGAATCCTACCTGGTCATGGTGTCTGATCCTCTTGATGATTTTCTGTATTCTATTTGCTAGTATTTTTTGAGGATTTTGGCATCTATGTTCATGAGGGAGATAGGCCTGTAGTTCTCTTTCTTAGTTGTGTCTTTCCCTGGTTTTGATATCAGTATAATACTTGCCTCCACGAATGATTTTGGTAGGATTTCTTCCTTTTCAAACTCATGGCAGAATTTGAGGAGTATAGGGACTACATCTTATGTAAATGTCTTGTAGCATTGAGCTGTGAATCCATCCGGATTTGGACTTTTCTTTGCCGATAGGATTTTATTTACATCTCGTATTTCATTGGCTGTTATTGGGCTATTGAGAGTGGTTATATCTTGTCGATTCTGTTGTGCTAATTTGTACGTTTCCAGGAGTCTTTCCATTTCTTCTCTGTCTTCTGGTCTGTGAGAGTAAAGATTCTCAAAGTAGCTATTGATAATCTTCTGAATTTCCACTGAGTCTGTGGTAATTACACCCTTTTCATTCCTTATTGCTTGTATTTGAATTTTTTCTTTCCTCTGTTTCATGAGGTTAGCTAGAGGCTTATCAATTTTATTTAATCTTTCAAAGAACCAGCTTTTTGCTTTTTTAATTCTTTGAAATTTTTTCTTTGTCTCAATTGAATTAATTTCTGCTCTAATCTTTATGATTTCTTCCCGTTTGGGCTCTGTGTTTGGTTTGTTCTTCCTTTTCTGATTGTTGAAATTGCAGCATTAGGGTATTTATTTGTTTCAGTTCTGTTTTCCTAATGTGTGAGTTCACAGCTATGAATTTCCCTCTTATAACTGCTTGCATCGTATCCCATCAATTATGATAAGTTGTGCTTGAGTTTTCATTGAATTGTAGATATTGTTGAATTTCTTCTTCAATTTCATCTGTGACAAATTAGTTGCTGAGTAGGGTGTCATTTAATTTTCACGTATTTAAGGTTTTTTTCTGGTTTCTTCTGATATTTATTTACATTTTCATTGCATTGTTGTCAGATAATGTGCATGGGATAATTTCTGTTTTCTTACATATACTTCAGCATAACCTATGGACCAGTATGTGGTCTACTTTAGAAAATGACTCATGTGCAGCTGAGAAAAATGTGTATTCAGCTGTGTTTGGGTGGAACACTCTGTATATGTCCACCAAGTCCATTTGTTTCAAGCTGTGGTTCAGTTCTGTTATTTCTGTGTTGTTTTGTCTGGTTGAACTATCTTTTGGGGATAAGGGGGTGTTAAGGTCTCCTGTTAAAATTGTGGCATTGGATATTGGATTTTTCATGTCCATTAAGACTTGCTTTATTTAGTTAGTTGCTCCTGTGTTTGGTGCATACATATATATGAGTGTTACCTCTTCCTCTTGAATTTTCCCCCTAAGCAGTAAGTAGTGGCTTCCTTTTTTTAAAAAAAATTGTTATTGAAAAACAAATAGCAATGAAAGAGTTTCACATCAAATCGCCAGGACTTTTTCAATAATTAGCACTCTGCATACATTCTTCTTAGAGGTTAAATTGCTGTACAAGATGTGGACTTGAGATCCTATTCACAAACACCACTAGAAGAAATCATTCTATTCATTAAGACAATGTAACTATGTACCTATTCAAACCAGTTTAAAGACACAGATACAAAATGGACATTCATCTGTATACACTTTTTTAGTTAAGATCCGTTATTTGTATGTTATAGGTGTGTAAACTCAGCAAAATATTCTGAAAGAGTCTAGTAGCCCATAATAGCATTGGGTCTTCTGTTTAACTGGGAATATTAGAAATTCTTGAAATGAGTCCTGCACAGCTCAGCATAACAGCATGGCTTTACTTCTTATATTTCATCTTCATACTTTTATTTTCAAAATTTTATTGATAAACAGATAGCAATGAGACAGTTTCAAATAAAATTGGAAGTACAGTTTCAACAAATAACACACTGCATATTTGCTTCTTAGTGGTTATTTGCTGTATAAGATGCGGACTTGAGAACCTATTTACAAACACCATTAGAAGAAATCATTCTATTCATTAAGAGAATGCAACTATGTATCTATCCTTACCACCTTGAATACACAAATACAAAATGGTCTTTCATCTGTATACCCTATTTCTTCTAAGTTCCGTTATTGAATATTGCAGGTGTGTAAACTCAGCAAAATATTCTAAAAGAGTCCAGTAGCCCATTATACCATTGGGTCTTCTGTTTAACTGGCAATGTCAGAAATTATTGACCTGAGTCCCCCACAGCTCAACATAACAGCATG
>NW_004524747.1:6162219-6172242 GCF_000260255.1 Octodon degus
CATCCGCAAATAAAGATAATTTAACTTCTTCTTTGCCTATTCTTATTCCTTCCTTTTCTTTCTTTCTCTTGTCTAATGGCTGTAGCTAATGATTTTAGAAGTATATTGAATAGGAGTGGTGAGAGAGGACATCCTTGTCTTGTACCAGATCTAAGAGTAAAAGATTTCAGTATTTCCCCATTTAGGATTATGTTAGCTGTTGGGTTTCCTGTAGCAGGAAGCTCTCCGCACACTCACCGCACCTGGGCTAGGACTCTTTTAATGTCATTTGTATCGAATCCTTCTTTCTCATTGATGCCTCTTAGTCTCACATTGTTCATCTTTGCATCAACTTTTAGGTGATGGATTATTCTTTCCTGCATCCTCATTGTTTTTAAGAGACATTTTCTTACCTTTACACTAGCTGCACCAGCATCTTCAATAACTGAAACTCTGTCTTCACTTTCACTTAAACGGTTTTGCAAGTTTGTGATTGAAATTTATATTCCTCTCTATCTCTTTGACTCTGCTTCATGTGATCTATTACTTTCCTTTATTGTTCATTCAAGGAATCTGTCATTTTTCTAATCTCTTCTATTTTTTTTATCAATGTCTTCTTTAGAAGCAGTTAGAAATTCTTTTACTGCAATGTTTTTTTTCAGATTGGGTTTACTCCCTATGTTTCTGTAGTTGCTTCTTTACTTCTGATGCTAAGAGTTCTGAGAATTCTTTTTTTATTTCAGAAAAAAATTGCACTCTGAGTTCCTCTATGACTTGCTGCTGTTGGTTATTTACTGTCGACGCTCTTAATTCATGCATTTCAGCCGAGTTAGTGTCCTCTGCACTCGTTCTGAGTGGGCATTGTGTTTCCTCCATATTTTTCTGCATTTGATTCTTTAGTGCAGATGTTATTAATTCAGGGATTTCTTTTTTATTTCCAATCTGAGTTCCTCTATACCTTTCTGCAGCTGTTTCTTTATTTGAGAAGCCATTGATTCATTGCTTTCAGCTGTGTGATTCCCAATTTGTTCTGTGTTAGTGTCCTCTGCACTTGTTACAGGTGGTCTTGGGTTCTGAGGTTGCATTTTGTTCATTCTTGTCATTTTGCATAGCACTGTCTTCTGACCTTTGTTGTAGATCTTCGTTTTAGTGATAACTTTAGCACATGCTGAAGTTCAGGTACAGATCTATAAACTTTGGATTTATCCAGCTGTTCCTGGCTTGGGTCTCGCTGCTGTGCTGAGCTCCTTCCTGCTGCTCCCCTTGAGGGTGAACCTGTTTTGCCCCACTGGCAAGATTTTCTGCTCCTGGAACAGCTGGGTGTTTATCCTCTACACTCTCTGCAGGGATTGCTCCTGCAAATTTACACCCCAGTCCTGTATGCCAGGCCTGACCTGAGCCTGGAGGGAACAAGTTG
Organism: Octodon degus; assembly: GCF_000260255.1. Lineage (NCBI taxonomy): Eukaryota > Metazoa > Chordata > Mammalia > Rodentia > Octodontidae > Octodon > Octodon degus. The sequence goes on from NW_004524747.1 coordinate 6,163,616, forward strand.
GAGTAGGTGGGAGAGGCAGCTCTCCCACACACTCACCAGACCTGGGCTAGGACTGGGTCTTGGGGTTTCTGGAACGCGGCAGATATTCCTACTCTTTGGGCAGGTTGGGGGATGTGCTGTGGAGTGGTGGGGGGCCTCCCAAGTGTGTGGAGGAGGGTCTCACCCACGCTGTGCCTGGGGTGGGATCAGTAGTAGGCCCCGCCAGTGCATCGTAGCAGGAAGCTCTTCCACACACTCACCAGACCTGGGCTAGGATTGGGTCTCAGGGTGTTGGTTTCTGTTTGGCCCTGTCCTCTGTCTCTAGGTGTAGCATTGTCATGGGGTTATTACCCCAGTGCTTCCCAATATTGTTACACAGGTAGAACAAGTGATTAAAACAGATATCCTAGCTACAGCAGTTCAATTAGCAATAATAATAACATTAAGCAAAATTTAGAATTTGATGGACTTTGCTAAATTTGGTTTTGTACTTTAGACCACAGGAACAAAATATATAGTTATCTAACTGAGCAAACATAAATTGGGAGTTTGTATGCAAAATTTTTCCCCTTATTAGAGTGGATTTACCCTGTGTTCCTCTGGTTAGGTCATTTATCATGTTCCAGGTGTTTCACAGCATGTAGGGTAAGGGGTCAGGCAGGGTCCTGAGTGTTCCACACTGTTTGCTGGTCCCTCAGTTCAGGGGAATGGGTTGGGTACCTCATTCTTCCAGCCAACAGAGATGCCCAATTTTCCCAGCAGTTCTGTGCTCATGTCTGTGGTGCAACAGAATGGGCTGGGTACTTGGAATCCACCAGCCAAGCTCAACTTCCTGGCTTTTTTTTTTTTTGCAGGCCCAGCAATCAAACTCAGGCCTTTGTGTTTGCCAGGCAAGTGCTTATTCTAATGAGCCATCTCCCCAGACCCTTGCCTGGCTTTTGAGGAGAAATGTGTTTCTTAGTTTGTAATTGTCCAGTTTTCTCAAGGTGCCACAACGCTTTGAAAATTAGGACTTTGCAAGCCTATGTTGAAATATTGAGAGACTGTTGAATGTTAATAAAGCCAAGAATTGGGGATCATTTGCTCATATAGGTAGTAGCTAAAAATCTCATCTTGCATTTTTGAGAAGAATGTTTCATATCTCACCAGTGATATAAAAATAGTTTCATAACTACAAAGTGCTAACTAAAGCATCAGTGAGCAAGGTAAAAGTGTTGTCTAGTAAATGAACATGTGTATCATACATGATATTTGTGTTTCTATATGTCAGAGACAGGAGAGGTAGGTAATGTGCTAAAAAAATTCTGGTGATAGTTTTTATACTGAGAGCTGTACAGAAATTGCTGGGAAAGATTCAAAGTCTATGAAATTGCTTCAAGCCAGCCACCAGACCCGACATGTAAGATCATCCACCTGCTTGCCTGCTCCCTGGATCATTTTTTCCAGCCAGAGCCCAAGCCCCACGTGTGTGTGCGACCTTCCTCCAGCTCTTCTGATCCCTTCCAGCCAGAGTGAAGGCCTGGCGTGTCAGTGAGACCTTTTACCTGCTTGCCTGCTCCCCAGATATCTTTTCCAGCCAGAGTCCAGTTCCAACGTGTGTGTGAGACCTTCTACAGGCCCTCAACAGATGTCTTTCCAGCCAAAGCCCAGGCCTGGCATGCTGCAGCAGGAAAAACCTGAGCATAGTAGCCAGACACAAGCCAGGAACATCTGGAGGAGTTCAAACTTGGTAGATCTGGACTCAGTAACCTGAGACACTTTACCAGACCATGATCTATGACAGCATCCCCTCTCATTCTCTCTTGAACAAGAAAGGGTGCAACAGGTAACTGGGGTGAACTAGTCTGCCTGGAATACCCTATGTACATGAAGGGGAGGTGATCAGACAGAATGTAGGGGAACTAATTTAAATACAAATTCCCAATTTACTATCTGCTTACCTACACAGACATAATGTTTGTTCTTATGGTCTAAAATACAAACCCATTGTTTATAAAAGTTTGTCAACTGCTAAATATCACTACGCATTAGTAGTGTTCTTAATTGTAGTTCTGTAATACAAAACTGTAACTTCCTTAGCCACATAATCTCTCTTGGATAAGGATTTTGGTAGGTGCTAAGGTAATAACTGTAACAAAACCCTACGTCGAAGGTCAGAGGACAATGTTATATAAAATGAAAAAGAAAGGGACCAAAATGCATTCTCAGGCCAAGAGCCCACTGAGAACAAATGCAGGAGACAATACCATAGAAGAAAGTGGAAATCACTTACCTAAAATCTCTGAAATAATTAAGTCCAAAGTAAAGAAACAACTACCAAAATATATAGAAAAAATCAGACCAGAAATAGTCTCTGGGGCTGTGGAGATAGCTCAGTAGAATAAGTGCTTGTCTGGAAGTGCAAAGGCCTGAGTTCAATCTCTGGTTCCACAAAAAAAAAAAGAAAGAATCTCTGAAGTAAAAAAAGGAATGATAATAATGAAAGAATTACTAACTGCTTCTAATGAAGACACTGATAAAAAATAGAGAAGAATAGAAAAATGATGATATTTACACATGTGGGTCTTCTTAATTTCACTTATGAGTGTATCTTCAAGTGGCATTCACTTACATATTAAGGCTTCCAGTTTATCATTCTTCATAGCTCAGTAATATTGCATTGTATAAAAATACCACATCTTTCACAATTTTATTTTATTGAGAAATAAATAACAACGAGACAGTTTCAAAACTGATTAATATGCTAAGATGTCTCTCCGGTAGGTGGATGTTCAAGAAGAAGGGGGTGGTGAATGAAAGCAAGAGACAGGAAGAGGAATACTGTGGGACAGTCCTGCTTCAAGGTTGTATATGGTGAGATTTTTGGACTTATGTGCAAACATGAGAAGCATAGAATTCTTTATCCTATTGTTAAAATATAATCTAATTTTTAAATGTTCTTTATCATATTATGTAGGGACTTAAGGTTCAACATATCAATACTTGATGAAAAATACCTGTTCCTTATTATGCCTAAGATGTTTGAAATGTAGTGAAATAGTGAGGTTAAGCTTGATAACATAAATCGTTTGATAATAACAATAAGCTTGTCTTCTGGATGGTTAACAACCTGAGTTTGCAGACCCAAATTAGAGAAAAAGGAGGGCTACAAAGAAAGCCAATATTTTGGCCCTACCCTTCTAAGGTCAATTAAGACTCAGGACATATGAGAACTTGTACTGTGACGTCATGTACCTCGGTAGTGTCCCAGATTTTCTGATCAAGAAGGTTATGGGGCCAAAGAGGAAATTGATCGATGACGTGGAGTGTGCCTAAGGAGAGTCACATGAGGAGAAGACACTCTCTCAGGCTTTCACAGAGAGCACATTGGCCAAGCAATGGCCGTGACTCATCCACATGGCTGCACTGACAAAGGTTCTACAATCTGAGGTTCAGGATCTCAGGATAAATCCTGAGGGCATTTCACTGACCTTCTCAGACCAAAAAGCTACAACTCTTGTTGCATAGGTTCTGCTTTACCTTGGTCTTAACCATCCAGTAGAAAAGTATGAAGATGAAATATAGGAAGTAAAGCCATGTTGTTATGTTGAGCTGTGGGGGACTCACGTCAATAATTTCTGACATTGCCAATTAAACAGAAGACCCAATGCTATTATGGGCTTCTGTACTCTTTTAGAATATTTTGCTGAGTTTACACACCTATAATATTCAACAACGGAACTTAAAAAAAATTGGGGTATAACTATGAATGTCCATTTTGTATCTGTGTATTCAAAGTGGTTGGGATAGATATATAGTTGCATTCTCTTAATGAATAGAATGATTTTTTCTAATGGTGTTTGTAATTAGGATCACAAGTCTGCATCTTGTACAGCAATTAACCACTAAGAAGAATATATGCAGTGTATTATTTGTTGAAACTGTACTTTCGATTTGATTTGAAACTGTCTCATTGCTATATGTTTATCAGTAAAACTTTGAAAAGAAAAAAAAAGAAAAAAACTGATTAATAGGACAGTTTCAACAATTAATACATTGTACATTGTTATCTTCTTAGTAGTTATCCATAGTACAAGATGCAGACAGGATGTCCTGTCCAAACACTATTAGTACAAATCTTTCTTCTTATTGAATTAAGCAAAAGTAGCTGCATAATAGATATCCTAACTATTCTGTATATACAGATACAAAATGGTCCTTCCTTTGTATCCCCTTTTTCTGTTTAGTCCCATCTGAGATTGATATTTCATTGGCATCTAAATACTATAGGTGTGTAAATTCAGCACAACAATCCAATACAGTCCAGCAGTCCACAGTAGTAGTAGGTTATCTACAGAAGTTGTTGACTTGAGCCTTTCACAGCTCAGCATATTAATATGGCTTTATATACCTCGTTTTTCATACTTTTCTGCTAGATGGTTAAGACCAAGATAAAGCAAGACTGATATAACAAGAAATGTCACTTTTGTATCTGATAAGGTCAGTGAAGTACTCTCAGGATTTATCCTGAAACCCTGTACTACAGTTTGCAGTTGCTTTGTCAGTGTCAGCCATGAAGATGAGTCACAGCCATTGCTTGACCAATTTGCTCTCTGTGAAAGCCTGAGAGAAGGTTTTCCCTCTAGGTGACTCTCCTTAGGCACATTCCAGGTCATTGATCGCATTGCTCTGTGGCCCCATAATCTCCTTGATCAGAAAATTTGGGCACAACTGAGTTACATGATGTTACGGTATAGGTTCTCTTATGTCTTGAGTCTTCACTGACCATGAAAGGCTAGGGTAAAAATGTTGGCTGTCCTTGTAGCCCTTCTATTTCTCTAATTTTTGGTCTGCAAACTTAGGTTGTTAAACCTCCAGAAGAGAAGCTTATTATTACCTTACAACATATGCAGTTGGATTTAACTTCACTATCTGTCTGAATATCCAACATCTTAGGCATAACATGGAACAGTTATTTTTCATGAAGTATTGATATGTTGAACTTTAAGACCTTACAGAATATGGAGAAAAAGTTAAAATAATGAAAAATATTTAAAGGATATGAATAAACAGTTACATATTTTTACTCAGAAATTTAGAAATCTAACCAGATACAGCATTGCAGCAGGACAGTCCTGTGACATTTTTTTCCCTTGTGTCTTTTCATTTATTGCCCTTTTAAAAACAAAGAAACACTTGAGAGACAGCATGGTAGTAGTTGGTATATCATGACAAGAAGTACGTATTTAGAAGACCAGAATGACAGGCATTCCAAGTGTGACTCTTCTATTACACATTGGTATCTTCAGTACAGTTGCTTGCTTCACAGGTATCAGCATATATAGTTAGTCAGGGTGAGAATCCTACCAATTAACTGCTAGTTTCAAAAACTGCTGATGTTTCTCAGGATCATTGCCTTACCCATCTTGTGCATATAAATGTATGGCTTTGCCCTTGTCCTGCTTCCCAGGTTTTCTCCTTGCACTCTCCGCGTTCTCCAGTCCTCTAGTTCTCACTTTCTTTTTAATTGTGATATACCTATTTATATTTCTTATTCTGAGATCTTATACTGTGGAGACTATATGATATTTACACATGTGGGTCTGGTTTATTTCTCTTATGAGTATATCTTCAAGTGGCGTGCAGTTAAATATAAATGCTTAAAGTTTATCATTCTTTTTCTTCTTTTTTTCATAATTTTATTGATAAACAGATAGCAATGAGACAGTTTCAAATTAAATCGCTAGGACAGTTTCAATAACTAACACACTGCATACATTCTTCTTAGTGGTTAATTGCTATACAAGATGTGGACTTGATATCCTATTTACAAACACCATTAGAACAAATCATTCTATTCATTAGCAGAATGTAACTATATATCTATCCCATCCAATTTGCATACACAGATACAAAATGGACATTCATCTGTATCCCCTTTTTTTCTAAGTTTCGTTATTTGAATATTATAGGTGTGTAAACTCAGAAAAATATTCTAAAAGAGTCCAGTAGCCCATAATAGCATTGGGTCTTCTGTTTAACTGGCAATGTCAGAAATTATTGACCTGAGTCCCCCACAGCTCAACATAACAACATGGATTTACTTCCTATATTTCGTCTTCATACTTTTCTACTGGATGGTTAAGACCAAGGTAAAGCAGGACCTATGCAACAAGAGTTGTAGCTTTTTGGTCTGAGAAGGTCAATGAAATCCCCTCAGGATTTATCCTGAGATCCTGTACCTCCGATTGTAGAAAGTTTATCATTTTTTATAGCTGAGTAATACTACATTATATAAAAATACCACATCTTTTACATCCATTCCTCAGGTGACAGGCATTTTGGTTGCTACCAAGATTTGGCTATCACAAATTATGCTGCTATAAATAAAGGTGCACATATATCACTGTGATATGATGTTTTGAGTTCTTCTTGGAAAATTCCTAGTGGGAGAATAGCTGGTTTGAATGGGATTTCCAGTCCTAGTTTTTTAATGAGTCTCTACACTGATTTCCAGAAAGGTTGCACCAGTCTACATTCCCACCAACAGTGGAGAAGTGTCCCTTTTTCCCCAAAGTCTCTCCAACATTTGTTGTTGGGTGATTTCTTTATGATAGCCATTCTTTCTGGGGTTAGATGGTATCTCAGTGTTGTTTTAATTTGCATTCCATGGATGAGTAGTGATGTGGAGCATTTTTACAAATACTTTCTTGCCTGTAGAAGTTAATCTTTTGAGAAGTGTGTGTTTATCTCAGATAACCATTTCTGGATTGGGTCTTTAAATTTGGGGCCCTAATGTGTTTTAGTTCTTTGTAATTTCTAGAGAGAAGACTTTTGTCTGAGTGCTTGTTAGTTAAGATTTTTTCTACATTTCTGGGTCATCTTTTCACTTTGTTGGTAATTTCTTTTGATGTGCAAAAACGTCTCAAGAAGAAGAGGTCTCAGTTGTTAATTCTTTAAAATATTACCTGTGTGATTTGGTTTTTGTTCATGAACTGTTTGCCTACCCCTATGGCTGTTCTGTAACAACCTGTAACTCATTGGTGTCCCATATTTTCTGATCAAGGTAATTATGTAGCCATAGAGGAGAATGATTGGAGATGTATAATTCACCTAAAGAGAATCACTTAGATGGAAAACATTCTCTCAGGCTTTCACACAGAGCAAATTGGTCAAACAATGGCCATGACTAATACACATGGCTGACACTGACAGAGGATATACAATCTGAGGTACAGGATGTCAGGATAAATCCTGAGATTTCACTGACCTCATCAGACCCAAAAGCTACAACTCTTGTTGCATGGGTCCTGTTTTATCTTGGTCTTAACCATCCAGCAGAAAAGCATAAAAACAAAGTATAAGAAGTAAAGCCATGCTTTTATGTTGAGCTGTAGGGGACTCAGGTCAACAATTTCTGACATTGCTAGTGAAGTGGAAGACTTAATACTATGACGGATTACTGGACTCTTTTAGAATATTTTGCTGAGTTAACAAACCTATAATATTCAAATAACAGATCTAAACAAAAAAAGGGGATATAGATGAATGTCCATTTCATATCTGTGTATTCAAAATGGTTAGAATAGATATATAGTTACATTCTCTTAATGAATAAAGTTGTTCTAATAGTGTTTGTAAATAGGATATCGAGTCCACATCTTGTGCAGCAATTAACCACTAGGAAGAATGTATGCAATGTGTTAATTATTGAAACTGTCTTACCAATTTAGTTTGAAACTGTCTCAATGCTATTTGTTTCTCAATAAAATTAAGGGAAAAAAACCATCAATGTAAATGGACTCAATTCACCAATTAAAAGAAATAGACTGGCAGAGTGGATTGAGAAGCAAAATTCAACAATATGCTGTATACAAAAAGCACAACTTTGGTGGCTGAAGAGCTAGCTTGGTGGTTTAAGCACCTGCCTGGCCAACGCAAGGGTGTGGGTTCAATTCTCAGTACCACATGCCGTGCCTGTGCCAGCTCTCCATAGTAAGACCATGTACCAAATAAATAAATGAATAGATTTCAAAAAAACCCCACAACTTCACTCATAAAAAAATTTATAGAGTCCTACCACAGGTCCAGTGAGTGTGTGGAGAGATTCTTGCTACCCTGCACCAGCAGGAGCAGTCCCAGCCCAGGCGCAGCATGGGCCGGACCCACTCCCACCACTTTGGGGTGGTCTCCACCACTACACAGCACCTCCCCCACCACGCCCACTGAGTAGGAATTTCTGCCGCATTCCGGGAACACTCAGATGCAGTCCTAGCCCAGGTCCGGTGAGTGTGTGTGGAGAGCTTCCTGCTACCCTGCGCTAGCGGGACCAGTCCCAGCCCAGGCGCAGCGTGGGCCGGACCCTCTCCCACCCCCTTGGGTCACCTCCCAGCACTCCACAGCACCTCCCCCACCACACCCGCTGAGTAGGAATTTCTGCCGCGTTCTGGGAACCCCCAGACTCAGTCCTAGCCCAGATCCGGTGAGTGTGTGGGAGAGCTTCCTCTTCCCCCTACTTCACCTTGCCCCCTCCAGGCAAAGCTCAGGCCTGGCATACATGCCTGGGGCGTAACCCGCAACTGCAATCCCTGCAGAGAGTGTACAGGATAGATCCACCCAGCTAGTCCAGGAGCAGAACATCTTTCCAGAGGGGCACAACAGGTTCACCC
>NW_004524747.1:6177326-6180000 GCF_000260255.1 Octodon degus
TACCTGTTCCTTATTATGCCTAAGATGTTTGAAATGCAGTGAGATAGTGAGGTTAAGCTTGATAGCCTAAATCGTTTGATAATAACAATAAACTTGTCTTTTGGATGGTTTACAACCTAAGTTTGCAGACCAATATTAGAGAAAAAGGAGGGCTACAAGGAAAGCCAACATTTTGGCCCTAACCTTCTAAGGTCAATTAAGTCTCAGAACATATGAGAACTTGTACCGTAACTTCATGTACTTCGGTAGTGTCCCAAATTTTCTGATCAAAAAGATTATGGGGCCAAAGAGGAAAGTGATTGATGATGTAGAGGGTGCCTAAGGAGAGTCACATGGGGAGAAAACTCTTTCTGGGGTTTCACAGAGAGCACGTTGGCCAAGCAATGGCCATGACTCATCCTCATGCCTGACACTGACAAAGTTCTACAATCTGAGGTACAGGATCTAGGATATAACCTGAGGGAATTTCACTGACCTTCTCAGACCAAAAAGCTACAACTCTTGTTGCATAGGTCCTGCTTTACCTTGGTCTTATCCATCCAGTATAGAAGTATGAAGACGAAATATGGGAAGGAAAGCCATGCTGTTATGTTGAGCTGTGGGGGACTCAGGTGAATAATTTCTGACTTTGCCAATTAAACAGAAGACCCAATGCTATTATGGGCTACTAGACTCTTTTAGAATATTTTGCTGAGTTTACACACCTATAATATTCAATAACGGAACTTAGAAAAAATGGGGTGTACCGATGAATGTCCATTTTGTATATGTGTATTCATAGTGGTTAGGATAGATGTATAGTTGCATTCTCTTAATGAATAGAACGATTTGTTCTAATGGTGTTTGTAAATAGGATCTCAAGTCCCCATCTTGTACAGCAATTAACCAGTAGGAAGAATATATGCAGTTTGTTATTTTTTGAAACTGTACTCCTGATTTGATCTGAAACTGTCTCATTCCTATCTGTTTATCAATAAAATTTTGAAAAAAATGTAATTTATAGGCTGAGGGCCACATGTAAAGCATCTTTGTGTCCTCAGGGCTCCTTAAGTAGGAAATATTTGCTAACCTAAACTGCCAGGGTTTCTCAGAAGCTAATGGCCTTGAATAAGCCAAATGTTGCACAAAGTACCAGAAAAGAGAGGGAGAGAGAGCAGGATGTGAGCCTAGGTAACCATCTGCTGCAGGCTGGTGCAGCTTTGTGTCCCTCACCTTCCCCCGGCTTTGCCCTGCTCTCTCTAAAGGTGTGGAATAGCATTCTGTTGATACCTGGAATCATGATGGACTCCTTGTGGACACTCACATCCCCATACATACCTAATTAGTCTCTAAGGACTGTGTCATATAGACAGTGTGAGATGGGCTGAGAGCATTGACTCTGGAACAAGGTTTCCTGTATTCAAACTCAGACTCCACCACTGGCAACGTATAATCTTCAATGTGTGTCTGTAATCCTCTGAAACTGCTTGCTTGGGCTGTTGTGAGAATTAAATGAATTATATGGCAAGCACTTAAAAAAAGAAATTTGTAGGCTGTAAGTCAAATGATGTAAAACAATACTACATGCCCCAGCACCTCAGAAAAATGCATGGGTAGCAATCCTGTTCTCAGTCTCAACTTCAAACTAAGAATGATCAAACAAAATAAAGAAGGCCACTACATACTGATTGGGGGAATATGCAAGAGAAAGAGTTAACACTCATAAATATGTATGTACCAAACTAGGGAGCACCCAAATATATAAGACAAATATATAGTGACATAAAAACTCTCATATCCAGTACCACAATATTAGTAGGAGACCTTAACACCTGCCTATCCCAGAAAGATAGGTCAGGCAGACAAAATTTTAGCAAAGAGGCAGCAGAATTGAACCAGAACTTGGAACAAATGGACTTAGTGGACATATACAGAGTGTTGCAAGCAGCCACACCTCAAAACATATTTTTTTCAGCTGCACATGGGTCATTTTCTAAAATAGACTACATAATAGTCCCTAGATCATGCTTAGGTATATGCAAGAAAACAGAAATTATCCCATGCATGTTATCTCACCACAGTGCAACAAAACTGGAAATAAATGACAAAAGAAACCAGAAAACCCTATGAATACATGGAAATTGAACAACACTTTTCTGAGCAACCAATCAGTTACAGACAAAATTAAACAAGGAATTGAACAATATCTACAATTCAATGAAAATTCAAGCACAACATATTGGAATTTATGTGATGCAATGAAAGCAGTTCTTAGAGGGAAACTGATAGCTGTGAACTCGCACATTAAGAAAACAGAATGAGAATAAATAAATACCATGATGCTGAACCTGAAACATCTAGAAAAAGAAGAGCAAACCAAACCCACAGCCAAAAGATGATAAGAAATTATAAAGATTAGAGCAAAAATTAATGCAAATGAGGCAAAAGAATACGAAGAATTAATGAATCAAAAAGCTGGTTATTTGAAAATTTAAAAAAATGATAAGCTCTTAGGTAACCTCATAAAAAAGAGGAAAGAAAATACTCAAATTCAAGCAATAAGGAATGAAAAGTTTGAAATTACCACAGACGCTATGGAAATTCAGAAGATTATGAATAGCTATTATGAGAAATTTTACTATCACAGAATCAAAGACACAGAAGAAATAGACAGATTCCTAGAAAGGTACAAATT
>NW_004524747.1:6180537-6187697 GCF_000260255.1 Octodon degus
TATGCAGTGTATTATTTGTTGAAACTGTACTTTCGATTTGATTTGAAACTGTCTCATTGCTATATGTTTATCAATAAAACATTGAAAAGAAAAAAAATCCTAGCAAATAGAACACAGAAAATCTTTAAGATTATATACCAGGACCAGGTAGGATTGATCCCAGGGATTCAAGAATGGTTCACCATATGCCAATCTGTAAATGTAGTACAATATATCAATAGAGCCAAATCCAAAAATCACATGATATCTCAATTGATGGAGAAAAGTCTTTTGACAAAGTCCACTCATTCATGTTCAAAGTCCTACAGAAAATTCCAATATATTGCCTCTACCTTAGTCTGATAAGAGCCTTGAATGGTAATTCAACTGCAAATATAATTCTAAATGGGGAAGAACTGAAATATTTTACTCTCAAATCACGTACAAGACAAGGATACCCTCTATCACCACTGCTCTTTAATATAGTTCTGGATCCACTAGCTAAAGCCAATAGACAAGAGAGACAAATAAAAGAATAAGAATAGGTAAAGAAGTTGTTAATCTACATTATTTGCAGATGACATGATACTCTACTTGGAAGACACAGAAAACTCCATCAAGAAGCTACTAGAATTTTTTTTCTATTTTAGGGAAGGGTCTACAGGGTGTTCAGTGTCTCACTACTAGATTAGACTCATCGCCCAGTCTCAACTGCAGTCTCAGCATGCCCCAATAGTGGGGCTGGCATGGCACTACTAGAATTAGTACACAATTTCAGTAGTATAGCAGGATGCAAATTCAATTCCCAAAAATCAATAACATTCCTCTACACATAACAAACACACTGAGAGAGAAATTGAGAACCAATGCCTTTTACAATAGCACCACAGAAAATGATATACTTAGGAATTAATATAACTATGGGAGTAAAAGATTTATTCAATGAAAATTTCAGTACTCTGAAAAAAGAGATCATAGAGGATTTCAGGAAATGGAAAGAGGGGGCCAGGGAGATTACTGAGTAGAATGAGCGCTTTCCTGACAAGCCCAAGGGCCTGAGTTCAACCCCCAGTTCTGCCAAAAAAGAAAAAAGAAAACGGAAAGAGCCAGCCAAATAGCTCAGCAAATTAAAGTGCCTACAAGCAAGTGCAGGAGCCAGATGTTCAATCTCCAGGCCTGCTGTCCATCCCGGGATTCACTGAGAAGGCAATTGAGACTGGGTGTGTTGGTGCGCACCTGTCATTTTAGCTCTTGTGAGACTGTAAGCAGGTGGATCACTATGAGTCTGATCTAGTAGTGAGACCCTGAACACCTTGTAGACCCTTCCCTAAAATAAAAAATACATAAATAAATAAAATAAAAATAAAATAAAATGGAAAGATATTGCCTTCTCCTGGATAGGAAGAACCAATATTGTAAAGATGTCCATACTCCCAGAATTGTTATACAGATTTAATGCAATCCCTATCAAAATATCACCAATATATCTCACAGATGTAGAGAAATCATTGCTAAAGTTTATTTGGAACTAGAAAATCCTAGTATAGCAAGGACAATCCTGGGCAGCAAAGGCAAGGTAGGAGGCATTACAATTCCTGACTTGAAATTATACTACAAAGCTACTGTGATAAGGGCTGCCCAAAGAGCTCAGTGGATTGAAGTGCCTGCAAGCAGACTTGGGGACCAGGGGTTTGATCCTTGGGCCTACCCTGCCGGCCCTGCCCCCAGGGCACACTGAGATGGCTGGGTGTGGTAGCATGGGCCTGTAATCCCAGCTCTTGGGAGGCTGTCACCAGGTAGATCACTATGAGTCTGATCTAGTAGTGAGATTCTGAACACCCTGTAGACCCTTCCCTAAAATACAAAAATCAAAGAAAAGAACTACAAAGCTACTGTGATAAAATCAGCATGGTATTGGCAATAAAGTGGACCTGAAGATCAATGGAATAGATTAGAAGATTCAGATACAACTATAAACATGCTCAGCCATCTCAAAATTGGCTCTCTACATGCCAAAAACTAGAACTTGACCCAGGTCTATCACCATGCACTAAACTAAAGTCAAAATATATTAAAGATCTAAACATTAAAAAGAAACACTAAATCTCATGGAAGAGAAAGTAGGTGGAATTTTGAAGACATAGGGATAGTCAAACATTTCATGAATAAAAATCAAATTGAATGGAAAATACTTGAATGAAGTATTGGGGGCTTCTACTTATTGAGAAGTTTTTACATGTCAAAAGAAATTACCAACAGAGGGAAAAGACAGCTCACAAAGTTGTAAAACTATCTTAATAAGCACTAAGACAAAGTTCTTCTATCTAGAATTTATAAAGAACTAAAAAACATTAGGGCCCCAAAATTTAAAGACCCAATCCAAAACTGGGTATCTGAGATGAACACACACTTCTCAGAGGAAAAAAAATATAAAAAGCAAATAAATATATGAAAAATGGCAGCCCTTCATGAAATGCAAATTAAAACAACACTGAGATACCATCTCACCCTAGAAAGAATGGTTATCATAAAGAAATTACCAACGACAAATGTTGGAGAGGCTGCGGGGAAAAAGGAACCCTTCTTCATTGCTGGTGGGAATTTAGACTGGTACAAGCACTATGGAAATCAGTGTGGAAAGTCCTCAAAAAAACTAGGATTGGAAATTCCATTCAATCCAGCTATCTCCCTTCTGGAAAGTTTCCCAAGAGAACTAAAAACATCATATCATAGTGACATATGTGCTCCTATACTTATAGCAGCACAATTTGTGATAGCCAGTCTTGGAAACAACCAAAATGTTCATCACTTAAGGAATGGATGAAAAAGATGTGGTATTTTTATACAATGGAGTATTACTCAGCCATAAAAAAATAAACTTGAATCCTTCATATATAAGTAGATACAACTTGAAGATATACTCATAAGTGCAATAAACCAGACCTACACGTGCAAATATTATATTGTCTCCCAAGTGTAAGAGCTGAATAGAAATAAAAATTGAAAAGTATAACATAGTTAAATGGAAAGCAAGAACTTAACATTTAACCAATGAAGAGAGAGCAAGGAGAAAAGTTAGGAAATATGGCTGGAAGAAAACCATACATTTATTTAAACAAGATGCTTAAGGCAATTGTCCTAGGAATCTCCATCAGCTTTTTTTTTTTTCTTTTTGTGGAACCAGGGATTGAACTCAGGCCCTTGTGCTTGCTAGGGAAGTGCTTATTCCACTGAGCCATCTCCCCAGCACATCCATCAGCTTTTTGAAAGTAGTAGTTTATGGTAGAATTCTCACCCTGACTAACTATATGTGCTGTTATCTGTGAACTAAACAACTACACTGGGAATGCAATGTGTAATACTAAATCAATGCTTGAAATACCTGTCATTTTGGTCTTTTAAATGCATACTGCTTCTAATGGCATGCCAATTATTGCTATACTCCATTGAAAGTAATTTTTATTTATTTATTTATTTATTTTTTATTTGTGCATGTGTGTGTGTGTGGCCAGCTCAGCCCACCAGGGGGCGGGGTTGGCTGGCATGTGGTGCTGGGGGATTGAACCGCGGTCCATGTGCTTTGCTAAGCTTGTTCTAAGTAGGTGCTTTAGACCACTGAGCCATCTCACCAGCCCTGAAAGTAATTTTTAATAAAAGGTAATAAAAGAAAACAGACATGAAAAAAGTCATAGGATTGTCCTGCTACAATGTTATATATGGTTTTATTTCTAATTTTTTGTTTATACATGTGTAATTTTTTTACATTCTACAGGGATTTAAAATGTAGAATATCCATGGTTGCTGGAAAATAGCATTTCCATGTTATGTCTAAGGCACTTGATATTCAGACAGATAGTGATGTTAAGCTCAACTGCCTCTGTTACAGGGTAATAATATCATTAAGATTTTCTTCTGGATCGTTAACAACTAAAGTTTGTGGACATAAAACTAGAGAAATAGAGGGGCTAGAAGGATAGCCAATATTTTTGCCCTAGCACTTCGAGGTCAGTGAGATGTCAGGACATAATTGAACCTGTGCTGTGATATCCTATGACTCAGCAGTGCCCCAAATTTCCTGGTCATGAAAATTATGGGTCCACAGAGGAAAGTGATCGATGATATATAGTGTGCCTAAGGAGAGTCACCTAGTGAGAAAAAATTCACTCAGGCTTTCACAGAGAGCAAACTGGTCAAGCAATGGCCATGACTCATCCACATGGCTGACACTGACAAAAGATCTACAAGGTGCTGTACATGGTTGCAGTGTAAATCCTGAGGGGATTTGACTGACCTTGTCAGATAGAAAAATTACATTTTTTATTATATAGGTCCTGCTTTAACTTGGTCTTAACCATCCAGCAGAAAAGTGTAATCACAAGGTATAAACAGTAAAGCTGTATTAATATGCTGAGCTGTAAAATGCTCAAGTATCACATCAACTATGAAAAGGTCCTTTAAATACTTCTCCAAATAGAACTTCTCTTACTGCAGTGGAACACCCATCTCTGATAAAACAACATGAAAAAGGGTTATATGTTGGGAGCCACAAAGCTAGGAATTCAATCAAATATATGTATGTGGGACTTGGCCAGTTGCCTAAAGCAAGGAAGGTACTGCATGCCTGAAATGAACATCCTGTCTGATTAAGGTTAGCTATCAGCTGCTGGGCAACCTAGTGTCAAGCGTTACTAACTTCACAAAAGTGTAAATCAAGGACAGGTTTTTTTTGTGAAAAAAAAGTCTGTGAACATATATATTTTTATATCTGTAGCAGGAATTTTTCCCCTTTCTACAAAGCACAAGCATTTTCATAAACAGTCTTCATTCTTCATCCCCTTTCATGAATAGCCTCTGCAAAAAAAAGTGAATGTATTCCAATATGGTAGATATTTACTTAGTCTTGCCTGAAGGATGCCTTATTTATAATGCTAACATTACAGAATCACAGAGGTTTGATTTCCAAGGATTTCAAAGGCTTTTTAAAATCTCATTCTTTTACACTAATGTTATCACCTCCAACAAAGAAATCAGTGGCCCCAGTGAGTCTTTCTGGCCTTGCTCTTAACTTCTGAATGTTTCATGGACTTCTGTTCTTGATCATTTTTCACCTCTTGCAAAAATATTCATATCTTCTCTCTCCCAGTGGATGTTAGTCCGGTCCTTTTCCTCCAATAATAGAAGTGTATCCAAGGGAAACATTTAAGCCTATGAAAACTTCTGGGTTTTGGAGATGAGGTGGAGCTGGGGGAGCGTTATAGAAGCAAATGATGTTTTTTTCTTTTCAACATATAATCTTCAAAGCTCATAGAAATTGTTGTTCCAGTTTAAAATGGCCAATACCTCAGGCTTGAAAGCAGATATTTGTTGAGCTTGGATTTGAGAGCTTAATTTCAATGGGCGACAGTAGCTTAAATTGGATCTTGCATTTACTACTAGAATTTTTGCAAAGCACAGAGCTTTTGCAAAGCCATAAATACACAAAGATTAGCTCTGTCTTTCTGAGCCTTTGTCCTCCAGTCAGCAGTCACTTGTAAACAAACATCTACATTTATCTTCAAGTTTTAAAAGTTCTCAAAATGTTACAAGCAGAAGGCATTCCAAGAAGTCATTAACAACAGAACACAGAATAGTTCAGCAGAATAAATTGGGAGTATGATTAGGCTTCCACAGGGTCTAAAGTTGTATAGAAGTGTAGTAGAATGGGGCAAGAGCTGTATTTATGATGGCATGTAAAATTTTGATGGGTGAAGAAATTAGGAAAGGATTGGAATTTGACAGGACAGCATGAACTCCTGAGGGGAACAGAAAATAATTATATAAAATCCTATAAAACACTTACTTATTTCTTGTATATCAGTCTAGAATTTTATTTTCTCTACACAGAGATGAATATATGATTATATGTTTTACATCAATGAATTTAATGAATGCTTATCATTCTGAACTTTTTCTTTCACTTAAGGTATGTTGGAAATATCTTGATTCTAAGATAGTGAAAGTTACATAGTATTCTATTTTATGAGTATGCTCTATTTTGCTAAGTCTCTATTGATAGAATTACATTGTCCTGTGTGTGTGTGTGTGTGTGTGTGTGTGTGTGTGTGTGTGCGTGCGCACGTGGCCAGCTCAGCCCACACTTGGGGCAGGTCTGGCACCGCATGTGGTACTGGGGATCCAGCCATGGTCCCTGCACATTTGCATAAGCTTGTCTAAGCAGGTGCTTTAGACTGCTGAGCTATCTCACTGGCCAGAATTGCATTTTCCTAATCCTTTGCCTCCACATGTTTGCAAATACATCTACAGAATACATTTCTAAAAATAGAAAAGCTGGTCAAAAGTAAAAGCACTTACAAGAAATATGCTCTAGATGTTTCCAAATTACCCTCCATTAAAATATATCAATTACATTCTCAACAGAAATGTGTGAAAATGTCTTTATATCCTAACCACATAATGAGTAATCAGACTTCATTTTTGCCAATTTGATAGATGACAAGGGCATTTAAGTTCTATCTCGTATTTTTTTACTGGTGTGGTTGCACGTGTTTTCTTACAGCAAAAAAAAACAAACCTTGAATTTTCATTTTTGTGAATTGCTATACTCTTTGATCATTTTCAATTGTGCTTCCAGCCCTTTGGAATAGTATAAAAATCTTTAGAATTTGAACCTATTGAAAGCCTTCTGGGTCAAAGTAAGAGGAATATCAGAATAGAATGCTCGGTATGAAGAAGATGCTTATTTAAAAACAAGTATTACAAAGGTTTTATGTTGAATTTGATAAAAAGACATCAGAAATAGGATTATGAGAAGTTCAACCATCAGGAAGGTAGAAAAGAAATACATATTTCCACTTCTCTGATCAGCTAACAGATCAGGGCAGCATAGATCCATAACTATCAATGAAATAAAATCAGTAGTTTTAAATATTTCCATAAGGAAAATATCAGACTCAGACTGTTTAAAGGACAGTTTGAACTTACACATTAAGGAAAGGTCAATTCAACTTTATACAAGTTATTTCAGATTAAGTGAAATGGGGAATTCAGCACCTTTCATGGAGCCAATAAAACATGGATAACAAAATCAGATAAATATAATTAAAGGAAAGTTATAGAAGCAAGTCACTCATCAATAGATTTTTTTTTATTTTTTTTATTTTTTTATTTTTTTTTCTACAGTT
>NW_004524747.1:6191492-6213765 GCF_000260255.1 Octodon degus
GGCGCAGGGTAGCAGGAAACTCCTCATCAATAGATTTTAAAAGCATAAAACATAAAATTAAATTCAACAAACTGTAGGATGGATAATTCTTCAGAGTTAAAAAGAGTATATCAGAAATGTAACATCGATTTATCATTAGAAAATCAATTAATCAGGACTGGGGAGATGGCTCAGTAGAATAAATGCTTCCCTGGCAAGTGCAAGGGCCTGAGTTCAATCCCTGGTTCAAAAAAAAATCAATTAACCCATATTTTGCTCTTTATTTGTATTTTGGCTTTCTCATGTAAAAGAAATAACACAGTGTTTAAGTTTATATGTCTAATTTATTTCACTTATTTGCTTATTTTCCATCATGGTTTCCAGCTACGTCCATTTTCCTGCAAATGACTTAAGTTTATCTTTCTTTTGGCAATAGTACTTACCTATACATTTATAAATACCACATTTATAAATGCCACATTTTTCTTTTCTATACATTTGCTTTGGGCATATAGGCCACTTCCAAGACTTAGTTGTGATGAATTGAGATGAGTTATGTACCTGTACCAACTCCTCCAAGAAGTGTAATCATTATACAATGCAAACATTTTCAAATAAAAATTGAAAGAGTAAACAACCCCCGATAAATCAAGTAATATAATTCACTTTATCAAAAGAAAATAGTGTGCAGTGATAGCAGCTGAAATGAAGAAGTATAAGGCAAAAATATCAACGTTTAACCCTTTCAAAACTAAATTGAACTTGTTCATAAGTTGTAATACAGAAATTTGACTTCTAGAGAAAACCCTTTTTACACATGTGCCTAGGGAGCAATTTTATGAATATCCACAAGATTCAACTGTTGTATGCTGCCTTCTGCCTAGCTCTGCCAGTGCTCCTCCTCCTTCACTATGCAGCTACTTTTTCAGCTGCTTCATGTTTTCACTTGTAAATTTTTTTTCCTTTTTTATCTGTTGTCTCTGATTTTTTTGTTTGTTTCTTTTTTTGTTTTGTTTTTCACTGAATCTGAGCTTTTGAATTTCTGGCCTATATTTCTAGGCCTTTGCACTAGCAGAAAACCTTTCTTTTAGTTTGTTGTGACCTTTACTATCTGAGTTTTCTCAACTTGTTTTTTATATTCTAGGGAAGGGTCTACAGGGTGTTCAGGGTCTCACTTCAGACTCATAGTAATCTGCCTGTTTCACAGCCTCCCAAGAGCTGGGGTTACACTCCCAGTCTCAGTTGCCATCTCAGCATGCCCTGGGACTGGGGCCTGCCCTGGCACTGGGGATTGAACCCCTGGCTCCTGCACTTGCTTGCAGGTGCTTTAATCTGCTGAGCTATTTGGCTGACCCTCCTTTTTTCTCAACTATTTCTGTTATTGCCCTTTTTGATTTTTTAAATTAACTTTAATGAGAAAGAAATGAATAGGAGGTTGGATCCCTGGGCCTGCTGTGCTTCACCATCCCTGGGGTGCACTGAGACAGCAATTGAGACTGGGCATGGTGGCACACGCCTGTAATCCCAGTTCTTGGGAGGCTGTAAACAGGTGGATCACTATGAGTCTGATCTAGTAGTGAGACCCAGAACACCCTGTAGAGCCTTCCTGAAAAATACAAAACAAAAACGAAAAAGAAGCAATGAGAGAGTTTCAAAACAGGTTAGTGGGACAGTTACAATAATCAATACATTGCATATTGTTGTCTTCATAGTAGTTATTCAGAGGACAAGATGCAGACATGATATCTTGTCTAAACAATATTATTACATATCTTTCTTCTCATTGAACTAAGAGAAAGTAGCTGTATATCTATCCTATTTTGTATATACATATATATTTTTCCACTACAAAATAGTCCTCGTTTATATCCCCCCTTTTTTGTTTTGTTTTGTCAGAGATGGGTGTTCCATTGCTGTTAGAGAAGCTGTATTTGGAGAAGTCTTTAAAGGACCCTTTCATACTTGATGCCAGTTCAAATACTGTAGGTACTTAAATTCAGCAAAATATCCCAATATATTCCAATAGTCCATAATAGTTGTGGGTTATCAGCAGAACTGGCAATTGTCAGTTGTTCGCTTGAACATTTTACAGCTCAGTATATTAATATGGCTTTACTTTTTATGCCTCATGGTTATACTTTTTTGCTGGATGGTTAAGACCAAGTTAAAGGAAGACCTATATAACTAAAAATGTAGCTTTTGTATCTGACAATGTCAGTCAAATGCCCTGAGGATTTACCCTGAAACCATGTATTATTGCCCATTTTTTAAGCAACTGTTTTCTATAAGAGATGCAATTGAAAGAGCAAAACAAAACAGAAAATGCTGGATATTTCAAATCTTTCTGATTGTTAGGTTGACAAAAGAGTGACTTGAAGGCAAGTGAGGATACTGAGATTTCAACACCACACTTTTGTGGTGGTCAGTCTTCCAAAAACCCTGAACTACCTTGAATAGTTTTGACCATAAAAATGCATGAAAGACCTCATAATATGGGGAACTTTTGAAACTAAGTTGAGTTTGTATATAACTTGTAATACAGAGATTTGACTTCTAGAGAAAACTCTTCTTCATAATCATAATACTATGCAATTTACACTATAAGAGAGATGTGTGCTTAGTTTTAAGCCCGCTGTAATTTACTTAGAATTGTATGAAATTTAGAGTTACCACTCCCTCAAAATGGGCTAGTTGCTTTTGGCAAATAGACGTGTCTGCAACTTTTTAAATTTATTTTAAAGATAAAAGAAAAATAATAGATAAGACATTAGAAATGATACACAATTTTAAAAATTTAGATGATAGGTGCTTAGCAGTTGTTCTATTGCACATTCCTGTCTTCACTGTAGTTGGTCAGAATACAGATATAAACATATAATATTGGACAAAGTAAAAATTTTATGCATTAACTGCTGCCTTCAAAAAACTGATAGAAAAAAACTGATAGAATTTTTAAAACAACTTTTTAACCTTAAGTTCTCTGCTGGCTAATGGCAGTCTCCATCATTTTCCCACACATGCCAAATTTCTTGGAGGAATTACCCATACTTCTGTGGTTTTTGCATCTTTACTTCCTCTTCATGCAACTCACATCAGTCTGTTTGCACATCTAGCACTGTACTGATTTAGTACCCAAAAGGTTATTTTTTTCTTCTTCTTCTTCTTTTTTTCTTTTTTGCAGAACCAGGGATGGAACTCAGGTCCT
Source organism: Octodon degus (assembly GCF_000260255.1). Classification (NCBI taxonomy): domain Eukaryota; kingdom Metazoa; phylum Chordata; class Mammalia; order Rodentia; family Octodontidae; genus Octodon; species Octodon degus. Next base: position 6,194,677 of record NW_004524747.1, read on the forward strand.
TGCACTTGCTAGGGAAGCAGTTATTCCACTGAGCCATCTCCCTGCCCCTCAAAAGGTTATTAATGAGCAAGCAATGGGGTTATTAATGAGTAAGCAATGGGGATCTTGCATATCTTCATATTGGATTGTGGTAAAGAATATGTTGTTAAAGGATTAAACACATGGCAGTACACTAGTATTGGTTCTGAGAGCAGGTGAAAAACTTGTTAGTGGAAGTTGAAATTATGTATCATTATTTTCATATCTTTGTTATTGTATTATTAGGGTTGGAATCTAGATGTTATAAATTACTAGATGTGGGCCGGGGAGATAGCTAAGTTCAACAAGTGCTTGCTGGGCAAGAGGAAGTTCCTGAGTTTGATCCCTGGTACCACAAAAAAAAAAAAAAAAAAAAAGAGAGAGAGAAAAACTAGGTGAGTTAGGCCTTATGTTTTTGTCTGTAAAATGAGGACACAAATGTCACCCAAGTACTGTATTTTTGTGGTGAGCATGAAGTGAAATAATGCTGAAGTCTGTATAGTGTTTCTGTAAAGGGCCAGGTGATAAATTCTTTCACTTTTGCGGACCATATGGTTTCTGTCAAAACTATCCAACTCTGCTGTTATAGCAGTAAAGCAGCTATAGATAATATGTAAATGAAAAAATGTGGCTGTATTCCAATACAGTTTTTATCTGTGAACACCAAAATCTGAATTTCATATCATTTTAATGTTTCATGAAATATTCTTTTGATTTAAAAATCATTTTAAAGTGTAAAAACAATTCTTAGCTCTTAGAATGTACAAAAACAGATAGGAATGAATTTGGCCCAAGGGCAATATTTTGTTGATCCTTGAAAAAATACATGCAAATTAGAGATTCTGCCAGAGTAGTACATACAATTACTTGAATTTGCTTGTTAGGAGAACAGTTGTTCTTTATCGAGGAAGGTTAGTTCAAGGAAAGGAGATGACTGAGCCCTTTCCCACATAAGAAAGCTATCTCTGGGCCTTACTTATTCCTGCTTTGTGTGTATTGGGGAAAGGATAGTAATCAGTTTTTACCTCTTTGAAAAATGGTTATCCCTACAAAACATGGCTTCCCTTCATTTCTTTAAATCTCACCTACCAGATAAATCCTTCTTAATGGAGAGCAAAGAATGTCTTCAATGATTTTTCAGTTTAAATCTAATGTGATCAGAGAAAGGATTTCTTGCCAGCCTTCCTCTTGTCACTATCTTTTCCTTCCAGAAATGTGTAATGAATATCCACTTTCCAAACAACTGTTCTTTGGATTAGTAATCCAATAAAAGTGAGATAGACAGTGTTTCCCTTATAAAATATTTTCAGGGTAATATACATTAATAATTATTAATGCATTATGTGAGACAAGATGTAGTTGATACTAATCTATTTAGATATTTCACTTTCTTCTTAATGATTTTAGTTTATGGTTTGCTTGCTTACTCAACATGTCCACATGAATATATCATTAAGTTCGCAAATGTAGCATGTTGGGCTAGGGATATAGCTCAGTGGCATGTTGGCTACCTGGCAATCACAATGTTCTGAGTTCAATTCTTGGTACCAAAAAAATTGCAGCATGCTCCAAATGGGTTTCTTGATTCCCTCTATCGGACTTGTGAGCTTGTACTTTGGGAAATCATTCCTATCTTAGATAATTGCACTCAGTTAGCTAAATCAAAAATGGAGAATCTTTTTTTGACCCTTCCTTCTCTTTTATTATTACAGCTGATCAATCATTAAGTTTTGATGCTTTGCCTCTAAAAATCCATCTAGAATCTGAGCACTTCTTACAACTCCTAGCATTAACACCTTCTTCCAAGTCACCATCATCTCTCTCCTGGACTTTCACAATAACCCACTGTTTGACTGCGCGGCTTCCATTCTGCTTGTTCAGCTGCCTGCATAGTAGAAATGAAACCAGATCATGTCTCTATCATTCCTTAACAAAAGTCTTCCAATAAATTAGTCCCCTTAATATCCAAACTCCTTATTACAGCCTGTGAGATCCTTCATAATTTTCTTCCTGTCCACCTCTTTTATTTCATCTTATATGACTTTTCTACCCTATCACTCCTTTTACTAACCCATCTCTAGACAGTGTTGATCTCTTTCTATTCCTTAGGCACACTGAAGTTCCTTCCTGTAACAGAGGTTTGCAATTTTGTTTCTTCATGTAGTGTTTCCTTCATGGCTAGTTCATTCTCATTTTTCAGGTCTCAAGTGTAAAAGTTTCAAGTGTATAGGTTTTTCCTTTCATGCCTCTTCTCTTCCTTAGGCACCCCTTTCTGGGACAAATATCTGACACCTACAAAATAAAGGAGGAGAGGTTTATTTTTGCTCGTATTTTAGTCTTGGGTTTGCTGGCTTCCAAGAAGAAACAACATGGCAGAGGAAAGATGTTTATAGCATGGTAAACAGGATTTAGAACTTTTGAAGGGAGGAGCCAGGGACAGAGCCACAACCTTGAGGAAATTACTCAAGTTATTTGCCTCTTCTAGCCAGCATCATCATTTAACATCACATTGAGCCTCCATGATACAGTCACCTCCTAAAAGCCATGTATATGAAAGCAAAAAGCTTTACGGGGACATCTAGATATAAACTGTAATACTACTCATCCCATTTAACGTAGCTACATGTAACCCTTCATGCATCATCATATTATTTATATTCATTTCCTTTGTAGTGGTCTTCCCTAATTGACCACTACAAATTCTATTTGTATTTTTATTTCCTTCTCTACTTACTGCTTGTCTACCCTTTTTAGGGTGCAAGCTCTCTAAAATCTCTGTTTTTATCTTATATTTGGCACATAAGATTTAGGTAACTTAGAGATGTACAAATAGTGCTATCAAGTTGGAAATTCTCTATGATTAAGTAGAATGCTTAGGCTAGTGCCTGACATATGGTATACACCCAATATCTGTTAGCTGTCATCACCATCATTAATAATTTCATTATCATCATCTTCTTCTTTACCATTTTAACCATCAGTTATAGTATATCAACTTGAATGGTTTAAAAAATGCATAGTGGATTAGTACAATGCAGCTCTAAGTTTGTCTGAGGATGCATGACAGGTACACCAGAAAATTGAAGGGGGAAGACCCACCCTGGTTGTAGGTGGCACCAATGATTTGGCTGGTAGCCTGGATGGAAGAGAAAAGGAAAGGCAGAAATTTCTCTGCTTTTCAAAGAATTATAGTTTTCCTAAATGGATGCACCCTTTCCTGCCATTGCCTTTGTTCTTCAGTATTTCAGTGTCCAGGCTTTTCACCCTTCCAACACAAGCAGGCCTTCAACCTGGAATGAGTGATGCACCCACCATACCTCCTGCTATAGAGTTTCCACCTTCTTGGGCCAAGCAGATCCTGTATTCCTTAATTCTCCAGTGCACAGATGGTACTCTTCTGCCTCTGGTCTCTGATCCTGTAGGTTGACCTAATAAATCCCCTTGCATAACTACACGATATTTTCTATTGATTCTATTCCTCTAGAGAACCCAAACTAATACAGCCATCATCATCCAAGATATTAATTGCAAAAGAAATTGATCATCTTTGCTCATATATTATGTATCTACCAGTCAACCTGATTTAACTGCAAACATTTTTGAACTTCTAGAGCCAATATTTAGACAGATAAGTGTGCAGTAGGGAAAAAAATTAGGAGTACTCCAGGAATTGCTTTTTTACAAATCAGTGATTACATTTTTAAAGCCCATCCCATAGTTGGCTTTGGTATCTCTCAAGAAAACTAAGTTAGATATATTTTGGATGGCATTTAACAACTCTTTTTCTATGACTGTATTGCTACCAGACGGAAATGATGTGTATTGAGGCTGTGCTTATGTTACCCTGAGGCATCAGCAACTTGTAAAGGATGTTCCTTTCATGGAACTTGTTATCATTTATAAAATTGCTGACAGTTTTCCCTCTGCCTTCAATTAAATATTATCTCTTATTTGTATTTTTGACATCTTTATTTATTCAGAGCACTAGATAAAATATGAAATAATAGAGGTATCAGCATGTTCTGAATATTTTAATGAAGCCTAATAAATCGCAGTAAATCTGCTTTCTCATGATGTTTATTCCTAAATTGAGTCTGTTATGTTTCTAGGAACATTTGCCACCAAACTTCCTTGAAAAGAAGATAATAATAATTTTTTATACTTGCTGAAGTCTAATTGCCCATGCTATCCTCCTTTCCAGGAAAGGAGAGACAGAAATGGACAGAACTCAGAGCCAAGAGTCTTTATAGTAAAAAATTACAATGGAAAGTAATGACGTATAATGGCTCAGAGAGCATGTGAAGCTCCACATTTTAGGGTCAGAGTCTAGAGTTTTGACACAGAAATTTTCAAATTTTTACATTTCTTAGTATATGTTTGCACCATGTAATGATCACATTCATTATGGGGAGTTGGTACATGTACATGACACATCTTTATTCTTTTGATAACCTCTTCTCCTTTCCTCTTTTCTCCTCCCTCCATCTCTTGGTTCCTTTCCTCAAAATGTCTACCTCTCTGTTTCCTCTATTACCAATCTTTTATTTTGCTCTTTAACTATTTCTGTTTTGAGTTTCTTATATAAAATAACCCATGTGATACTTAACCTTGTGTGTTTGATGTTTTTCATCTAACATTTTTTCTCAAAGTGAATTTATTTTCCTACAAATGACTTAAATTTATCTTTTGTAGCACAGTAGTACTCCATTTGTGTATAAACACATGCATGGATAAAGAAAATGTAACACATAGTTTGCTCTGTGAACTTGACATGCTATTTAAATTCTCTGAACCTCATTTTTCTTACTTACAATGTGAAAAATCATTCTTATTCCTTGGGCCTGAAAGGGTAAAGTGATGTGGTGATATTTGGAACTGTAGCAATAGAGGATCTATGAAAAGTCTTGTCTGTTCATCTCTAAGGCTCTCTTACTTGCATTATTGAATTATGCTTCTGCTTCACAATGCTTTCATTCTTCTTATTCGTGGGTACACACATGAATGGTAAATTCAATGCCTTGAATATCACCAATTATGCAACCTCTCTGTGCTTCCTTTGAGATGACCATATCATACATTTAACATTTCTGAGCTTTGAGTTGTTACATCTCTGTTTTTCACTCACACTGAACCTACTTTTTTCCTGTATCACACCTGTATTTACCTCTCTCTAGTTCATAATTTCCTTTGTGGTTGTCCTTAGCTTTCTGCCTATCAGGGAACCCATGGCCAGCCATACCATTCATTGTTTCTCCAATACCTTTCAACCCTACACCCTCTGACTCTGCAACACATGCAATAGATCAGCCACCATCTTGGAATTTCTGTTGTCTGTTTTCTTGGCATCTGTGTGCTGATAATTGTGGAAGAAAAGCATAAACATTTCTCATATTGTCTCTATCATTTCTGCTCCAGTCAGCAATAGTTCAATTCATCTTTGTTGACATCCTATCATATTCACCACAGTGAATGTTCTGTATGGTTTCTGTATATAGACTTTGAATCTTATATGCCTATACTTTTAGCAGTTCATCTTGCTTTGTACTTTATGGGAAAACAAAAACTATAGTTTAACATCAGGAATTTTTCTGCTTATATATTTTTATATTATCTTTGTCTATTGAGAATATCTCTGTGTTTGTTTCCTCTGTCAGCCAAAGAAGTGTTCTTGTAAGGTTAGTTCATTCACCTGAATTTTGAATTTTCCTGTTCCTTCCTGAAGTGGCACTACACTCCATCAACAATTGGCTTATTGTTTACTATCATCAGGCTCTGTCTGTCTCTGTCTCTCTTCCTCTGTCTGTCTGTCTGTTTCTGTCTGCCTTTCTGTGTCTGTCTCTGTCTGTCTGTATATCATTATTTGCAGATGCCATGACTCTTTTTCCTTTTGTTTCTCTCTTGTCTAATGGCTCTAGCTAATGATTTGGGAACCATATTGAATAGGAGTTGTGATACAGGACTTTTGTCTTGTACTTGATCTGAGCATAAACAATTTCAGTTTTTCCCCATTTGCAATTATGTTGGCTGTTTGATTGTCATTGATGGCTTTTATCAGATTGAGTTAGAGAAAATCTATTCCAAGTTTCTGTAGAGCTTTGATCATGAACGAGTGTGGAATTTTGTCAAAAGCCTTTTCTGCATCTACTGAGTTTATCATGTGGTTTTTGGTTTTGGCTCTATTGGTATACTGTATTATATTTATAGATTTGCATATGTTGAACTATCCTTGCATCCCTGGGATTCATTCTACCTGTTCATGGTGTGCAATCTTCTTGATGATTTGCTGTATTCTATTTGCTAGGATTTTATTGAGAATTTTGGCATCTATGTTCATGAGGGAGATTGGCCTGTAGTTCTCTTTCTTAGTTGCATCTTTCCCTGGTTTTGGTATCAGTGTAATACTTGCCTCCAGGAATGATTTGGGGAGAATTGTTTCCTTTTCAATTTTATTGAAGAGTTTGAGGAGTATTGGGATTAAATCCTCTCTAAATTTCTTGTAGAATTCAGCTGTGAATCCATCAGGACTTCGATTGATTTAGTACTTATTGGTTTTGACATCCACAATGAGCATGAGTGTGTTGTTCTTTCATCTTTTTCATGGCTGACTCTGTGGTCGGGGGGAATTTGGTGATGGCATAGTGGTCATGCTTGTTTCTGGTGGGGGCACTCTTTTGAGGGTTTTTGGGCTGCCTCCAGAGCTGCAGTGTCTTGGGAAGGTGGAAAATGGGTGACGTTTGTATCTTCTTTTTGTGACTGTGGATGCCTTTCAGCATGACCTTCTTGGCCTTCAAAGCTTTTGCTTGGGCTTTAGCTTTGGAAGGGGCAGGAGCTTACTTTTTGCCTTTGTCACCATCTTGGTAAAAAGGCTACAGGTTTTGAATTATTATTTCCTGCATCTTCATTGTTTTTAAGTGATCTTTTCTTACCTTTTCACTGCTGCAACAGTGTCTTCAAGGTCTGAAAGTCTCTTTCATTCAAACGATTTTGCCAACTTGTGATTGAGTTTTTAATTTTCTATATATCTCTTTGATTTTGCTTCATGCACTCTATTTCTTTCCTATATTGCTCATTTAAAGTTTTCATCATGTTTTGTTTTCCTTTATCAGTGCCTTCTTTAGAAATGCTTAGTAGTTCTTTTATTGTAGTTATCATTTCTTTTTTTACCTGTGAGATTATCTCTGATCTGATTTCCCCTATACTCTTCTGCAGTTGTTTCTTTACTTCAGTTACTAAAATTTTGGAGATTTCAGGTGTGTGTCTTCCACTTTCTTCTATGCTGATGTCTCCTGGGTTTGTTCTGCATGGACTCGGGGCCTGAGAATGCATTTTGCTCCTTCTTTTTGTCATTTTTTATTTCAGAAAGAACTCTTTATTTTGATTTCTATGATACCATTTTGTGAAAGTTTAATAGTAGGTAGCTGTACTGGAGTCAGACCCTCTCTGAAAGGAGTCTGGTTTTAATTTTTATTTATTTTTTGTATCTCTCGTGCTTCAGATTCTTGTTTTGTGTGTGTCCCAAGATTTTGCCTTCTCTATTAATTGAGAGTAAGATATTGGTTTCCATTTGGCACTGTCCTCTGACCTTTAGTGTAGGGCTTTTGTGAAGTTATGAACTAAGCACCTGACAATATTTGTATCCAAGGGAAAATGTAGTTAAGACAGACATTGTTTCTTATTCACAGTAGAACACTTAGCATTACTAATAACAGCTAGAGAAATTTAAAAATTGACAAACTTCTGTAATTAATGGGTTTGAACTTTGAATCATAGGAGCAAACATTACCACTGTATAACCAAGCAAGTCTTAAATTGGGGATTTGTATTTAAATTAGTGCCCTTGAGTTCTGTCTGGGCACCTTTCCTTTATACACCAAGGGTTTTTCAGGCAGACTAGCTCACCCATTACCTGCTGCCACCTCTGTGTCTGGAGAATGCTTCTATAGTTCTGTGTCTGTGTCTGGACTCTCCTGGGTCCAGCAGTGTGGAGTGGACTGGCTGCCCTTGGTGGCTTCTGGTCACATGGCTCCTGCTGAGGTGGAATGGGTTGTCTGTGCTGTGTCTTCCAGTCACATGGCTCCTTCCCATTAGGCCTGCCAAAGTGGAATGGGTTAGCTGTTCCCTGAAGGTGGTACTTATTTCAGTCTAAGTCTGTGGCTGTGGCTTTATCACCAGGGGAGCCGAAAGGGTAAATCCCAGATTGAGTCCAGGATATGACCAGTGGGCCTAGTCAAACACTAAGACGGAAGAAGTAAAAACGCTCCCTTCAGCTGCCCTTCATCCTTCACTCATCTTCCCTTTCTTTGTTCATACTTTCATTGTCATGATCACCATAATCACTGTACTCTCCTCCCACTCATCATCTTGTCCCTCTGATGTCTCAGTCTCTAATTTTCTGCCCCATTGTTCTCCCCACTCTCAGAGATCAGTATTTTGAGGGCTATGAGGTTCAGAACTATATATTTTTGATATTGGCAATTCACTTCAAATTTCAGTTTCAACTTTATAAATGTGTATTTCAATCTCTATTTTTCATTTTATGTATTTGGTATAGGATCTCACTATGCAGCTTGGACTCAGTGATCTTCCTGTTTTCAGCCTGCCCAGCACTGGCATTACAGGCATGTGCTACAATGCCCAGACTTAGTCACCAGCTCAGTGTGCCCCAGGTGCAGGGCTGGCATGGCATGTGGGACCAGCAACTGAATCCTAGTCCCTGCGCTTGCCAAAGATTAGTCTGCTGAGCTATCTTGCCAGCTCTTTTCAATCTTAATATATATAAATTAAAACTTATCACAGTTTCTGCCAAATCATATCCGTACATAGAAAACATTTGATCTGTTTACAAAAAAACCCCACTTGGTCTGTTAATGACACTATATTAGTTTTGTATAACTATTGTAACAAATTACCAGAAACTTGTGTTTCAAAGCAATACAAATTTACTTTTTTTATAGCCTGACAACCAGAAATCTGTTCCTAACATCAGTTTTGCTGGGCAAAAGTGAAGTTATCAGCAGGGTACTGTACTGTCCAGGGACCCTACCAAGGGAAATTCTTTTCCATGTTTTTCTTCCATCTTCTAGAGCTAAATTCCTTAGATTTCATTATTCATGGCCACTTTCTCCATCTTCTAAGCCAATAGTGTAGCATCTTTAAATTTCTTCCTGCTTACATTACATTACCTTCCAGTATATATTACATTACCTTCTCTGTCAGCATATCTCTATTTTGCTGTTATAAGGACACCTGTCATTACATTTAGGGCTCACTTCAATAATTCTAGGTAATGTCCCTATGTCAAGAACATTAACGTAATGTATTTGTGCTTTTTGCAGTTTCCAGTGAATAGGATATAGATGTTATTAGAGTTCATCAATTAGCCTGTGATAAAGTATCATTTTTCTGTCAATCATTTAGGTTGAAATTTTGAAATAATTGCACTGTTCCCCTTCTTTATAACCAGATTCTTTGATCTTCCTTGTTCAGTAGCTTTTTACGCTTTTTACCTTAGGTTAGATCTTTACTAGCATATTTTAGTGACAGTAATTAAGAGTGTGTGATTAAGGAACTACATTTTAAATTTATGTAATTTAATTACTTTAAATTTGAATAAACTGCAGGAGGAGGGTCTAGAGAGCACTCCACTTTGATGCAAGGTGTAGGGTCCATGTCAACAAATTTTCTTGGTCACATATGAGTCCAGCTCAGCAGGGAGAGAAAGAGGAGTCATCCTTAGGAAATTTATAAATTTGAATGAGAAGTGGAAGTAATGGCAGGGTTAGTGATTATGGTATAGGTGACCAGAAGGAGTTGAACTGAAGTCAGCTGCAACTGGATAAACACTACTTAGATAGTTGAGTTTCATCATAAAAAGTTCACAACTATTTTTTTTAATTTGGAAGCAGATACTTTATTTACTGACCAAATCATAAAATCACCATGGTAGACCCCTTAGTTCATCCTTCTAATAAGCCTGTTGATCTGGTCTTCCCTATTTCCAGCATCTCCACCTCCCACAAAATGGGTGGTCTTTTTCTTCATTCCACCTCGTGGAGATGATAAGTTGAACAGCCACAGAAAGTTATTTGCCTCTTTGAAGCATTTTCCAACAGTATAGATTTCAGTAATCAGATCCTCTGTGTAGATGAATTCATATTTACCAAGAGATTGATAAATCAATGAATTATCTGTCAAGGCAATTATTGATTTTGCCATAGCCACACTTGTATATTAGTTCATTCACTGATTTCAGGTTTGGATACCTCCATGCGATGTATGGCTCCACAATTCTCAGCATGTTAACTGAAGCCTTGTCGAGCTTAACAAAGGTACCATTGAAGATTTGGCAAAGGTGAAGAAGCTGCAACACCTGCAGACCTTTGGGCTCACACCACTGATACCCTTGATCTGGATGACAAATTCCAGTTTGGGCTCTGCAGGGACATAGAAGTTGACAGCTTTTCTTGCCATCCTAGCCATTTGGATCTCAGTTTTGTACATCTGTCTGTACTCCTTATGATAGTGGCTAGCTTTTTCATAGATGAGCTTTTTACTCACCTTGCCAAGTATCTTCTGAGCAAACATCTTTCTCAGGTGCTTTATCTTCAACTCTATGAAATGTCTTCACTTTTTCTTAAGGGTTTCTAGCACAGCAGGAACCTTCTTTTTCTTCTACACCCTCCATGGTTCCAGCTGGAAAAGAGGAACCACAATTTTTGTGAGTAGTGTGAGGGCTAAGGGTTAGGGGTGTGTGTGTGTGTGTGTGTGTGTGTGTGTGTGTGTGTGTGTGTTGGTTAGGCTTGATTCGTTCAACTTGATTAGCTTGGGAGCTGCCCAGCTAATTGGTGGAGTACACTTCTAAGTGGATTGGATTGTGAAGTGTGACCTTGGATACTATATATAGTCCCTGGGTCCATCTCATCTGGCACTGTTGCTCTGCCCTGCATTGCAGCTATCATGAACTAAACAGCTTTGCTATGCTACATCCTTTCTCCATGATGTTTCTTCCTTTCAACCAGCTTACCATGCAATGAATCCTGTGAAACCATGAGCTCAATTAAATCTCTCTTTTTTTTAAAGTTGTTTTCTTTTCAAGTATTTTGTTACCTTGAGAAGAAAATAATGCAATACAATTTTAATGGTTCTGGAGTATTTGAAGAACAGGGTAAAAATATCCTGTACCTATCTCATATTATTGAACACTAAGTAAAATAATTTAGAACAGAGTACATGCTAAGTGTTCAACAAATGGCAGCTATTTCTACAAATGATCACCTCTCCATAATATAATATCATTTCAGAATCAACTTCTTAGTTTTGGTTTTACTAAGTAACCTAAATTACTTTAAATTTGTAAACTTGTTAGTTTTCTTAGCTCAAAATTTGGGATGATGATTACACCATCACATAAGGGTTTTCTGAAGCTGTAAATATTTTAAGCACATAATACAGTATCTAGCTCAATTACCCTGCTGTCATAATTGTATCTGTTACCTTGTCTCCTAGCTTAAGATGCATGTCAACAATTTGGAGGGAGAAAAGTATTTTTCATTGTACTTGGGACTGAACACAGCCTCTTGGTACTGAGTTACATCCACAAGCTATTTTAATTTTTTTTTAGAAAAGGCCTTACCAATTACTAAGTTGACCAGGCTGGGCTTGAAGTTATGATCTCCTGCCTCAACTTCCTACAATGCTGAGAAGGAAAGAAGTTCTTTTGAGGCTTGGTCAGTATCCCTTAATCTATGAAACCTCTAAAAGAAAGAAAATTCAATGATGCATTTTTTTTCCAGTGGAAAGTCTTATGAACTGGGCTATGAACAAAGATGACAAGTTTTTCACCAGACCCTTTCTAGTTCACAAGGTTCTAAATGATTTCTTTGGCTTTGGAAAATCATTGTCTGAAAACTTATTCAAACTGGAGGATTACAGACTGATCTATATTTAAGTTGAAATTTGTAGACCATCAGATTAATAATTCTTTCAGGATCCCAGGAGACAGACAAACAAAGACATGAATGATTAGGCTTACCAGAGGCATTAATGAGCAATCATTGTACATTGAATAGGTTCTCAGAGATTGATACAAGGAAAATTTTGTAACCCTCATGTTTTCAACCTACATATCAGACCTTAGTAAGAGCACAAGCTCAATAGCAAAAAGAAATAAAAATTACTTTATCTCAATGTTGACCATAATAGCTGTAAAGAAAGAAGGAAGAAGAAGGAGAAATAAGAGAGGAGTAGGAGGAATAGATGAAGATGAGATCTAGGGTGATTCTTGGGTTTCAAAATTTGTACTAGGAGATTGTCCCATAAGTACTTTACAGAGTACAAGCAAGAAACATGTTCAGGTAGGGGAGAAATGGTAAATTCAGTTTGGGTTATGATGAATTGGCCAAATGATAATAAGTAGGAATAGCTAACATTTATTGAATGCTTACTATGTTCTAGGACCTGCTATGAGTTTTATGCTTGGATGAAAAACTCAAGTTATCAAGTAGTCAAATGGCTAATTTTTGGTGGTTAAAATCACAGCTAGAACTTGAGCAAGAATTCACAATATTCTGCCTTTCAATGTAGAACATTGCTAAGACTGGGATCTAGACTTGGGAATCATGAGCTTATCATTGTTAGGAGGTGCCTTGAAGTTAATTCAGTCCCCCAGGGATAATAGGGCAAGAAGAGAGAACATGAATGTAATCTTAGGGACCAACAAGTTTTGGATAGGGATAAACAATGCAAAGATACTAAAAAGAACAAACAGAGATAGTGAAACCATGAGAGTGATACCATAAAAGCTAAGGGAAGAGTAAAAGATGGGAATGTGAAGCATCATATGCTGCTGAGAGTTAAGATAAAAACTGAAAAGCATCTGTGTATGTAGAAGCAAAGAGGACCCTAGAAACTTCATTGAGAACAATTTCCATGCATCAGTAGTAATAAAATCAAGTCATAGATTAGTGAAAGATTTGGTGATGAGGAAGTATCGATTTCATGTAGATTAATTGTTTGAGAGGCTTGATCATATAAGAAAAGATGAAAGATATTATCATGAATGGAAAGTGTATCAGAGAAGGTAAGATTTTGTTTCAGATGAGTAAATGTTTGAGATTTTTATGTGCAAAGGACAATGAACTAATAAAATGTGAAAGAATGCCTTATTTTTTCTCATTGCTGAGACAAAAATGCCCGACATCCACAATTTAAGGGCAGAAAGGTTTATTTAGTTCCATTCTATAGAGATTTCAGTCCATAGTTTGCTGGCTGTGAAGCAGGGTGGCACATGGCAGAGTATATTGGAGTGGAGACACAGTCTAAGGTGTGCCTGGAAATCACAAGGACCTGAGTTCAATCCCCAGTACTGCATGCCATGCTGGCCCCAGAATCCCAGGCACACTGTGCTGGCCCTGAAACTGGGTGTGATGATATGCTCATGATCCATCTGTAACCCCAGCACTGGATATAAACAAAATGCAGACAAATTTTCTGCCAAAGGACAACACACATAGCTTGGAGTCCAACAGCCAATGTAGTCCTTGTTCTTAACTGAAACCTCTTCTTTAGTCTGTTCTTTACCACCTGCATTTCTCGCACAATTCTGGTCTTTTTTACTCTGAATAGAATCTCCCATAACACATCTTAAAGCATCCAAGGCAACTTCTTCAGCTGTTTTGTCCAGATATTTCCAAACTTCCCATAGGCCAATTACAAAGGCTCTTGAAGCACATAACCAGGTAACATCTTAACAATGACCTCACCTCTTCTACCAAATTTATCTTAGTCACCTTTTCTCATTACTGAGCCAAAATGCCTGACACCTACAAGTGAAGAAGAAAAGGTTTACTCAGCTGACAATTTGTAGAGCTTTCAATCCACATTGTGGCTGGCAGACTGGCAAGGTGGCCCAGCAGAGGGGCACTGCAGAAAAGAAACAGTTTGTGGTGTGCCAGGGCAGGTCAAAGGCTGTGAAGCAGGAAAGTAGTGAAGCAGGTTCTTTCTGCCCCTTTATACTACGTTCCATCTATGCTACCCACCTTTTGTGCAGTGCCACCCACACACGAAGTCGGCTATGCTTAATTCCAGCATCACATGCTTATTCGAAACATCACATCCTTAATCCAAGTACTTGATTACATACATCATCGGGAGCTGGTACATGGGCATAATATATCTTAATTCTTTTCTGCCTATTCTCTACCACTCCTCTCCTTCCATGCTTCTTCCAACTCTTGGTTCATTTTCTTTTTGCTAAAGCTCTATTTTCATTTCTTCTGTTTTTTATTCCCTTTTTCCTTGCCTTCTTCACTCTCACTTCCCCTCCATCTTTTCCCACTCCCTCACTCCTTACTTTCTTCCTCCTGTTTTCTGCTCACCTATCTATTTAAAGAAGATCCTACATCCTATTTATCTATCTCCTATTTTTCCCAGTCCCTCTGCATATAAGAGCAACCAGGCAGTACTTAAGCTCATGTTTCTGACTTATTTTGCGTATTACTGTGGTCTCAAGGTGCATCCATTTACCTGTGAAAGCTTCAAGATTAGAATTCTTTTGTATTTTTTTCCATAATTTTATTGAGAAACAAAGAACAATGAGAAAGTTTCAAATCAAATTGGTAGGGCAGTTTCAATAATGAACACATTGCATACATTCTTCCTAGTGGTTAATTGCTGTACAAGATTCAAACATGATATGTTATTTACAAACACCATTAGAAAAAATCCCTCTATTCAATAAGAGAATGTAAGTGTATATCTATCCTAACCATCTGAATACCGAGATACAAAATGGACATTCATCTATATCCCCTTTTTTTTTGTTAAGTTCCATTATTTGAATATTAAAGATGTGTTAACTCGGCAAAATATTCTAAAAGAGTCTAGTAGTCCATAACAGTACTGGGTCTACTGCTTCAGTAGCAATGTCAGAAATTTTTGACCTGAGTGCCCTACAGCTCAACATAGCAGCATGGCTTTACTTCTTATACTTCGTTTTTATACTTTTCTGATGGATGGTTAAGACCAAGGTAAAGAACGATGCATGCAACAAGAGTTGTAGCTTTTGGGTCTGATATGGTCAGTGAAATCCCCACAGGATTTGTCCTGAGATCCTGTACCTCAGATTGTAGAACCTTTTTCAATGTCAGCCATGTGGATGAGTCACGGCCATTGCTTGGCCAATGTGCTCTCTGTGAAGCCTGAGAAAAGGTTTTCTCTCCATGTGACTCTCCTTAGGCACAGTTACAACATGGATCACTTTCCAATTTGGCCACATAATCTTCTTGATCAGAAAATTTGGGACACTACCGAGTTACATGATGCTACAGTACAAGTTCTCATATGTCCTGAGTCTTAATTGACCTTAGAAGGCTAGGGCCAAAATGTTGGCTTTCCTTGCGGCACTCCCTTTTCTCTAATTTTGGTCTGCAAACTTAAGTTGTTAACTATCCAGAAGACAAGATTATTGTTATTATCAAACGATTTAGGCTATTAAACTTAGCCTCACTATCTGTCTGAATATCAAACATCTTAGGCATAACATGGAACAGGTATTTTTCATCAGGTATTGATATGTTCAACTTTAAGTCCCTACAGAATATGATTAAGCACCATTTAAAAATTGGAATATATTTTTAAATATAGGCATAAAGAATTATAAACTTCTTATGTTTACACATAAGTCCAAAAATCTAACCATATACAAACTTGAAGTAGGACAGTCCCACAATATTCCTTTTCCTGTCTCGCCTTCATTCATCACCCTCTTCTTTTTGAAAATCATCTACCTGAGAGACATCATAGCAGCAGCTGGAATGTCATGACAAGCAGCCCGTATTCAGAAGACCAGAATGACAGGCACTCCAAGCATGAAAATAATATTACACATTACCATCTTCAGTGCAGTTGTTTAGTTCACAGGTATCAGTATATATAGTTGGTCAGTGTGAGAATCTTTCCAATTAACTGCTAGATTCAAAAATTTTCTGGAGATTCCCAGTATCATAGCCTTGCCCAACTTCTACATAAAACTGTATGGTTTGTCACTGTCGTGTTTCCTAGCTCTTCTCCTTTCCCTCTCTTAATTAGTTAGTCCTTGAGTTCCTGCTTTACTTTTACTTGTATTACACTTCTCTATTTGTATTTCTTCTTTTGAGTTCTTATACTAGGGAAAATATACTATATTTATATATGTGTGTCTGCTTTATTTCACTTATGAGTGTATCTTCAAGTGGTGTCCCCTTCAATATAAAGGCTTCGAGTTTACCATTCCTTATAGCTGAATAATATTCCATTGTGTAAAAATACCACATTTTTTTCAACCATTCTTCAGGTGATGGGCATCTTGGTTGTTTTGAAGATTTGGTTATCACAAATTGTGCTGCTATAAACATAGGCAAGCATATATCCTCATGAATCGATGTTTTCAGATCTCCTGGGAAAATTCCCAGTAGAAGAATAGCCGGTTTAAAAGGGATTTCCAGTCCAAGTTTTCTAAGGACACTCCGCACTGATTTCCATAACTGTTGCACCAGTCTACATTCCCACCAGCAGTGGAGAAGGGTTCTGTTTTCCCCACAGCCTCTCCAACATTTGTTGTTGGTTTATTTCTTTATGATAGCCATTCTTTCTGGGATGAGATAATGTATCAATGTTACTTTCATTGGCTTTTCGTGGATAGCTATTGATGTGGAGCATTTGTTCATGCATTTATTCACTTCTTTAATTTTGTCCTCTGAGAAGTGTGTGCTCATCTCAGATGCCCATTTCTGGACTGGGTCTTTAAATTTTGGAAACCTAGTGTTTTATAGTTCTTTATAAATTCAAGAGAGCAGATGTTTGTCTGAGTACTTATTTGTCATGACTTTTTCCAAATTTGTGGGTTGTCTTTTCACTTGGTTGTTAATTTTTTGAGGTGCAAAAACTTCTCAGTAAGAGCATGTCCCAGTTGTTAATTCTTTCAAGTGTTTCCCGTGTGATTTGATTTTTGTTCATGAACTCTTTGCCTACCACTATATGTTCAAGAGTTCCTCCTATTTTCACTTCTGGGAGATTTAGTGTCTCTGCTTTAGTGTTTAGATCTTTAATTCATTTTGACTTTAGTTTAGTTCTCGGTGATAGACCTGGGTCAACTTTTCGTTTTCATCATGTAGAGAGTGAGTTTTTCCAGCACCATTTGTTAAAGAGGCTATCTTTCTTCCAGTGAGTATGTTCGGCCCATTTGTCAAAGATAAGGTGGCTGAATGTGTTCGTAGGGGCTTCAGCAACTTCTGATCTATTCCATTGATCTTCAGGTCTATTTTGTTGCCAGTACCATGATGATTTTATCACAGTAGCCTTGTAGTATCATTTCAAGTCAGGAATTGTAATGCCTCCTGCCTTGTCTTTATTTCCCAGGATTGCCTTTGCTATTCTAGGATTTTTCTGCTTCCAGATAAGTTTTAGGAATGATTTCTCTAGCTCTGTGAGGTATGTTGGTGGTAGTCTGATAGGGATTGCTTTAAATCTGTACAGCAATTTTGGGAGTATGGCCATCTTCGCAATGTTGGTTCTTCCTATCCAGGAGCACGGACTATCTTTCCATTTTCTGAAATCCTCTACGATCTCTTTTTCAGAGTACTGTAATTTTCCTTGAAAAGATCTTTGATGTCTTTAGTTAGATGAATTCCAAGGTATTTCATTTTCCTCGGTGCTATTGTAAAAGGTATTGTTTGTATAATTTCCATCTCAGAGTGTTTGTTGTCTGTGTAGAGGAATGCTATTGACTTTTGGGTATTGACTTTATAACCTGCTATGCTACTGAACTTCTGTATTAATTCTAGTAGTTTCTTAGTGAAGTTTTTTGGGTCTTCCGAGTAAAGTATCATGCCATCTGCAAATAAAGATAATTTATCTTATTCTTTGCCTATTCTTATTCCTTTTATTTCTTTCTCTTGTCTAATGGCTGTAGCTAATGATTCCAGAACTGTATTGAATAGGACTGGTGAGAGAGGACATCCTCGTCTTATACCAGATCTGAGAGTTAAAGATTTCAGATTTTCCCTATTTAGAATTATATTAGCCATTGGGTTTTCATAAATGGATTTTACCAGATTGAAATAGAGGCCATCTGTTCCAATTTTCTGTAGGACTTTGAACATGAATGAGTGTTGGACTTTGTCAAAAGCCTTTTCTGCATCAATGGAGATGATCATGTGGTTTTTATTTTTTGCTCTATTGATATAGTGTATTACATTTATAGATTTTTGAACATTGAACCATCTTGCATCCCTGGGATGAATCCTACCTGGTCATGGTGTATGATCTTTTTGATGATTTGCTGTATTCTATTTGCTAGGATTTTATTGAGGATTTTGGCATCTATGTTAATGAGTGAGATTAGTCTGCAGTTCTCTTTCTTTGTTATGTCTTTCCCTGATTTTGGTATCAGTATAATACTTGCCTCCAAGAATGATTTTGGGAGGATTGCTTCCTTTTCAATTTCATGGAAGAGTTTGAGGAGTATAGGTACTACATCTTCTGTAAATTTCTTGTAGAATTCAGTTGAGAATGCATCCGGACCTGGACTTTTCCTTGCCAATAGGTTTTTAATTACATCTCGTCGTTCATTGGCTGTTATTGGGCTACTGAGAGTGGTTATATCTTGTCGATTCAGTTGTGGTAATTCATACCTTTCTAGGAATCTGTCCTGTTCATCTGTGTCTTCTGTTCTGTGAGAGTAAAGATTCTCAAAGTACCTATTGATAATCTTTTGAATTTCCACTGGGTCTGTGGTAATTACAACCTTTTCATTCCTTATTGCTTGTATTTGAAGTTTTTCTTTCCTCTGTTTGATGAGGTTAGCTAGGGGCTTATCAATTTTATTTAATCTTTCCGTTAACCAGCTTTTTGCTTTTTTAATTCTTTGAATTGTTTTCTTCGTCTCAATTGAATTAAATTCTGCTCTAATCTTTATGATTTCTTCCCGTCTTTGGGCTCTGTGTTTGGTTTGCTCTTCCTTTTCTAGTTGTTGAAAGTGCAGCATTAGGGTGTTTATTTGTTCCCGTTCTGTTTTCCTAATGTGTGAGTTCACAG
>NW_004524747.1:6219302-6220485 GCF_000260255.1 Octodon degus
CATGTACGGAAGTTCAGGTGGAGCTCTACAGAGTTTGGACTTATCCAGCTGCGTCTGGCTTGGGTTTGGCTGCTGTGCTCAATCCTTCCCGCTGCTGCCCTTAAGGGTGAACCTGTTGTGCCCCTGTGGTGAGATGTTCTGCTCCTGGACTAGCCGGTTGGATCTATCCTCTATACTCTCCCCTCTAGTGATTGAAGCTGCAGGATTACACCTCAGCCGTGTATGCCAGGCCTGAGCTGTGCATCGAGGAGCAAGGTTAAGTAGGAGGAAGAGGAAGCTTTCCACACACACTCACGGGACCTGGGCTAGGACTGGGTCTGGGGTTTCCTGGATGGGGCAAAAATTCCTACTCGGTGGGCGGGGTGGGGTTGGCACTGCGGAGTGGTGGGGGACGGCCAAAGCGGCTGGGAGAGGGTCCGGCCCACTCTGCGCCTGGGCTGGGTCTGGTCCCGCCGGCACAGGGTAGCAAGAAGCTCTCCACACACTCACCGGACCTGGGCTAGGACTCATCAAATACTTTAGATGTAACATGGAACAAGTATTTTTCTCAATTGTTTATATGCTAAACTTTAAATCCATACAGAATTTGAAAAAACTGCTTTAAACATTTATTTATTTATATATTTATTTTGCAGTACCAGTGATTGAACTCAAAAAATAAAAAGTAATTTTTAAATGATTTTATTGAGAAACAAATAGCAATGAGACAGTTTCAAAACCGATTACTAGCATAGTTTCAATAATTAATACATTGTATATTGTTTTCTTAGTTCTTATTCATTGTACAAGATGCAGACATGATATCCTATCCACAAACAGCATTAGAAGAAATCTCTCTGTTCAATGATCCAAGAAAATGCACCTGTTTATCTATCCTAACTATTTTGAACATTCAGATACAAAATGGTTGTTCATTTGTGTCCTCTTTTCTGTTTAGTATTGTCAGAGAAGGGTATTCCATTGTCATTTAAATATTGTAGGTGCCTGAATTCAGCAAAATATTTTAATATAGTCCAGTAGTCCATAATAGCAGTGGGTTTTCCAGAAGACTGGCAATGTCCTGTCAATTTGATTTGAAACTAGCTCATTGTTATTTGCTTCTCAATAAAATTATTTAAAAAAATAATAAAGCTTCAAGGTTGTATATGGTGAGATTTTTGGACTTATGTGCAAACATGAGAAG
>NW_004524747.1:6221809-6231468 GCF_000260255.1 Octodon degus
TTACATTTTATACTTTGTTTTTATAATTTTCTGCTGGATGATTAAGACCATGGTAAAGCAAGACATATATAACAAGTAATGTAACTTTTATATCTGATAAGGTCAGTCAAATCCCCTCAGGATTTATCCTGAAACCCTGTACCACAGTTTGTAGATCCTTTGTCAGTGTCAGCCTTGTGGATGAGTCAGGCCATTGCTTGACCAGTTTGCTCTCTGTGAAAGACTGAGAGAATATTTTATATCCATGTGACTCTCCTTAGGCACACTATACAGCATAGATCAATTTCCCCTCTGGCTCCATAATCTCCTTGATCAGAAAATTTGGGCCACATTTGAGTTACATGATGTTACAGTACAGGTTATCCTATGTTCTGAGTCTTCACTGACCTTGAAAGGCTAGGGTCAAAATGTTGGCTATCCTTGCAGCACTTCTTTTTCTCTAATTTTTGATGTGAAAACTTAGGTTCTTAACCATTCGGAAGAGAAGTTTATTAATGTTAACCTACAGCATAAGCAGTTGAGCTTAACCTCACTGTCTGAATATCAAACATGTTAGGCATAACATGGAACACGTATTTTCCATCAAGTATTGATATGTTAAACTTGAAGTCCCAACAGAATATGAAGAAAAAAAGTATTTTAAAAAATAGGAATAAACAGTTACATATTTTTACAAAGAATTTTATAAATCTTATTATATACAGCATTGTAGCAGGACAGTCCTATGCCATTTTTTTCTTGTCTCTTGTTTTCACTTATTACCCACCCCCTTTTTAAAACAAACATTTACTTGAGAGACAGTATGGCAGTAATTTGTATGTAATGACAAAAAGTACATATTTACCTAAGAAGGAACTTAGTCCACTGAGCTATCTTGCCTTGCAGTGTAGACATATTGTGCTTTACTTATTTGTTGGTACCAGGGATTGAACTCAGGACCTTGGGTTTACCAGGCAGGTGCTTAAACTACTGAGCTATCTCCCTGGCCCATGAGTACTGGACAATGGGAAGAGGGTAGGGAGAAAAGCTGTGAAACAAGACAAGGACAGAGCCATACACTTGAATGCACAAGATGGGCCAAGGAAATGATCCTGAGAAACATCAGGTTTTTGAAACTAGCAGTTAATTGGTAGGATTCTCAGCCTAACTTTATTTGCTGATACCTGTGAACAAAGCAATTGCACTGAAGACAGCATTGTGTAATAGAAGGATCATACTTGGAATGCCTGTCATTCTGGTCTTCTAAATACATACTTCTTGTCATGACATACCAATTATGACTATACTGTCTCACAAGTAAAAGGTTTTTTTTTTTTTAAAAAAAAATGGGTAATAAAAGAAAAAAAGACACACACACAAAAAGAAAAAAAGTCACAAGACTGTCCGGCTACAATGCTGTATATGGCTAGGTTTCTAAATTTCTGTATAAAATTATGCTTTTATTCCTAGTTTTAAAAATTTTTTGTTCATATTCTGTAAGGATTTAAAGTTCAATACATCAATACTTGATGGAAAATACCTGTCCACATTATGCCTAAGATGTTTGATATTTAGACAGATAGGGTAAACCGAACTCCATATGTTGCAGTGTAATAATAAGATTGTCTCCTGGAGGGTTAACAAGCTAATTTTGCAGATCAACAATTGGAGAAAAAGATGGGCTGCAAGGTCAACCAACATTTTGGCTTTAGCCTTTCAAGGTCAGTAAAGACTGAGGACATATGAGAACCTGTACTTTAACAACATGTAACTCAGCTGTGGCCCAAATTTTCTGATCAAGGAGATTATGGAACTACAGAGGAATGGGATCGATGATGTATAATGTGCCTAAGGAGAGTCACATGGAGAGAAAACTTTCTCTTAGGCTTTCACAGAGAGAAAGTTGGTCAAGCAAATGTTCATGACTAATCCCCATGGGTGACACCGACAAAGGATCTAGAATGTGTGGTACAGGGTCTCGGGATAAATCCTGAGGGGACTTGACTGACCTTATCAGATCCAAAAGTTACATTTCTTGTTATATGGGTCTTGCTTTATCTTGGTCTTAACCATCCAGCAGAAAAGTATGAAAACAAAGTATAAGAAGTAAAGCCATGGTGTTATGTTGAGCTGTAGGGGACTCAGGTCAACAATTTCTGACATTGATATTCAAGTGGAAGACCCAATACTATTATGGACTACTGGACTGTTTCGGGATATTTTGCTGAGTTCATGCACCTGTAATATTTAAATGATGGAACCAAACAAAAAAAGGGGATACAGATGAATGAACATTTTGTATTTGTGTATTCAAAATGATTAAGATAGGTATGTAGCTACATTCTCTTAATTCAAAGAATAGAGGGATTTGTTCTAATAATGTTTGTAAATAGGATATCATGTCTGCATCTTGCACAACAAATAACCATGAGGAAGGCAGTATGCAATGTGTTAATTTTTGGAACTGTCCTACCAATTTGATTTGAAACTGTCTCATTTCTATTCATTTCTCAATAAAATTATGGAAAAAATCCCAAACAGTACACAACTAACATTTTAAAGCTTTTTAATCTAACAAAACTGTGGTGAGGTTATTGACTATAGTGAATTGTTAATAAATATAAAAATGTATTCTAGTTGTTAAATAAATATGAAATTTTAAAGAAAAAAATAAATAAATGAAATTACCAGAACCCAACTTACAAGAAACTCACTTCCCTGCTAAATACACACATATAAAAAGTTAATGGATGGAATAAGATATTCCACGAAAATTGAATCTGAAAGAAAGTAAGAGTACCTATATGAATCAAATAAATGAAATAAAGAAGGTCCCTGTATAACAATTGTGTGATCAGTTAAGGAAGACAATATAACAATTATAAATAACTCTGCACCTAATATCAGAGTGATATAGGGAAAATGAAACTCTCAACTTGAAAGTTACCTAGGATGAGTTTGTGTTCTCTAAAACTGAAGAATGAATTTTAGGAACAAACAAAGGTTAAGAGCAGAACATTTATTGGGGAAAGAAAGCTTCTGTCTGAGAGGGTCAGAATGGGGGCCCCCCAAGTGGGTTGTCCCCAGGAAGCTGTCTCTTTCATGGATTTTATTATAGAGTAAAATCTTGTGGTGAGGCTGGTTTGAGATGGAAACCATGGAAAATCACTTAGGTGGGCATGAGGTGGGACAAAACTATAGTCAACCAATGAAATTACAAGCACCATTGCTCAGGTAAAATTGATCAAGTCCAGGACCAAATAGGTAAATGACTCACATAGCAAATGGGCATGACTATAGAACAGGATTTTATCTGGTAGCCAGCTGGTAAGAGCCGGATTAATGATTGATCCTAGCTTCCTCAAGGTGATGATCAATCCTAGATGCTTATCTTTAGGGAGGTAAGCATTTGATTGATCTTTTGTCTTTAAGTCCAGCCTATAGCAGAAACATCCTTCTCTCTCACAGTTGTGAGGTATCTTGTCTTCCATGCTGTCTCCTTGAGCACCTGGCCCTGTCTGACTGCCTATAGTATTTTTATCTAATTTAGCTGCCTAAAACAAGAGCACCCAAATAGACAAGTCAAATATTAATAGGTTTAAAAGAAAAGATACACTGAAAGGAAATGATATTTGGAAATTTAACATCCCACTTTGTACAATGCATAGATCTTTCAGACAAAAAATCAAAGAAATACCAAAGTTAAATAGCACTGTAGACAAAATTGCATTACTGGTGTCCACAAAACATTGCATACAATAGTAGCAAAAAATATTCTTATTGGAACAGATTTTTCTCTAGGTTAGATGGTATGCTTGGCCACAAAACCAGTCTCAACAAATTTTAGAAATGGGAAGTTATATAAAGCATACTTTCTAATCAAATGTGGTAAAATTTGAAATCAATAGCAAAAGTTTGGAACCTCTAAAAATATATAAAAATTAACCTACTTTTAAATAACTGATGTATTAAAGAAGAAATAAAGGAAGCAAAAATTTTCTTCAAACAAATGAAAGTAGACACATACAATGCCAAAATATACAGGATACAACAAAGGCAGCATGAAAAGGGAATTTTTAAAACTGAAAACCCACCTTAAAAAGCAAAAAGATCTGAGATAAGCAATTCATCATTACAACTCAAGGACCTGGTAAAACAAGGAAACTTAACCCCAAAATTAATTTTTTAAAAAAATTATGGAGATCAGAACAAAAATAATGAAATGGTCTAAAATTCACACATAGAAGGTCAATGAAACAGAGACAGTTCTTCAAAAATGTAAAGATAATCAATGAACCCTTATCCTGACTAATGAAAAGAGTAAAATAAAATCAGGTTGAAAAGGAGAACAATAAAAGTGATACCAAAGAAATATGAATGGTTATTAAAGATTGTTATGATTAGTATACCAACAAATTTGACAGCCAAAAGAAAATAGATAAATTCCTAAAAACGTACACCTTACCATAATTAAGTCAAGAAAAGTAGAAAATCTTCACTGAAAGTATTCTAAATCAGAAATACAATGTACTTCATTTCTTGACCAATTTGCTCTCTGTGAAAGCCCGAGAGAATGTTTTCTCTACAGGTGACTCTCCTTAGGCACACTCTATGTCATCAATCAAGTTGCTCTGTGGCCCCATAATCTCCTTGATCAGAACATTTGGGACACAACTGAGTTACATGATGTTACAGTATAAGTTCTCCTATGTCCTGAGTTTTCACTGACCTCGAAAGACTATGGTCAAAATGTTGCCTGGCAGTGACTCATCCACAAGGTTGACATGGACAAAGGATCGGCAAACTGCAGTACAGAATTATAGGATAAATCCTGAGGGTAATTGACCGAACTTATCAGGTACAAAAGTTACATTTCTTGTTATACGTGTCTTGCTTTATCTTTGTCTTAACCACCCAGCAGAAAAGTGTAAAAATAAGGTTTATAAAGTAAAGCCATATTAATATGCTGAGCTGTTAAAGGCTCAAATCAACAACTTCTGTGAATATCCCACCAATATTGTGGACTGCTGGAATCTGTCGGATTGTTTTGCTGAATTCACACACCTATAGTATTCAAATGCCAATGAAATACCCATTTCTTACAGGACTAAACAAGAAAAAGGCGATACAAAAGAAGGGCCATTTTGTATCTGTATATACAGAGTAGGATAGATATACAGCTACTTTTGCTTAATTCAATGAGAAGAAAGATATGTACTAATAGTGTTTGGACAGAATATTCTGTCTGCATCTTTCACTATGGATAACCACTAAGAAGATAACAATGTACAATGTATTAATTATTGAACTGTCCTTCTAATCAGTTTTGAAACTGTCTCATTGATATTTGTTTGTCAATAAAATAAAAAAGTGACTGCTGAGTTTACCAAATATTAAAAATGAACTAATAAAAATTCTCCTTAACTAATTCTAAAATATGGAAAATGAATTCTTCCAAGCAAATTTTGAGACCAGTATCACAATATCAAAACCAGGCAATGGCATACCAAACAAATAAAAACTGTAGGTCAATATCCTTGATAAAAGCAGATGAAAAATTTTTCAACAAAATAATGCAGGCCAGCCAGATAGCTTAGCAGATTAAAGCACCTGCTCAGGCGGACTCAGGGGCTGGGGCTTTGATCCCCAGCTTGCGTGCCAGCCCCGCCCCTAGGACACGCTAAGACAGTCATTGAGACTGGGTGTGATGGCATATGTCTGTAATCCCAGTGCTTGGGAGGTTGTAAACAGGAGGATCAGTATGAGTCTGATCTAGTAGTGAGACCCTTAACATCCTGTAGACCCTTCCCTAAAAATACAAAAAAAGACATTGGTGGTACAATTATCTATAACGTATAAATATATTTTTCCTTCTTTTCTCCATTTCTTCATCCAATTTCTCTTTGGTTTTGAAATTTCTTCCCACTTCCCAGTATCTACTCATTTTGGATCATATTTACTCTTTGAGCTTCTCACTGTAAGGGAAACAGTACAATATTTATATGTGTATATCTGGTTTATTTCACTTATGAGTATGGTCTCAAATTGCATTCATTTACCTACAAAATTTTCTAGTTTGTTCTTCTTTAGTATGCTATTGTGTAAAAATACCCTATCTTTTCTATATATTCCTCAATTGATGGGCCTTTGGGTCATTTCCATGATCTAGCTATTACACACTATGCTGCTATAAACATTTGTGCATATATATCACTGTGCTATGATGGTTTTAATTCTTCTGGGAATATGCCCAGAAGGAGAACAGTTGGGTCAGATAGGACCTCAGATCCTTATGTTTTGAGGATTCTCCTCCTTGATTTCCATAGTGGTTACACTGGTCTACACTCCCACTAACTGAAAAGGGTTCTGAGCTCACTGCTGATGTGTTATTTCTATTTCAACACTAAATAGAAATCTAAGCCCACATTTGTCCCAAATCCACAGTTGGTGTGTGACGAGACACATAGATTACCTAGAAAAAATTGTTTATGAGATCCTGAGTTCTATTTCCTGTACAAACAAACAAACAAAAACAAAAGGCATAAGAATTCCTTGACACCAGGGCCATCCAGATAGCTCAGTGGACTAAAGCACCTTCTTAGGTAGAGCATAATGGCTGGGGTTTGATACCCAGTGTGCCATGCCAGCCCTGCCCCTGAGGTGTGCTGAAATGGTGATTGAGTTTGGGTGTGGCTTGCCTGTAATCCCAGTGCTTGGAAGGCTGAAAACAGGAGATTCAGTATGAGTCCAACCTATGCAGTGAGACCCTGTAGACCCTGTACTATATACATAAAAATAAAAAAAGAATTCCTTGACACACACCTCTCTCCTTTGCTGGTAGGCCTATATGCCTCATCTGCAGTTATAGGTCAGTAGGCAGCACTGTGGGATTCTTCCTGGCTGTTGACAGAGTCACTATAAATGGATCAGCTGCAAGCTTCTGTGTCAAACTGGTGGCAACAAAAGCCATCAAGCTGTGTCATACCCCGAGGCCACATACCACGAAGACACAACACTGACATAGAACCAAGGTCCATGCTCCTATAGGCTTGCCTTCTGCTGAGATGGACTCACAGTGCAATACTGCTGACACCAGCCGCAGATGATGCCATCTGGAATGGAAGGCTGATATACTGGGGTTGTATGTCTTTCCTTGACACTGGATCTATTTCAAAGGCTCTGTTTCCAGGTACACCTGAATATGGGGACACTTAGGATCTGCCAATTCCTAGGCTTCATTAGTCCAACACTAAGTTATAGGGCAAAATCTTGATACTTGGTACCTTGTCTTACTACCAATGAATGGGATCTTGTGCCATGCTATACTGTCCAATGCAGTGCTAGGGAATGTGGTCCCTGGGTTATTTGTATTGATGCTAAACTTGTTTGTATCTACATTTCACAGACACAAGGACCTACATGGTCTTAAGTGTTATGCTGAGATGCACACCACAGCTGGTAAGGGGGTAGGCTGAAACACAAGTCCTCCCTACTAGACCTCATATCTCTAGTGCTGGGGAAATTCTAGAGCTTTATATGTACACATTGGCCTTGTTATAGCTCTGCTACTTGAGGTTAGGGGATGATTGATGGTGATATTCTCTTGGCCACCAAGGCTAATGCTAAGTAGGGCATTAATTGAATCTTCACCTGCAGCGATTAGCAGAGTCTTGGGAGGAAGATGGGTATAAAACAGGCCCACTCGAATGTTAGAACCAAGGTGATACAAACTTAAGTCTGTCCTACTGGCATATAAGTTTGTGCCTGATGCAGAAGCTGGTAGTCTGACAATTCTGGACTATGTTAGACTCCCTTGTTTTCCATGTGGCCAAATCAAAGCTCTGTGTTAGCTGCCTTCTCCTTTTCACAAGAGGGTGGAGTCCTGCTCCCTACTTTTATGCCAGAGGTGGAAGGAGGGATCATGGAGGCAGTCAGATGTCTAGTGTAACTGGTTTAGCAATCCCAATGTCTTCTTCCATAAGTCTTGCTCTAGTAGTAGGAGTTGTAGGGCTTTTCCCTGCACTGGATTTCACTGTGGTAGTTCTGATATTGGATTTTAAGTCTAATGTCTGGACTTAATTCTCTCTCCCTCCTGTCATGAAATGTGTTTTGCTCTATGGTGAGTTGCTTGGAGGTGAGTGGTGACACTGGCAACTTCATCCTCCCTGCCTTCAGTTTTTCTCTTTTGCCATACTGAAATCAGCCACTGTGTTTTCTCACCTGATTTTCTTAGGTCTTTCAAAGGCAGTTTGGTGTGGGAACAGGCATTTAACTTGGAATGCATGTGGAAAGAACTCCTAGTGGCTCTTAGCACCCATCGTGGTTCAGCTTCACATCCATACCATATTGTCTAGGGGACCATGAGAATAAAAAACATGTGTGCATGTTTTATGCCCATACCTTCTTTCCAAATATTTTTCCTCTTTGATTAGTTGAGTCAAAATGTGAAGAATCTGCAGATATGTTGTGAGGGATTTCTTTGTTTTTTTTTCATTGTTTTAATACTTTTATATTTACATGCTACTATGTCCATAACTTGTTAGTAAAATGGTATCTGTATACTGGTACTAGTGGTGTGATGGCAATGTAAATGAATACATGTATGTACAAACCAGAGGTGCATCTTTACATTTATTTTGATTCAAACCGTAAGGTAGTAGAAGTCCTAGAGACAATTGGTATCTAAGACCAAGATTAAGCACCTTACCATGGCAATGTAAGTCTTAAATTATATGACTTACTTTTTTCCCATGAAGGACAGAAACAAACCCTGGGAAGCACATACTGCAGGTGGTGGAAATAACTATAATCCAAAGGGCAGAACACAGTACCACAGGTCTTCACAAGTGGAAATCCTGACATATCTTCCTACAACAGATAATTTGACAGGAGGGTGGAGCATGATAGTGAAGTTTCTCTAAGTACAAACATGCTGGCAGTTGGCCAGTATCAAGAAAATACATCAGGGGAGGGCCAGTGATATAGCTCAGTAAAATAAGTGCTTGCCTGGGAAGCATGAAGCCCTGAGTTCAATCCCTGTTACCACAAAAACAAACAAACAAACAAACAAACAAACAAATAAAAAGACATCAGGGGAAAACAAGTGCCTACACTTAAACTTGACTGGGGTTCAGGGCCAGAAATCAAAATGTTGAGAAAGAGGGGACTCACAAGAACAAGGCAATGTTCTAGTTCTTAAGAGACAGTAGGGCAGTGAAGATTATCAGCATTGGGCTTAGGGAAAGGGGAAAAGACAGTATCAAGGACTGAGGAGTGATTATTGGGGTACACGAGTCATAGGAGAATGAGGACTTTATAGTTTGTAGAACAGGGGAGCAGAGCTGAACCAATAGCAAGTGTAATCTGAGGTACACACTCAGAATGCTGGCGAGGTATGGTGTTATATCATGGCTTGAAGTTCCATTGAATTCTAGAGCTTAATTTAGAGCTGGACCTGTACCTGGGGTGGTTGGCCCAAGAATATGGCTCTAGATAAGAAAAGCAAGGAGCAGGGATTAAGATGAGGCAGGACCTGAGCCCACATTGTTCTATAAGACTGTCATGTAAAGTGTTGTATAATCTGTTCCCTCATATTAGTCAGTTTTCCATTACTGTAGCAAAATAACTGCGATAATAAACTTATAAAGATTAAAAGTTTATTTTGACTTGTAGTTTTAAAG
>NW_004524747.1:6233503-6236424 GCF_000260255.1 Octodon degus
ATCAAATGTGGGAACTTGAGCTTGCCAGACAGGTGCTTATGCCACTGAGCTATATCCTCAGCCCTGCCCCTATTTTCAAGATGAGGAGATAGGAGCACAGATGGTTAAGAACTCAACCAGGAATCCATAAGTAGAAAGTAGAGGTGCTAAGTTTCACACAGAGACAGTGTGGTACAAAAGTTCATGTTCTTTTTTATTTTCTTTTATGTATTTGGTACAGGGTCTCACTATGCAGATTGGACTTATGGTGATCCTCCTGTTTTAGCCTCTTCAACGCTGGGATTATAGGCATGTGCCACGATGCCCAGATTCTTGGGCTCAGTGCACCCCAGGGATGGGGCTGGTGTGGCATTCAGGACAGGGGATTGAACCCTGGTCCTTGCACGTGCCAAAGCAGGTGTTTTGTCCACTGAGATATCTCGCTGGCCTACAAAAGTTCATGGTATTTTTGTTTGTTTGTTTGTATTTAGAGAAGGCTATACAGGGTGTTAAGGGTCTCATTACTACATCAGACTCCTAATGATCTGCCTGCTTACAGCCTCCCACGTGCTGGGATTACAGGTGCGCGCTGCCACACCCAGTCTCAACTGCCATCTCAGCATGCCCCAGGGGTGGAGCTGGCGTGGCAGGCCTGGAGATTGAACCCCCAGTCCCTGCACCTGCTTGCAGGTGCTTCAATCTGCTGAGCTATTTAGCCTGCCCTCATTGTTTAGCTTTCGATTATACAACTGCATCCAAATTATAGTTGTCCTCCATAACTGAGCTAAAGTCTACTTTTTCCTGACTCTTATTCATGTAATTGGCTATACTTGTGGCTGAGCTGTAGTTTTGCTAGTTTAGCAGATAATTGAACCTTAAAGGGTGAAGTCCTAGTCCAAGTCTTAGAACCAGAAGTTGTGGAATACTGAGGTACTGTTTCCCTCTTCTGTCCATGTGAAGAGTTTATAAGTGTGTGTGTGTGTGTGTGTGTGTGTGTGTGTGTGTGTGAATGTGCACATAGGCATTGTTTCCAACTGTGCTGCTATGGAGAGATTAGATTTAGGTTTGGCTTCCAAATCCATTGTTTTTGGATAAGATTGTGTTTCTGCATCCTGAGAGGTGTAGAATCTGTAACAGGATTTCTTGTGTTAGTGCTCAGCAATCTTTACAGAGTGTCTAATTACAGACTGGCAGCAGGGAGAGAATACAGAGGCAAGTGCATACTGTGACAATTGCTAGTCAAAGAACAGCTGTAATGAATGGGGTTTGGGGGAGGGGCAGGAGGCAGGCAAAGATATATTCAAGAAAGATAGTGATACTAGTCATGTACACTCCTTTTGGAATTGGATTGTGCTATCTTCAGGGTATTTCAGGGACTCAGGGAATTTTGTATGAAAGTGCAAAGCCACCCATTGGCTGCAGGTGTGACTCAGTGGTAGAGCATGTACTTAGCGAGAGCAGGGTCCTGGGTTAAATCCCCAGCACCAACAAATGTTATCCTCTGTCCTTACTATTTTACTTGCTTACAGTTCCCACTTCTTCCTATGGGCTTTATAAAGTAATCAAGGAACATTTGGTTTCCCATGCGCACAACCTCCATAACAGCAGGGGTAGCAGATCTTCCCTAGATAGGCTGTATGATTTGTGGGGTTCCCTGTCTCTGTTACAAGCCTGTGATTGACTGAGGACAGACCTATGTATTTACTATTCCTCACACATTTACTGGGACTTAGTGAAGGATTATTACTTATTCCTTGTTATGCATCTGCTGAATGACTAGGTGGGTACTTTGTATGTCAGACAGAATAAGAGATTAGAAAATAAAAGTTTCTTCTAAGAAAGACCATAGAAATGTCAGTTTTATTCAGAGGGTGGTGTAGAGGCTGGAAAGTCAGCATATGGTGTTGGCATTAAGCCAATGGAGTCACTGACTTAAGTTCTGCATGCATGAAAGGAGTATATTATGTGCTCTACTAGATGTTAATTATAGTAATAATACTATGCTATTATAATATAGTATTATGCTATAGTCATCAGAAAACAAGTGATCTCTTACCCTGGTGAAGTTAGTGGGATCTTGTAAGGACTCAGAATTTCTCCTCAAATTCTTTTATTTTCTTCCATATTATTAGGTACATAGTAAATGTTCAAGAAATATATGTTGAATAGTCATAGCTTACTTGCATTGATATTTTACTATGCCTTTTCAGATGCAAAAACTAAAACAAGTTTAAGGAACATGTCTGAAACCACATAGTTGACTGCTGGTATTAAAACCCCGGAAGTTGGTTCTAACACTAGTAGATGTAAGCATCCTATTATGCCACATCACAACCTGAATTTCAGTCACTCCTTTGCATAAAGGTATTGAAATTGTTGTTAGAAGTGCAAATATCTGGGAAATGGATATTTTATTTTTTTATTCAGTATTCATTATCTGTTATCAACATATTCATCGCTGAAATTATTTCTTGACTGCAGTATGTAGCTTATGAATTCATGAATATGAATTTATACAATTTCATAAATTTAAACATGAATACCATCAACACAATCAAGATAAATATATCTGTCCCTACTAAAATTTTCCTTGTGCTGTTCATAGGTAATTCCTGCCATTTTCTGTCACTATGGATTATTTTGCATTTTCCAAAATCTTATAAAATTGGAAGCATAAAGAATGTGCTACTCATCTGGCTTCTCTTTACTATGATGATTGTAAGCTTCTTCCATTTATGTGGCATGTATCAATACATTATTCCTTTTTATTGTTGAATATCATTCTGTTATACAGATGTATCACAATGTGTTTATCTACCTCAATTTCTTGGAAGATATTTGGATTAGGTTTGGGGCCATTAGAAATAAGGCTTTGTCGGGGCTGGAGAGATGGCTCAGTGGTCTGAAGCACCTACTTAGAACAAGCTTGGCAAGGCATCAGG
>NW_004524747.1:6236568-6237864 GCF_000260255.1 Octodon degus
AAATAAAAATAAAAAAAAATTAAAAAAAAAAAAAGAAATAAGGCTTTGTCTATGGCCATACCATCCTGAACGCACTCGATCTCATCTGAGCTCGGAAGCTAAGCAGGGTCGGGCCTGGTTAGTACTTGGATGGGACAAATAAGGCTTTGTCTTAGTTACTCTTCTCTCATTGCTGAGACAAATACCTGATACCTAAAATGAAGGAAGGAAAGGATTACTTAGCTCACAGTTACAGGAGGTTTCAGTCTATACTCAGCTGGCTCCAAGGCAGAGAGGCACATGGCACAGAGCAACCTTTCATGGTGGCAACAAACAGCAAGAGGAACCAAGGGAGGAATAGCAGCAACAATGGCAACAGAGAACATGTCTGTCTCCCTTATGTTGCATTCAGGCTATCCACCCCAGGGTGGTATAGTACTCACACCCATAATCCCAGCAGTACTCGCAGCCATAATCTCAGTGGATAATGAGTTAATCATAAACTCTAGAAGTCCACCCCATGACTGCATGAGGCTTTGCGGGGACTACTAGACATAAACTATAACAGCCTTCTATGAACATTTTTGTACAAGTTTTTACCTATATTGTATAAATGTAATTTTTAAGAAACTACCAAACTGATTTGAAACATTTATACCATTTTACATTTCCAACAGCAATGTATGAGAGTTCTAGTTGCTCTACAGATTCATTGTTCATTGCTGTAGCTATTTAAAAATTTTAGATATTCTATTATGTGAGTAATCACATAAAATTCTGGTTTGAATTTATGTCCTTAATGATATTCAGCATTAAGTATCATTTCATATGCTTACTAGCCATATATATGTGTGTTTTCTATTATTGAATTTGTACAGTTATATTCTAGTCAATATTTGAACACTTTTTTGTCCTTTTTTTGAGACAGCGTTTCACTATGCCTTGAATTCACTTTGTAGCCCAGGCTGGGCACAAACTCACAGAAATCTTCCTGCTTCAGCCTCCCAAGTGCTGGAATCACAGGCTTGCACTACCACACCGTGCTTTATACTTGAATTGTTTATGCAATACACAGATATTTTATTGCTGCATAACAAATTACCATGGATTTACCAGCTTTAAATAACATCGGTTTATTTGCTCAGAGTTTTGTAGGTCAGAAGTTTAGGACAGCACAGGGGACAGGGGTTCAATCCCCAGGCCTGCCACGCTGGCCCCACTCCTGAGGCACTCTGAGACTGCAAGGGAGAATGGGTGTGGTGGCTTGGGCCTGTAATCCCAGCTCTTGGGAGGCTGTAAACAGGCGGATCAGCATCA
>NW_004524747.1:6237989-6278173 GCF_000260255.1 Octodon degus
AAGAAGAAGAAGAAGAAGAAGAAGAAGAAGAAGAAGAAGAAGAAGAAGAAGAAGAAGAAGAAGAAGAAGTTGCTGTTGTTTTTAGGACAGCATGACTAAGTTGTCTGTTCAGAGTCTCTTTCAGTGCTTAAGTCAAGGTAATATGACTGAGTCTGTTCAGTGACTATAAAGAAAAATTTGCTTTCAATTTTATTTTTCTCTTTTGTACAGAATTTGGTTGTTTTTTTTGTAGCCTGAAGTCTTGATTTCTTTGTGTGCTCTTAGCTTGTATAGGCCACTTCTGTTCCTTGCTATGGGAACTCCTATTTTTCAGAGGCATTTGTTAGGAATATGATTCTCTTCCCTTAAATTGTTTTTGTAGATTGTCAAAAATCAGTTGCCTTATCACTATTCTTTTTCTTTCTTTCTTTTTTTTTTTTTTACCAGGGATTGAAATCAGGACCCTGCACTAGCCAGGCAAGCGCTTATTCTACTGGGCTATCTCCTCAGCCCCTTATCACTATTCTTGATAGTCACAATACAACAGAATGTCAGAATAATGCTGACCTCTCAGACTGAAGTAAGAAATATTTTTGCTTTTTAAATTTTATGCATTTGAGTATAATGCTATTTCTTTCTTAATTTTTAGTAGCATTTATAAGTAATGCCACTTGAGGATGGCATTTTATATGTTAGAAGATATTTAATGACAAGTTAAACTTCTTCAAAATACAAATAGGACTACCCCCCCATGAGGACCAAGACTAGAATAAGACAAGGCAGACTCTTAGTGTCAGGCAAGTCCTCAAAAGGCCTTAGCTGGAAGCTTTTAGAATATTCGTATGTTCAGCAAGTAGGAAATAAACATTTTCATTCTCAAAGGTGTATCTCAGAGAACCACAACAACATCCACTATACTGTTTTTGTTTTTGTTTTTCTTTAGTCTTTCTTGTCTTTTTTGAGACAGGGTCTCACTGTGCAGTTTAGGCTGGTCATGAGCTCACTCTGTAAAACAGGCTGGTCTCAAACTTGCAACAATTCTCCTGTCTCAGCCTCCCAAATGTTGAGATTACAGGCATGCACCACCATGCTGCAAAATCCACTACACTGTTAAAAAATATTCAAATTCATTTATAGCTCTGATGTGATATTCCTAATTTCTTATATGTATTTATAAAGAACCTTGGTGTGTATATAGTTGCACTGATTATAGGGTGAAATTAACTGAAAATTGCAGCCAAGATTCTGGTCCCAAAAGTAGTCACAGCTGAAATACAACAATAGCCCCTGTCCCAGTTTCAATTGTTGTACACATGTTAGCTAGACTTAATTTACCAGCATGGTCTTGACTCAATGAGATACACAGCACAGATTCATTTTCATATAATTAAGGCCAAGGTGTTTGTATTGTTAAAATGTTTAGATTTGAGTGATTGGAAGATGAGTCAAAAAGGGAAACTAGAGTTTATTCAAAATGATCAGAATTGCCTCTGTACATTTTTTTTTTAGAATTCACCTCCTTGTGACCTGTAGGATGTTCTGTGTAGGTGCTAGAGTTTTGTTTTTGCATAGGTGGTTGTGACTTTTATTTTCAACTTTTGGTCCAAAGAGAAGTAGAAAAACAAACTCATATTGTATATTGTAGTGCTACATTTGAGAGTGCTAAAGAATATTTCAAGAGGATACACTTCAGGAACTTGCATCCACTACTGCCTATGAATAAGAGGGCCATTCTTTACCAAAAACATTGGGAAAAAAAGAAACCCAAGTCAAAGTAACCTGAGATTCAAATACGATTATTTTACATGGAAAAGTTTAGCATTTAATTTAAACTTAATTGCTAGTTTCCCTTTGCCATACACTGAACTGAGATATCTTGAAATTATACAACAAAACCCTCTTTTTCATTTCTGCTTAGTTTTATAGCTAGGGAAACTGAATCCTGCTTAGTTTTATAGCTAGGGAAACTGAATACATGAAATCACAGACTTATCTTACATACTCTTTCTTGTGCAAGGGTGCTCTACAAAATCCTTGTTTCCTAATGCCTAGTTTATGGTTTCATTTGATATAGTTGTGCTTCTGTGTAGTGCTTGGCTATATTCCTGGGCTCTGGGCCCTTGATTAGGAGGCTAGTGATAATCCTCTCTTAGTTCTGTCATACTTTTCCATGCTGCCCCACCTGTTTCCCTGACATTCCCCAACCATGGCCATACTTCCACAATGGCAAATATTTATGGGCTATCTCTGCCTCATCAAGCTCCTCTGGATTCTTCCCCTGCTGGCCAAGAAGTTTTCCTGGAACCAGTATAGCAATTAAGGATACTGGGTTAGTACTAGTTTCTCTAGATTTCAATTTGCCACTACTTGCTATGTGACCCGTGGAAGATTACCAGTTTTTTCTGAATCCCCTTTTTACCCTTCATCTTTCAACTGATAGTGTTGATAATGGTGATTAGGTCATGGAGCTGTTATAAAAATACTTATTATAGTGTCTAGTAGATAGTTGTTGAGTACCCAGTAAGCATTGGTTCTTATACTAGGAACTCATGGCATCACTTATTAAATCCAAATGAATTTGTCTCATCTCTCCTCTCCCTAACTCTTGATGACTGATCTACCTCATTCTGTTTATTTACAGGTA
Source organism: Octodon degus (assembly GCF_000260255.1). Classification (NCBI taxonomy): domain Eukaryota; kingdom Metazoa; phylum Chordata; class Mammalia; order Rodentia; family Octodontidae; genus Octodon; species Octodon degus. The sequence goes on from NW_004524747.1 coordinate 6,240,613, forward strand.
AAGTCATTCCTATATTTCTTTCTCAAGGGGCTAGGAGGAAAATGGTTTATCCCAGCATCTACTTGGTTGTGAAGAAACTGTAATTCTTAATCTAGTAAGCTTTTTTCCTCAGTTTGGGTTAGAGAAGTGTCTGATTTTTTTGAAAATTGCAATGGCTTCTCTTGAAGGAATAGTGAATGATTCTCTCAATATTTTTCCACTAGAGATCCTTCAGATCTCAATAATAAGGGAGATGGAGGGAGAAACCCATACATTCTCCACTGGGTGCTCAATGGAGACTATTCTGGGTATCAGGTCATTTGGGATGAAATAAGCACCTAGATTATAATAGAAGGCGAATGCAGGACAAGTTTATGAAAGAAAAACAACTTGTTCACAGGTTAGGTTGAGGATTTACAAACAAACAAAAAACACCATCTGGTCCTGAAACCTGCTAAGGGTTTAGGAGAGTGATAGGGAAGAGGTCTTACCCAGTGGGAATAATTTCTGAACTGTTGCCTGGAAATCTTCCATACCTAGGTGATGATGGTCCAACGCAGAAGTCCACATTGATGCAATAAGTTCAGGTCTCCAAGCTAGATAAGGTGACCCCTGCCTTATAGAGAGGCTGAGGCAGTAGGATCATTAGTTCCAGAAGAGTCTGGACTATGAAGCAAGAGAACAGGCCCCCATGTCAAACAGTCTGCAAGTAGCTTCTACTTGAGTCATGGAGCTATTGCCATTGGCTAAAACTCCCACTATTATTTCCTTAAAAGTTTTTGGGACACTGGTTCATTTTAGCCCACTTAAACAAATATATTATTTGGGAGCAATAACACATAAATAGGGATTATTTAGTGACTAATTGATTAGCATTCACTGACTTGTCTAACAGAGAATGGAAAACTGAAAGACTTTTGCTTAAATCAAAGCTAGGGAAGGCAAGTTTCAAGTGTTAGTAAAAATTGGACAGGGTACTGGGAAAAATCAAACAGGGATGGTTTTGAAAATGTTGGTGTAGAAAGGAGAAACTCATATTGGCATCCAGTGAGGAGAAGATAACTAGGAAAGTGAAATCTGCTGAAGAAAAGAACATTATGCAACAACTTTCAAAACTAACTTGAGATGGCTATTGTATGCAGTTTCAAATGAGCTGTACAATGGTTGATCTCTTTGGTAATGAGCCTAGAAAGAAGAGTCTGTCAGTGGGCAGAACTTCCAAGACTCCTTAGGACTATGAGAAGTGCTTGGGGTTCCATTCCTCTGTCTGTTCTTCGGAAAAGCTTGGAACAATAGGATTAACTTCACCTTCTAGGCAGATCTTGTTTTTATGGTCTAGTTCAACAGCTTCCTTTTCTTTAAGACCTTCCTTGTGCAGCCAACTCTTCCCTGCTTTCTCCATGTGAATGCCATATTGGGAGTGGATGGAAATTTTCTTTTAGAGAATCTTGTCATGGAATCATATCCTGGCTTTTAGACTGGAAGAGAAGTCTGTGGAGGCCAGGGCCCATTACTCATGTTTCTATATTAATGGCTTCTGACAGTCTGCTGTCAACAAATGTTTGAAACATGGTCTAAGTGAACTTGTAACTCACTTTTACTAGTGAAATGCACATAAGATTTTATTTTCTTGTAACATTTTCACTTATTATAAATTATATACATATAGCTACAGTATTATTGCAAAATTTCAAATGATGTAGATAGTGATATGTTCTATTTGACCTTGATCACTTAGCTCATCTCAGTCCATTTCTGGACATAATTTTATTTTACATTTTGTTGCTATATTTCCAGACATTTTCTCTGCATTTAGAATATATAGGTGATAAAGATGGACAGCTTTTCCACAAATAGGGTCATACCTATCATTCTGAAGTTTGCTTTAGGATATAGCAACACTATATCTTGGGGATCTTCCCCAGTTAGAATTGCAGATTTAATTCATTAGCTTAAACTGCTGCACTGTAGTTTATAAATTGGATACATTGATCCTCTATTAATGAACGTTTAGGTTTTTTCTAATTTTGAGCTTAATTGTTACAAAGAACAGAATAATGAAAAGTCCTTACAAATGGTTCCTTGAATATACATATGATTGTTTCTCTAGAGCCAATATTTAAAAAATGGAATTGCTGGGTCATACAGTATGCATTTTAAAGCATTATAGCAAAGCCTTTCCATGTGAATCATGTCTGCTTTCCCAATTCATGTGACAGCAGGTGGGATAGACTCTAATGAAACTACTTATCATTGGTGTGATTATATTTCTCAAATTCTAGTAAAGGAGGGGATAGTAAAACATTTGTACAAGTCATTTCCTGGGGATTATGCTACTATTTGGAGACTACTAAACAGTGAGGTTTCACTGCTACTATATAGCTTTAGGTGGAATTCAGGATGTCTTTTCAAGTTTTAAGACAATATAGCACCTAGTCTAATAACAGGCAAGGTGGGGCTGCTACCTAAAGAATCTTCTTGTGGGCTTTGTTACAATGTGTTTCACTCTGTGTGCCAGAAAGGCAACTGAGAAACAAGTGTTGTTAGCCTTGACAGAAAGTAAGTTAATGTATTTAGGAGGCTTAAGGTCACATGCCTGTATACTTGGGGAACAAAAAGTCAAAAACTGAGCCCTGATGTCAGTGGGATTGTAAGTCATTCTGGATACAAAGGCTGGCCCAGTAAGCAGCCCAATAAACACTAAGCAGCAGTTTAATAATAAATGCAAAGGGCAGACCAGATATCTCAGCAGACTAAAGCACATGCTTAGGCAGAGCACTAGAGTGAAGCAGCCAGCCCTGCCCCCAGGGCACGCTAAGATGTCAGTTGAAACTGGGCTTGGTGTTCCATGCCTGTAATCCCAGGACTTGGGAGGCTGTGAACAGGAGGATCACTATGAGTCCGATCTGTGGAGTGAGACACTGTAGACCCTGTACTAAATAAATTTTTAAAATAAATAAATAAATAAATAAATAAATAAATAAATGCAGTTCAGAGGTATGGATAAAACTCAGTGGCAGAGTATTTCTGTGGCCTACATGAGGCCCTCGGTTCCATTGCTAGCACTGCAAACAAATCAACACACCCAGAAACATGACTGTTTTGAAAAATACAGTTCAATTAAAATAATGATTAAAAATTGAAGAAATTGTGGAAATGTGAATATGCACTAAGTTTCAGATAATACAAAGGAATAATTCATTGTATTTACTGTGGTAGTGCCATTGTGAGTGTGTAATAAAGATGTCGATATTTAAAGAACCATATTAAAGTGAAGTATGGAAAGGCCAAATCATATGCTTAACATGTGTATTAAGATACTTTAGAAATAAAGGAAAGGTGGTAAAGTAAAAGTTGTAACATTTTGTTACTTGTCTTATGATTTTCTTTATATTTTTATATATTTAAAGATGTTCATGATGAACGTTTATGAAAAAGGCATGAGAAAGATTCACTTGAAAAAAGATACATCCAGAGTATCCTAAAAAAAGTAATGTGGATTCATCTTTTAAGATAATTTTAATGTACTTTCAGATACTCTAGTCTCTGATGTGATTTAATTTAGGTCTGTCAAAGATAGGTGGTTGGCTATATGACCTTTGAAGGTCTACTCTGGCATTATCTCATGGTAGCCTAGATACAGATAGACCTAACTGCAATCCTAAAATACAAAAATCTGAATTCTTCAAAGGAATAGCATTCATGGCATTGTCTTGAAATTAAGAATTCACTCCTCCTTTTAGAACTAGTTTAAATAGCCAACTGCTCCTTTGTTTGTTGTTTGAACTTTTAAAAAAAGATAATCCAACAGTTATGTTAAGAAGAATGTAAGATGTGTATGTATTTTAAAGAATGAAAACAGAGTAAAATAAAATGAGGGCTAAAGTCCCAGTTTGTGAAAATAGAACTTTGCTATTATTTCTGAAGTCACCTGTCTACCTCTGAATGCCTCACTCTTCTACCCACCCACCAGCAGATTTTTGTCCAAAATTCAGACAAATCATTCCCTCCTTTTTCTTTCCTTTTATTGCACAGCTATGCCTCCCTAAAATTGTTTCATTATATAATACTCTTGAAGTTCGTATAAGTTAAAATACACTGTGTCTTGTTCTTTTGATAAATTATATTTTTCATATTTATGCCATTTGGAAAAGTTTCAATTTATTTTAAATACTGTATAACATACCGTGCTTAATTATAACAGAATTTATGTGTTATGTTAGTTTGTTCGGTAACCTGGGATATTGCCATATTTTGTTTTGATAATAAAAGTAATGATGCTATAGACATTCATGTATAGCTTCTCCAGTGCACATATGTAAGTTTCTTCTGGATATATAGCTATCTTGGTTACTTATTGCTCATTGCTGAGACAAATACCCAACCCTCAAAATGAAGGAAGGAAAGGTTTATTTAGCTCACAGTTAGTGGAGATTTTAGTCTATATTCATTTGGCTCCCAGACAGAATGGGACAAAGCAGAGAGCAGCAGCTTATGGCAGCAGAAAAGAGTAAAGAGCAAAGAGAAGGGCAGTAGCTGCTGTTTTAGCCAGCCTCTGTCCCCTCATATTGTAAACAAACTCACATGGGGCTGGGGATGTAGACCTCACACAATGTCCATGTCCTCCTATTGCACAGGATGAGGATGTATACAAATTAAGAATCCTCGTTCCCTGCTAAGTCACTTAATTAAACTTCTAATCTTCTCAAGTTGACACAATATATCAACAAGTACAGTCCACCCCTTGTCAACCTGGCAACTAGATATTTCCTAAAACCAGTTTTTAGGTATATAGACATGCTTATTGACATTTTACAACCTGAACATTGTATTATGTTAGAACCATGACATTTACCCCTGGCCTCCCAAACACTCATGCACATCTCTTTATGCAAAAGGCATTCTAATCTATCTACAACTGTTGTCAAAGTCTTACCAGTTTCAGTATTGCTGGAAAGTCTGTCTCAAGCTTCCAAGATCTAAGGCAAACTCTTAGCTGTGAGCCCCTGTACAAATGAAAAGTTAAACACTCCCAACATTTAAAGGCACAAGATAGACATTACCATTCCAAAAGGTATACATCGGAGTATACAAGCAATTGGAACCAAAACAAGTCCAAAATCTAGAAGGAAATACATTAAATGCTATAGTTCTATATGGAACATCTGAAGCAACCTGTAATGAGTTGTGAACTCTAAAAGCCTTATATGGCTCTATCCCTATGGCATAGCTGCTGGTAAGCTCTCATGGATTTTTTAAAGGCCTGTTTTACTCCTTTTTTGCACCTCTCTTTAGACAATCTATGTTTTTTGGCTTTTTTAACTTTTGAGGTTTTTAATTGAATAGGCTTATACATTGCCCTCTCATGGGCACATTGTCTGAACTCCCAGGCCTTTTAAAACCTAGGTGGAAGCCTTTTTAACCTCAGAATGCTTGTATTCTGAATGTGCCTAACACCAATGCTACATGGATGATGCCAAGGGGTGCTGCCAGCTGGAGCAGTAGCCAGGCATTTTTCTCTTTTGGCTGTAGGGGTCGAGTGCCGGCATCACTGAGCCTCTGACTTTGATTTCAAGGAACAAATTTTCTATGTCAGTGCCATTTTGGAACCTGGTGTGGCCACTACCTCTGTTTTGGAACATGGGGCCCTATAGCTTTCTTCTCAAAGTAAAGTCCCTCATCCTTGTGATTTTTTTTTAGCAGAACCAGGGATTGAATTCAAACCCTTGCAATTGCCAGGCAAGCGCTTATTCTACTGAGCCATCTCCCCGGCCCCACCTCACCTTTGTGATTTCGAGGCTGCAAAGGGTGAAAATCTGTCAACTCCTGTGATACCCTCAGGAAATCTTTTTTATTCTCCTGCTCTTTTTTAGCAATGGAGATCTCAGCTCTATCTTTGCATTTTACAGCTTCATTGGAGCTTTTTTTCCCCAAACTCACAACATTTTAAATTATACAACTGGGCTCTTTGCTCTTGACTCTCAACATATATCTGACTAAAAGCCTTCAACAACAGCCATGCTACTGCCTCAATATTTGACCACTTTGACACATCTTTTGCCAGACTAATTAGTCTTGTAGGTATGTTTAAACTCAGTCACAGACAAAGTTTCTGGACATGAGCAAAATGCAGACAAATTTTTTGCCAAACCAAAACAAAAATCATGTGGAGTCTAGCAACCAAAATAGTCATTTTTTCCAGCAGAAACATACTCAGCCTGTATTTTATCAGTATTTTTGAGTTCTGACCAGAATCTCCCATACAGGAAAGCCAAAGTTGTTCCAGTGCTTTGCTTGTAGGTGATATCTCTAAACCTTTTTTATCTTTTCATAAGCCATTTTTAAAATGTTGTAATCCATATGGTCAAGTTTAGCCACAGCAATGACCCTACACCTGCTACCAAATTTTGTCTTGTTACTTTTTACTTGCTGCTGGGACAAATACCCAGCACTCAAAATGAAGAAAGGAAAGGTTTATTTAGCTCAAAGTTTGTGGAGGTTTTAGTCTATATTCATTTGGCTCCCAGGGAGAGTGGCACAAGGCAGAGAGCAGCAGTTCATGGCAGTAGAAAAGAGCAAAGAGCAAAGGGAAGGGCAGTAGCTGCTGTTTTAGCCAGCCTCTCTCCCCTCCTTATATTGTAAACAACCTACCCTGGGACTGGGGATGTAGACCTCACACAATGTCCATGTCCTCATCTTGCACAGGATAAGGATGTTTACAAAGTAAAACACCTGGCTGTCTGTTGAGTCACTTAGTTAAACTTCTCAAGTTCACACAGTGTATCAACCAATATAATAGCTAAGAAAGAAATTCCTAACATAGTTACATGTGATGTATATATTTTAGATTTGAATTCAGTTAGAACTCTCCCAGAGATTATTTGAATTTGCTTCTTTAAGTAGCCTAGAAGGTATTATGAACCTTGGAGCACATTAAATTGATTTTTTGCCTTGAGTGTTTTTGGACAAATAGCATGAATCTCAACCAGAAAATATCACATAGTCATCTTATAATTATAGATTTTCAAGGGAATTATTTTTCTTTGTGATTACTTTTGTTGATTGTTCAGAGACCTCAGGTATTTGTTTTGTCCAGAGTTCATCATTATTGCCTATGGAATGATTGATTTGTTAGAAACTTCTCATTAGACATACATATTGAGCAAAAAATATGGAACAAAATAATATAAATGAAATTATGTAAAATCTTAATAAAATATGAAAAGATACATGAAATTTTTTGTGATACTAGGAATCAAAACCATGACCTTTACACTGAGCTACATTCTCAGCCGTTTTTCATTTTGAAACAGGAACTCCATGAGTCAATAAGTTTCCCAGGCAGTGTTCAATCTTGCAGTTCTCCTGCCTCGGACTGTTTGATTTACAGATCTGCATCACTATTCCCAAGACTTCTACAAGCTTTTTTTAATCTGTAGGTAAATGACATTACAAAGACTTTTATTATTTAATTTTCTATACATTTGTGTTAAGTGATCACAAAGAACATATATTATTTCTAGAAATACAAAAACAATAAAATACTCCTATTTTGCCAAAAGAAAATCTTGCTTCAGAATAAGCTGTGCTGTCATTACAATTGCAACATATATTTAATGATGTGTGTTGTTCATCCTACATATATATATATATATATATATATAAAACAACATACCTAGCTCATGTGAAAGTGACAGATTTTATTCAGGGAGGAATGATCCTTGTCATTTTGGGTCACAGTAGGACTTTTTAGCAGTGGGAATTTCTCTAGACTCCTGAATAACTGGGTCTGAGTCTGCGCTGAGTAATTCATAGATTAAAATTTGAACTAACTGTTCTCTGTCCATGAAATCATTGCAGTTTTGATTTGTTTCTGTTAGAATGAGAACCTGGAATATGCTAGAGACAGAAAACACATGAATCTTTTCATGAGGTTTCATAAAAATAAAGTCCAGCAGAGTCCCACATTGGACTTTGACAAAAATGTAAGTTGGGTAAAACTTGTTTTCTGGAAGCTCTGTTAGCTGTTTTTCAGACACCTTTTATGAGAGCTGCTTTCACAGGCCACTGGGTTTCCAACACTGTGTGGCCCCATTCTAGTCTGTGTCTTCTGGACAGCACACACTATCCTATGACCTTCTAGAACTCTCTGATGTTAGAATCTCTCAAGGGCCCATGTACCAGAGCTAACAACCAGCTAAATTATACACTTTACCGTATCTTCATAAAACATAATCTTAAGCCAAAAAAGTGAATGGCAGTTGATGTCTTAGTTATGTTTCAGTTATTGTGGCAAAATCCTAAGAAAATCAACCTAAAGGAGAAAAGACTTATTTTGCATCCAAGATTCAGAGATTTTAGTCCATGGCTGGTTGGCTTTATTATCTCTGGGGCTGTGGCAATGCAGAGTATTAAGAGAGACAGGGTGTGATGGAGTATAGCTGCTCAATTCATGGCAGCTGCGAAGGAGAAATTGTGAGAGGAAGTGGCTGGGGACAAGACATCCCTATGCACCAGGGACCTTTTGCTTCCAAGTAGTGTCTATCACCTAAAAGTTTCCACTTCTTCTCAGTTTAATGCCATAAAACTATGAATCCATCAAGAGGTTAATCCATCAATGTGGTACAATTCCTCTTCAAGTCTATGATCCATTCACCTTCACAAAGGCTCCTCCTCTGAACACTGCTGCACTTTGGACTAAGTGATCAGTATGTGAGCTTTTGGGGGAAAATTCATATTTAAATCATAATCATTAAGAATGCTGGCATGACATCTGGCTCATAGAGAAGAATGCTCTGGGTAAACAGGAATGGAGCCAACACAGCCCAAAGACACTAGAGAAATTTTACACTATGGAGCACAAATATTGAAATTGAAGTGATGTGAACATGGCAGCCAGTGACTTATTTTTTTATTTATATTGATTGTCCATTGTTTTTTCTATAATTTTATTGAGAAATAAATAGCAATGAGACAGTTTCAAATCAAATTGGTATGACAGTTCCAAAAATTAAAACATTACATACAGCCTTCCTAGTGGTTCTTTGTTGTACAAGATGCAGACATGATATCTTATTTACAAACACTATTAGAACAAATCTCTCTATTCCATAAATTAAGAGAATGTAGGTATATATCTATCATAACCTTTTTGAATAAACAGATACAAAATGGTCATTCATCTATATCTGCCATTTTTCTTTAGTTCCATCATTTAATTATTATAGGTGTGTGAACTCAGCAAAATATTCTAAAAGAGTCCAGTAGTCCATAATAGTATTGCGTCTTCCACTTGACTGGCTAAGTCAGAAGTTGTTGACATGAGTCCCCTACAGCTCAACATAACAGCATGGCTTTATTTCTTGTACTTCATTTTTATACTTTTCTGCTGGATGGTTAAGATCAAGATAAAGCAAGACCTATGGAAAAAGAATTGTAGCTTTTGGGTCTGATAAGGTCAGTCAAATCCCCTCAGGATTTATCCTGAGATTCTGTACCTCAGATTGTAGATATTTTGTCAGTGTCAGCCACGTGGATGAGTCACAGCCATTGCTAGGCCAATGTGCTTTCTGGGAAAGCCTGAGAGAATGTTTTCTCTGCATGTGGCTCTCCTTAGGCACACTCTACATCATCGATCACTTTCCTCTTTGGCCCCATAATCTCCTTGATCAGAAAATTTGGGACACAACTGAGTTACATGATGTTACAGTACAGGTTCTCATATTTTCTGACTCTTAACTGACCTTGGAAGGCTAGGGCCAAAATGTTAGCTTTCCTTGCAGCCCTCCTTTTTCTCTAATTTTTGGTCTGCAAATTTATGTTGTTAACCCTCCAGAAGAGAAGATTATTGTTATTACCATATAACCTAGGCTGTTGAGCATAACTTCACTATCTGTCTGAATAACAAACATTTTAGGCATAATATGGAACAGTTATTTTTTATCAAGTATTGATATGTAAACTTTAAGTCCCTAAGAATATTTCAAAAAATTTAAAAAATTAAAATATATTTAAAAATAGGAATAAAGAATTACATATAATTACACATAGGTCCAGAAATCTAACCATATATGACATTGTTTCAGGACAGTCCCACAATACTCCTTTTCCTGTCTCCTGCATTCATTCACCACCCCCTTTCTTTTTAAACAATCATCTACCCTAGAGACAGCATGGCAGCAACTGGCATGTCATGACAAACAGCACGTATTCAGAAGAACAGAATGACAAGCACTCAAAGTATGAACCTACTATTACAAATTGCCATCTTCAGTGCAGTTGCTTAGTTCACAGGTGTCAGTATATATAGTTAGTCAGCGTGAGAATCCTTCCAATTAACTGCTAGATTCAAAAATCTTCTCAAGATTCTCAGGATCATTGCCTTGCCCATCTTGTACATAAAACTGTATTGCTTGCCTCTGTCATGTTTCCTAGCTCTTCTACTTGCTTCCTTTTCATTGTCTAGTCCTCAAGTTCTTGCTTTCCTTTTAATTGTATTGTACCTTTCTGTTTATATTTCTTCTTTTGTGTTCTTATAATAGGGAAACCATATGATATTTACGCATGTGTGTCTGGTTTATTTCACTTATGAGTATATCTACAAGTGACACCCACTTCAATATAAAGGCTTCGAGTTTATCATTCTTTATAGCTGAGTAATACTCTATTATATAAAAATTCCACACCTTTTTCAACGATTCCTCAGGTGATGGGTATCTTGGTTGTTTCCAAGATTTGGCTATCACAAATTGTGCTGCTATAAACATAGGTGCACATATATCACTATGATATGATATTTTCAGATCCTCTGGGAAAATTCTCAGTAGAGGAATAGCTGGTTTAAATGGGATTTCCAGTCCTAGCTTTCTAAGGAGTGTCGACATTGATTTCCATAATGGTTGCAGCAGTCTACATACCCACCAGCAGTGGAGAAAGGTTCCTTTTTCCTCACAGCCTCTCCAACATTTATTGTTGGTTGATTTCTTTATGATAGCCATTCTTTCTGGGGTGAGATGATATCTCAGTGTTGTTTTAATTTGCATTTCATGGATGGCTTGTGATGTGGAGCATTTTTTCATTTTTTATTCGTGTCTTTAATTTCATTCTCTGAGAAGTGTGTGTTCATGTTGGATGCCCATTTCTGGACTGAGTCTTTAAATTTCGGGGCCCTATATATTCTAGAGAACAGACCTTTGTCTGAGTACTTATTTGTCAAGACTTTTTCCAAAATTGCAGGTTGTCTTTTCACTTTGTTGGTAATTTCTTTTGACATGCGAAATCTTCTTAATAAGAGCAGGTCCCAGTTGTTAATTCTTTCAAGTGTTTCCCATGCGATTTGATTTTTTTCATGAACTCTTTGCCTACCCCTATGTCTTCAAGAGTTCCTCCTACTTTCTCTAGCAGAATATTTAGTGTCTCTGCTTTAATGTTTACATCTTTAATCCATTTTGACTTTAGCCTAGTGCATGGTGATAGACCTGGGTCATGTTTCAGTTTTTGGAATTGTAGAGAGCCAGGTTTCCCAGCACCATTTGTTAAAGAGACTCTCTATCTTCCAGTGAGTATGTTGGCTCCCTTTGTCAAAGATAAGTTGGCTGAATGTATTCGTAGAGGCCTCTGCATCTTCTAAACTATTCCATTCATCCTTAGGTCAATGTCATTGCCAACAGCAGGTTGTTTTTATCGCAGTGGCTTTGTAGTATAATTTCAAGTCAGGATTTGTAATGCGTCCTGCCTTGTCTTGGTTGCCAAGGATTGCTTTTGCTATTCTAGGTATTTTCTGGTTCCAAATATATTTTAGGAATGATTTCTCTAATCTGGGAGGTATGTTGGTGGTAGTTTGATCGGGATTGCATTAAATCTGTACAGCAATTTTTGGAGTATGGCCATCTTCACAATGTTGCCTCTTCCTATCCAGGAACAGGGAATATCTTTTCATTTTCTGAAATCCTCTACAATCTCTTTTCTCAGAGTACTGTAATTTTCTGTGAAAGGAACTTTGAATTCTTTAGTTAGATGAACTCCAAGGTATTTCATTTTCTGCTGTGCTATTGTAGAATGTATTGTTTTTATAATTTCCATCTCAGTATGTTTGTTGTCTGTGCAGAGGAATACTACTGACTTTTGGGTAATGACTTTGTATCCTGCTATGGTACTGAATTTTTGTATTAATTCCAGTAGCTTCTTGGTGGAGTTTTTTGGGTCTTTGAATAAAGTATCATGTCATCTGCAAATAATGATAATTTAACTTCTTTACCTATTCTTATTCATTTTATTTCTCACTCTTTTCTAATGGCTCTAGCTAATGATTCCAAACTATATTGAATAGGAGTGGTGATAGAGGACATCCTTGTCTTGAACTAGATCTGAGAGTAAAAGATGTTAGTTTACCCCAATTTCAAATTATGTTAGCCATTTTGTTGTCACAGATGGTTTTTTTTTATCAAATTGAAGTAGAGGTCTTCTATTCCAATTTTCTGTAGGACTTTGAACATGAATGAGTGCTTGACTTTGTCAAAAACCTTTTCTGCATCAATTGAGATGATCATGTGGTTTTTAGATTTCGCTCTATTGATGTATTTAATGACATTTATAGAATTTCGAATACTGACTCATCCTTGCATCCCTGGGATGAATCCTACTTGGTCATAGTGTATGATCTTCTTGATGATTTCCTGTATTCTATTTGTTAGTATTTTGTTGAGGATTTTGGCATCTATGTTCATAAGGGATATTGGCCTGTACTTCTCTTTCTTAGTTGTGTGTTTCCATGATTTTGGTATCAGTACAATATTGCCCCCAGGCATGATTTTGTGAGAACTATTTCCTTTAGAATTTCACTGAAGCATTTGAAAAGTGGTAGGGAGTATATCTTCTGTAAATTTCTTGTAGAATTCAGCTGTGAATCCATTCAGATCTGGACTTTTCTTTGTCAGCAGGCTTTTTATTACATTTCATATTTGATTGGCTGTTATTGTGTTATTTAGAGTTGTTACATCTTCTTGATTCAATTTTGGTAATTTGTACCTTTCTAGGAATCTGTCCATTTCATCTCTGTCTTCTATTCTGTGACCTTAAAGATTCTCAAACTAGCTATTGATGATCTTCTGGATTTCCACTGGGTCTGTGGTGATTTTACCCTTTTTATTCCTTATTGTAGTTGAATTTTTTCTTTCCTCTTTTTGATAAGTTTAGGTAGGGGCTTATCAATTTTATTTAGTCTTTCAAAGAGCCACCTTTTTGATTCATTAATTTTTTGAACTCTTTTCTTCATCTGAATTGAATAAATTTCTGATCTAATCTTTACGATTTCTTCCCATCTTTCGGCCATGGGCTTGGTTTTCTCTTCCTTTTCTAGATGTAGATGGTGCACCATTAGGATATTTATTTATTCCTGTTCTGTTTTCCTAATGTGTGAGTTCACAGCTATGAATTTTCCTCTGAGAACTGCTTTCAACGTATCCCATAAATTTCAATAAGTTGTGCTTGAATTTTCATTGAATTGTAGATATTTATGAGTTTCTTTTTTAATTTTCTCTGAGACCCATTGACTTCTGAGTAGCGTGTTGTTTAATTTTCATGTATTTAGGGTTTTTTCTGCTTTCTTTAGTCATTTGTTTCCAATTTCATTGCACTGTGTTAAGATAATATGCATGGAATAATTTCTGTTTTCTTGCATATACTTAAGCATGAACTATGGACCAGTATGTGGTCTACTTTAGAAAATGACCCATGTGCAGCTGAGAAAAATGTGTATTCAGATGTGTTTTTGTGAACACTCTGTATATGTCCACCAAGTCCATTTGTTTCAAGCTCTGGTTCAGTTCTGTTATTTCTTTGCTAAATTTTTGTCTGGTTGACCTATATTTTTTGCTATAAGGGGGGTTTTCAGGTCTCTTGTGAAGATTGTGGTGTTGTATATTAGATTTTTCATGTCCACGAAGATTTGCTTTATATAGTTGGGTGCTCCTGTGTTTGTTGTATACATATTTAAGTGTGTTACCTCTTCCTCTTGTATTTTTCCCCTAACTAGTATATAGTGGCCTTCTTTATTTCACTTGATCATTCTTGGTTTGAAGTTGAGACTGTCTGAGAATAGGATTGCTACCCCTGCTTTTTTCTGAGGTGCTGGGTCATGTAATATTTTGTTCCACCCTTTGACTTTCAGCCTATGAATATCTTTATGAGTTAAATGTGTTTCTTGTATACAGCATATTGTTGGATTTTGTTTCCTAAGCACTGTGCCATTCCATTTCTCTTAATTGGTGAATTGAGTCCATTTGCATTGATGGGTATAATTGAGATGTATTAACTTACAGTTGCCATGTTATTTACCTGTTGTCGTTTACTCCTTTTTCTCCTGTGTTTAATTGTTTATCATATTTAGTTGGTTGCTTCTGATCTCATTCGTGGAGTTTTGATCATTTTTGTCCCTCTCTAGAACATCTTTTGGGAGCCTGTGTAGGGTTGGCTTTGTCATCATGAAATTCTTTAGCTGCTTTTGTCATGTATGTCTTTCACTTCTTCATCATACTTGAAAGAGAGTTTTGCAGGTATAGTTATCTGGGCTGGAAATTGTTTTCATAGAGGACTTGAAGTACTCTGCTCCATGCTCTTCTTTTCTTCATGGTTTGTGAGGAGAAGTCAGCCATAATTATGATGAGTTTTCCTTTGAATGTGATCTGCTTCTTTTCTCTAGCTGTTTCAGTATATTGTACTTGTGCTGGATTTCTGGGAACTTGACTATTATATGCCTCACTGTGTTTTTAATTGGTTTGAAGTTACTTGGCATTCTGTATACTTCGGTTACCTGAATGTCAGATTATTTCCTCATATTTGGGAAGTTTTCTGCTATTACTTCTGCCCATATTCTTCTTGTGTCATTTGTATTGTCTTCTTTTTTCTCATTGATGGCTATTTGTCTCACATTGTTCATCTTTGCATCGTTTTGCCGGTGATGGATTATTTTTTCCTGCATCCTAGTTGTTTTTAAGAAATCCTTTCTTACTTTTTCACTAGCTGTACCAGCATCTTCTAGATCTGAAACTCTGTCTTCACTTTCACTGTAATGGTTTTGGAGGCTTGCTATTGAGATTCTAAGTTCTTCTGTATCTCTTTAACTCTGCTTCATGTGAACTATTTCCCTCTTGTATTGTTCATTCAACGAATCTGTCATATTTCTAATCTCCTCTATTTTTTTATCAATGTCTTTTTAGAAGCAGTTATTAATTCTTTTACTGCAGTTTTTTTCAGATTGGTTTTCCTGTCTTTGTTTCTGTGTGTGATTCTTTACTTCAGATGCTATGTATTCAGAGATTTCTTTTTTTATTTCAGAAACTAATTCTCTGAATTCCTCTATACCTTTCTGCTGTTGTTTCTTTACTTCTGATGCTGTTAATTCATACATTTCAGCTAAGCTAATGTCCTCTGCACTTGTTCTGGGTGGGCCTTAAGTTTCTCCCATATCTTTCTGTGTTTCATTTTTTACCTCAGTTGCTGTGTATTCAGAGATTTCTTTTTTATTTCAGGAATTAATTCTGCTCTGATATCCTCTATACATATCTGCTGTTGTTTCTTTATTTCTGATGCTGTTAATTCATATATTTCAGCTTAGCTAGTGTCCTCTGCACTTGTTCTGGGTATGCTCGAGTCCTTGGATTGCATTTTGCTCCTTGTCTATGTCACTTCCTATAGCACTGACCTCTGACCTTTTGTGTAGTGCTTTGGTTCAGTTATAATCTTAGTATGTACTG
Organism: Octodon degus; assembly: GCF_000260255.1. Taxonomy (NCBI): domain Eukaryota; kingdom Metazoa; phylum Chordata; class Mammalia; order Rodentia; family Octodontidae; genus Octodon; species Octodon degus. Next base: position 6,256,344 of record NW_004524747.1, read on the forward strand.
AAATTTGTTTGCAGATTCATTAAATTTGAATTTATGCAGTTATTCTTGGCTTGGTCTCGGTGTTGTGTTCAGCTTCTTCTTGCTGCAGCCCTTGAAATTGAACCTTTTTTGCCCCTCTGTCACAACAGTGAACCAGTGGTGCCCCTCTGTTGTGCTCCTGGCCCAGGGGGCACAGGGGAGTGCAGAAGCTCTCCCACACACTAGCTCGGCCTGGGCTCGGGCTGGATCTGGGGGTTTCGAGAGCATCGCAGAAGTTCTTATTCACTTGGTGGGCGTGGGGACAGGGGGCACCGGACAGGTGGAGGGGTTCTGAGGGCGTGGCAGTGGCTCTCACTCACTCGGCGTGCCTGTGTTTTGTTCTGGAGAGGTCCCGCGGGCTCAGGGAAGCTGGAAGCTCTCCCACACACTTGCTGTGCCTGTGCTGAGCTGGATCTGGGGGTCCCGAGAGAGTCGCAGAAGTTTTCACTCACTCCGCTGAGGTAGGATGGCTTTCATTTTCATCTCTGCACTGGAAGTGCTCTTTCAAAAGTTACCAGTTTCCTCTTATGTGTTCAGTCTTCTGGCCTCTTTTAAGCCTTTTATTTAATTAAGGAAGCTTTTGCAAGTGCATTAATGTTCTCATTCACTGGCAAAATACAAGAGGCTCAGTGTCTATTTCTGAGGAATAAGAAAAAACCCATGATGAGGAAACTTGTTCCTTAGAATGGCACCATAAAAAGAATGGTGGGGACAGGGGGAGTCTACGTGATTATTTTCCTTTCTGTGATTAAAAGTAAAATACCCATTCATTCTTTCCTTGATTTATTTGACATATACCACTAGGTGGCAAGCCAGTAATATTCAACTCTGTGGAGTTTGGGAGTTGGTTCTGGGGTTTGAACTTATGGACTTTGCATTAAGCTGTGTCTCAAGCCTTTTTTTATTTTTTAGGTCCAGACGGGCTTTTCTTAGTGATTAAATTGCCAAGTTTGAGCTTGTGATCCTCCTGTTTTAGCTTCCTAGAGTGCTGAGATTACAGGCAAGCACCATGATACCTCTTGCAACTCTCTGGGCTTTGGTAAGGCTTTTTAAAACACCTGAAATGACCAATTATTGGACAGACTTAAATTGTCTCAGTATCTGAGTTACCAGTACCAGATCAACTGTAGGCTCAGCAATCGGTTGCCACACCAACTTGCCACTCATTAAGAGTGATGCTAACTTATCTGCAAATAAATTTAAATGCCCTCCCTCTCAGATACAAAATTATCCATTTTATATCATTTAAAATACCACTAGAGTAAAATCAAGTGGAAAGAATTATCTGAATGAAATTTATTTGAAAACATGGACTGGCAAAGATAATTTAAGTTAATGTTAATAGCAGAACCTCTTGAAAGGAGGCCAAGGGGCTAACATAACATTTAAAAAATCTCTTTCATAATCCTGTCCATTTAGAAGGGGTAAGAGTACAGTATATTTGAAGGAGGTAAGGGGGACCTATGGCCTCCAGCCCTTTCTTTGAACTTCTGAGCTTATTAGCAAAGGGAATCAATATTCTGAAAGATTGCATTACAAGTTGCAAGGACTTGCACTCTTCATTCAATGTGATTATTTCCTACCCTCTAGCTGTCCTTAAGAAATTCTCCTAAACATGCTGTTCAAGCCTGATCAAATCACTAGCCAAGACTTATGATGTTGGACATGCTAGGAAACATTGGATTCATTAATCATGGGGTTACTAACAGATGCTAAGTACAGGCATCTTTGTTTTAAGATTTTTCTTTTACTGATCAACACAGAGAAGGTCCTGGGGTCTAGAAAAAAGGATGAAGCACATTTGGGAATGTGCAGTGCATGTAGATTTGGCCCACATTCAGGAACCAAATAAAAATGGGAATACAAAATAAAATGCAAAATGGAAATCCTGACATTGGCAGCTGTATTTGAGGAGTATTAAACATCTTAATTCTTGTAACAATCCTGAATACTTTAAAGATAAAGATAGCTACAATTAAAGGCCTGGCCTTTAAAATACACATAATGAGTGTACTCTGAGAATATAAAATCCTATGTTTCTTTTCCCAGGTAAGAATTAATTTCCAGAAATGATCCACAACTAGAATAACATTTATTTAATACCTCTAATTTAGAAGGTTTCAGTTCCTGGGAAATTTTCTCAGTAACAAAGAAGAAAATTCCTTTATTATCACATCAGTCTAATAAATCAGCTTGTTAGTCAGTTATGCCTACAAGAAATGCATTTATTAGAGTGTAATCTCTGTTATTAAGTACTGGGGAAATCACTATTAAGTTAGAAATCAGTGTCACTATTGACTTAGAAAATGAAACAACAAATCTTCCCAGATTTTTTTCTGCTCATCTCCAGGCATGTAGAGAAAAATGTGGAAAACCTTGACTTACAATCTAAGTACATGCATATCACTCATATAAAAGGAAGAAATAATGCCCAATAAATTTTGGTGTATTTTAATTGAAACTATATACATACAATTATGAAAAGTCTTGTATTACTGTATTTAGGAAAATGGTTTGAAATGTGATTAAGAGAATTACAGTGAAGAAATGACAAAACCTTTTACAAACTGAAGCTCAAAATGTGTCAGAATGGACTATCTATAGCAAAAATTGCCAAAACTGATGAACTGAAAAAAGTTATTTAATATTTGCTTTGTACAATGGAGATTAAGAAAAAGAATCACAGGTAACAATATATGTGTGCTTGCATGTTATTCACTGAATTGTTTAATTATTCTCATATGTTAAAGCAACTGATATGTAATGAATAATAGTTTAGAACTATTGAGGACTAAATGGGTTCCAAATGCTGTTTTATGTTTTGTGTCATTGAAACCTGATGACTCTTTGCTATGATTATTGTTACCGTACATATTCCCACTTTACAATGTTGTTATGGTTTATATCTAGTGTTCACAAAAATCTCCTGTGTGAGGTAGAGCTTAGTCAGAAGTGCCAAGTGACTGAGGACATGAGTTAGAATGACATATGATCCTCCCAAGGTCCTTCTTTTTTCTCTCTGCTTCCTGGTTGACCTTTGGTGAATAGCTGTCCTCTTCCATATCCTTTCATTATTCCATTTCTGCCTGGGAGCCAGCTGATCTTGGGCTGATCCCACTGAAACCATGAGACAAAATGAACCATTCCAAGTTTGTGATGTCAGAGATTTTACCCCAGTGTCAGGAAATTGATTAATACAATTATTTTTTTCCATAATTTTATTGAGAAACAAATAGCAATGAGATACTTTCAAACCAAATTGGTAGGACAGTTTCAATAATTAACACATTGCATACATTCTTCCTAGTGGTTAATTGCTGTACAAGATGCAGACATGATATCCTATTTACAAACACCATTAGAACAAATCCCTCTATTCATTAAGAGAATGTAACTATATATCTATCCTAACCACTTTGAATACACAGATACAAAATGGACATTCATCTGTATCCCCTTTTTTTGTTAAGTTCCTTTATTTGAACATTATAGGTGTGTAAACTCAGCAAAATATTCTAAAAGAGTCCAGTAGCCCATAATAATATTGGGTCTTCCTCTAAAACGAAATATAAGAAGTAAAGCCATGCTGTTATGTTGAGCTGTAGGCGACTCAGGTCAACAATTTCTAACTAATATAATTATTATCTATATTTAACAAAAAGGTTGCTAAGACCTATCAAAAAACTCACCCAGGTTTGACATAGTTAGAAAGCAGTGAAATTGGGATTCAAGCCTGTTATGGTTTGTGTGTAGTTGTCCCCCAAAGCCTCATGCAGTCTTGGGGCAAGGCAGCTTCTGGAGTTTGTGACTGATTACTGTGTGTGTGGATGCTGCACTTGCCCTGGGGCAGGTAATTTGCATTACAATGTAAAGTGGAAAGAGAAGCTAGCAGTTTGAGATGCTGCTACTCCTCTTCCTGTGCTCTTGCTCTTTGCCACCACCATGAAAGGTTGCTTTCTGCTATGTGCTGCTCTGCATTGGACCCAGATGAATATGGACAGAAACCTCCAGTAATTGTGAGCTAAATAAAACTTTCCTTCCTTCATTTTAGAGTGTCGGGTATTTGTCCCAGCAACAAGAGAAGAGTAACTAAGACAAAGCCCAAGTGGTCTGAGTCTATATTCATCATCACTTGCTAGGAGTAGGGGCTGCTGCTCTTCCCACTCTATCAAGGGAACCTTATAAATAAGTTAGGTAAAGTCTGTCTTCCTCCATCCGCCATGTATTGCAGAAAATTCCCATTATCTCTGTGGAGAAATTGAGGCTCACAAAGGAGATGTTAAAAGTTAAAGGACTATGGCTGCTGCCAGCATAAGAACTGGTAAATTGATCAGTCAAGCACAAGCAGGATATTCATAGTCTTTATTGCCAAAAGGACTAAGTAAATAAATAAACCCATTCATGTGTGCTTGGCATGTGGCCCCAGCTATAAAGATCTGCATGTCAGGTTATTTATGAGGCCTTGTGTTCAGGGAGTGAGGAGATGGCGAAGGTTTGGCCTTCAAGTCAGAGGGGCACAGTAAGTCTGGGGTCTCTGAGGAGAGAGGATTCTTGCCAGATGCATTTTTGTCTCTGGAGTGTGCTAATAATCTGTCTCAGCCAGAAGGCCAGCCCGATGCCAAGCTTCAGTGGGAGATGGCAGCTTAATCTCTGAGTTTAAATAAATTCTAAGATGTCTCTGTTCATTGCTCTGGCTCCAAGATTGATGTGTAAATGGGAGCAATGAAGAAGAGGAAAGGAAATTTGTGTGTGTGTGTGTGTGTGTGTGTGTGTGTGTGTGTGTGTGTAATAGAGAGGAAACCTTGATGCAGTTTAGTGGAGAGCACTTCTTATGAGCTTTCTCTTTTCTCCCATGCCACTCTCAGAGCCTCTCTCTCTAACTTGCTCTTCTTCTTTTGTCAAGTGGGAAATCTCAGAACCATTTCATAAGGAGAGGAAAATGAAATTACAATTGGAACAAATATTCTTTGTTAATTGTACCCACTTATCTTTGAGCATTCAGAGAAAAATGATAAAATGATAAGCCCTGAGCTTTAAATCTTTTTTATGAAATCATGCTGCTTTTTAAAAAAGGACACCATTATTTTTAGGTTTGTCATGTTTGTCTCACCATGATAAAGAGAACCATCTAATTCAAACTGAGGCGAGAGAACAGGCTCAGTGCAGCTGTCAAAGAGGCTTGGAAAAAGGAGAAAAAATAGTTTTCACATGCTGTTCCTTCTGTCTAAAATGCTCTTCCCCCCATTACTTGAGCGTGCAGCTCAATTATCACTTCTTTAGGAATGCACTCTCTACTTCTTCAAGGTCACAATCACCTGTTAACTCTTTTCAAAGAAGTTTGAAATTCTTGATATCACCTGTTAGAACTGTGATTTTTCTCCAAGCACGAAAAAATTTTTTTATTAATGTCTGTCTATCATATTAGACTGGAAATTTCATAGGGGCAGGTATTTTCTCTCTCACCTGCAAAATTCACAGTGGCCATATGATTCATGACACACATTAGGAACTCAGTAATGGCTCCCTGAATAAGTGAATGCTTATCAAACAACAACCAGCATATGACAGTATAATACTTTGCTATATTTCTTCTATTGAGAAATGTGGCATAAGAGATCAGCGTAGCTCTGGAATAAGACTGGGTTTAAATACTAGCTTACCATTTCCTATCTGTTTAACCTTCATAAAATTGCTGCTCTAGTTTCCTCATCTCTCAAAAAGGAGGAATAATTTTGTCTCCTCCTAATACTGTACTTGGAGCTAAATGAGTTAATATATGTAAAGTGCATGCTTGGCATACCTATCACATTCCCTCAGTAGGAACTACTGCATTAAAGCCCTGCTTCAGACTGTACTGCACAATTGTGTGCAGTTGCTGCTTACACAAATTATGTCTTCTGACATCAATGGCAGATATATGCCCCTGTGTTTTGATTCATATTCTTAGGGTCTGCTGCTTATCTCCCAATTGTGTTTTACTGTAGTACTTTATTTGATTCAACTAAGGCAGGCAGTGAGGAAGTTCTTTGCTTTTTCCAACTCATGTTTCACAAATTTCTGGAGTAGGATTAAGCATGAGAACAAAGCATAAAACCAGCAGCTTCCTAGGCTACCTGGCTTGCAGAGTGGTAAACAGAAAAACATGTCTTGAGTGTTTCATTTTCAAGTGACATGAAAATAAGTGGCCTGTTAACTACTAATTATGACATACATCACCCATGAGGGGCTTTAGCTTCTATAAGACTACCTCAGAGCCAGTTAGGTGCTTGCAAGTTTCAGTATATTGGCCATTACATTAGTCAATGAAGAGGAATCAAATAAAGCACGGGATTCCCATTTATTCAGTGCTGATATTATGAGCAAGCTTATGAGGCCTTGAAACAAACAGAGATTAGGAGGATGTTATGCCTCATGATTAGCCACACATGGACAAATGTGATGTCTATCCCATCCGTGAATGCCAAAAGTTCTTATCTTCTTGTCCTTTTGGGCACTGCTTATTGAAAAGGCTACTTTTTGCTTTTTTTTTTTCCAGAACCAGGGATTGAACTCAGGCCCTTGCACTTGCCAGGGAAGCACTTAGTCCACTGAGCCATCTCCCTTGCCCCTACTTTTTGCTTTCTTACACTCATATTGACTTTAGAAATTTCAGGATAAAGATTTGGTTTTCCAGAATCCCTGGGTATAGCAGCTTTAACTTTTATTTTTGGAGCCCCATGGTTTAAGCTCAGGTCCTGGAATGAGACAGGCTGGATTGAGTTCTAGTGCCATCACTTAGAGCTCTGTGACCTTGATCATTTCAGATATACTCTGTGTTCCAGGTTCCTGATTGGCAAAATGATCTCAGTCTTAAAGATTGTGTGAAGATTAAATAAATTATTACATGGAAAGAATTAGTATACTGCATCATATAGAGTAAATGGCCAAAATTATTAGTATTATAATTAAAATATGTTATTTGCATCTTTTTATATCCTCTTACATCATTTATTACTATATGATACCTGTGCATTAAAAATCATGCATACATTAATTTTTTTAGTCCTGTCATTCATGCTATAAAATAGGTAGTATTCTGTTATGCAAGTGAGAAAACCAAGGCTTTTAGAAATTAACTCATTTGCCAGTGGTCACAAATCCAGTGAGTAATAGAGCTTCTGTTGTTTGCCACTGCATAAGGAAGAAGAGGGAAGGCTCTAGGGAAGAGAGTGGGCTCACAAGATTCTAGGCAAGATGCTTGCTCTGCACTCAGGGCAGAGTGAGAAGGAAGTCCCAGAACTCTGGACAATTAGCCAATCCCAGCTCTGCAAAAAATGCAACTTGCCACTGGGATCTCCTCACATTGCACTTGTCACCAGGATGATTGGTCACAACACTATGTGGGCTCCTTTGTTCCCCAACTCTCTAGGAAGGAATTAAATGTATATTGTTTAGGAGGCAGTGTAGCCCAGTTTTGTGGTGTGTGTGTGTGTGTGTGTGTGTGTGTGTGTGTGAGAGAGAGAGAGAGAGAGAGAGAGAGAGAGAGAGAGAGAGCGAGAGCACTTACTTAATTCTCTAGGCCAATAATTTTTTTCAGTGTGGTCTGAGAAGCCAAAATGGCTTATGAGGCCGAATTTTCATAGCAATAGTAAAATGTTACTGGCCTATTTCACTTTCATTCTCTCAAGAATGTATAGTGAAGTTTTCTAGACGCTTCATGATGAGTGATCATGTTATTATTCTGATGGCTAATGGGATATGTGTTTGTATTTTCTAGGATTTAAGAATTTTCAGTTTTAAAGTCTTCCTATTCTCAACGGAGATTATATTTGCTTTGGCGAGACATTCGCTTCCTCAACCCTTTCGTTACTTCATACAATATGCAGTAACACAGTAGGTTACATCTTTTCTTGATTGTGTTTGAAAGTTTTTAAAATAGATACACCCTTTAAAAATATTTTATGTTGTCCTTATTTGAGTGGGAATCAATGTAAAAGAATATGTTTGTTTTTCAAAAAAAAAAGAATTTTCAGTTTTAATTTCTAATATGTTATGTACTGAAATACATGTATCCTACATAAGCAAAAGCTTCTTGTCAACCTTTATGATTTTTCTAATATAAAGAAACCTGGTGATAAAAAAATTGAGGATTAATGCGCTAGGCTTTAGTTTGCTATGTAGATTAGGAATGATAGTACAAACTTTAGGAACAATAAATAAGATAACTCAAGTAGAGCTCCTTGGTGAATGCCTTGTGTTTAGTAGATTCTCAATAAATAATTTTCAGTGGCATATTGGTATACTTTTTTTCAGGATTTACTGAGGGTCTATATCTAACCTCCTTGTTAACTGTAAAGTGAGCATTGGTAGATTTATCTTTTGTGAATAACATCTGTTATCATTTATTTGTGCAACTATCACAGTGCTAGATACAGTGCCACAGATGCATAAGAATTTTCAGTCAGAAGCCAGTCTCTACAGGATTCATATGTGAAATAACAGCACACCAGGTCAGGTGGAGTGCATGTGCAAAACACACAGTAAGGCAATTCTACACTTAGGTTCTATAGGATTTTGGAGAATAGAGGAAGTGATCCCAGATATTGAAGGAAGTTTGGCTGAGTGATATTTCTCCCTAGACATGTCCTAACAATACACTGTATTAATACATGCCTTCTCAAGGAGCCTACAAGGCCTATGTCAGGCTCTTAATATTTTCATTGGAAATGGGTCATTCTTAGTACTCAAGAATGCTTTGGTGCATGTTAACAAAGCAAATGTAAAATTCATAGTTTTAAATCTTGTTATCAGTGCATGCATGAATTTCAAGGCAGCTGACCTGCTTTCAAATCCTGATCTTTTTTTTATTTCTGTAGTAGCTATGACAGCTGAGGCATTTCCAGTAATCCTGTAGAGTCTAAGATCCTGATGTGTAAAGTGAGGTTGCTACTAATTACCAGCTCTGCCTAGACTTGGCTCTCAGTGTAAGGGGAGCAGGTGAGATCATGTAGGCGATGACACTTAGAACACGATAAAGTGCTAAGTGAATGTGCAATGTGCCACCGCATGGTCTTTTGCCTATTGCATCTCTACCCTCATGATGTTCTGAGACTGGTGGCATCTGCTTCAGAGAGGAAGCAAGCCTGGAATAGCCTGGGTATTTACGGAGGAAATTGGCAGAGTCTAAATTGTGAAACTCAGTGGTCTGCTCCAGATTATCCTGTTGAGCTCTTCACTCATGGGCACTAAATATACTTTCCACATTTAAAAAAATAGCTTTGTAGTTTTGTTCTATTATATAGCTTTTCACATTTTGTTGGGGGAAACTTAAGAATACTCCCATCCTCCCATACAAAGGACTGTTTCTTAACTTAGAATTATCCCCTTGGAGTTAGAGGTCATCTCTTACTTGTCAGTCACATGGCCTGAAAACAAGTTACTTCAAAATTATTGGCTTTTTGAATCCATTAAAAATTCTAGAATAACACTATTATTTCCAGGTACTAAAGGATTGTTTTGTGTGGATTGGGTGCTTCTAATAAACTAGAGATTAGTGGAAGAGTAGTGGGAGCCTGCCCTTCTAAGACTTGCACTCATAATGTGGCCCAAACATGACTAAACTGCTACTTCTGAGATGTGATTACGTTGGCATGCTTTAGAGCTGCTCCTCCTCCCCCTCCTTCCCCTTCTGCTCCTTCACCCATGCTTCCCCCTCCTTCCCCTCCTGTTCCTTCTCCCCTTTCTCCCCTCTCCTGCTCCCCCTTCTCCCCCCTCCTGCTCCCCCTCCCTTTCCTCCCCCTCCTGCTCTTTCTCCCCATCCCTCCTTTTCCTCCCCCTCCTTCTCCTTCTCCCCCACCCCTCCTCTTTCCCTCCTGCTCCCCTTCTCTTCCTCCCCCTCCTGCTGCTTCTCCCCCTATCCCTCCTTTTCCTCCCCTTTACTTCCCTCTCCTCCCTCTCCGCTCTCCATGACCTCATATGATTAACTTTACCTCTCTGAGATTTAGTTTCTGCATCTGTCAAAGAGCATAGCATGATTACCAAGACTATAAAGCTAATGGGTGGGTTGAAGGAGGAAATGTATGCACCAGGTTTGTCTTTGTACTTGACATATAATCAGCATTCAACAAGTGTGAGCTGTTCTTTTCATGATTATGACAGGTGCTGGTTATTGTGCAAGGAAACCATATCACCGACCTCTCGGGGCTCATAATCAGAATGAGATAAAATATAGAAATACAAACAATCCAAATGTGGGTGGGAGGGCCAGAGAGGTTTTTGCCAACCTAATGACTATTGCTAGTGGTGATTTCACTCTTTCCTTCCTACCCCCTCCTACCCAGACTGTTGACCTTATCACAGAACAAGGGATTCTATTAACTACTTAGAAAACTTTTTTTTCTTTCAGTGTGCATACTTTCAACCAGTATACATTCTGATTTGCTCTCATTTTTGGTACACAGAAAGGACTTCTTTCTCTTGACTGTGCAGCCAAAGGTTATTAGAGCATGCAAATATCCTCCCTGAAAATGTGTGTGTTGATATATATTATTTATTTCTGATTTATGTCATGAATATCTTAATGCTCTGAACAAGTTACTACCTGTTCAGTGGATGGCTATACACACTTTCAAGTAATTAAATATTTTTCTCCTTGATTTAATGAGTTGCAAGTTTTGTTCCTGTTGAAGCTTGAGTGTTTCATATGTGTACTTTAACCAGAACTGCAATGCAAATCAGGGGCGATTCACTCAGTTTTAAGGGAATGCTGTGCCATTCTTGCTCAGAAGAAATGACAAGCTATTTCCTAGTGATCTAACCCAGAAATTCTGCACCTAAGTTCTCTAAATCACAGAAATCACAAAAGATTAAGAAAACATCTGAATCTTGGAATTTTAAGACTCTTGGAGAATACTGCTTTTCCTCTCTTTTTTCATCCCAGTTTAGGAGAAAACTAAGTCTTGGGGAGAAAGGGCTTGAGGTATCAGGATGACATTCAGTCAGTGCCTCATGGTGGGTTGATTGGTAGAATTTGCTACAGAAGAATTTTTGGAATCATAAGAAAAAAGAGTGTGTTTCAGATTCTAGAGCCAAATTCAATCTCTTCACAGGTCTGAGTTTTGCAGGGTCAATTTGCATTGGCTGGTGTCCAGCAAGTTATTGTCACCTGCAAGATGGAAATGTCATGGTCCCCAAGGAAGATAATAGATTCTCATTTTGTGTTTTGGCTTTCACTACAGATGCCAGTAGCAGTGGCAGCAAGCAACACCACCTCTAACCAAATGAACATTTAATTGAACTTCACCTGATGGAGAGATGCATTGCTTTCCAGGCTAAATTCATTGCTTAACAGGGAGGTAGCTATCATGGTTCAATATACACTTAGTCCAAAAAAGTGCTAGGGAGCTTTTTAATATTTATGTGACAATAATTGATCTCTTACTGTCAAGTACTGCTAAAGACTTATCAGCTTGCTGTTTCAGCACCATATGTTGCAGCTTAGATGCACTCCATGTGTCCTTCTTGTGCCTTGGGGAGAGAAGGTTTGCAGTGGATCAGAATAGAAAATGGTATGGGCTTCTGCTCCTTACTTGTAGCTTTCAGGCCAATGAGTAGGTATGTAAGCTATGACTAGATAATAATGAGAGTGATTAAAGAAAACACTTATAAAGTGAAGCCTCTCTCCTTAATTGTTTCTTTTCCACATATGGAGCAAAAACAAGGAGTCCAATTAAGGGGGAGGTCCTCATAAATTCACCTTGCATTGTGTACAACTTATTTACAAAGGCAATTCTGTGAAATCTGAAAACCCACTCACAATTAAAAATTCTAACAATCTATATACCATTTGTTGTTTTGTAACGAGCCATGTGCTGATTTTCCTTGTCTTATTTCAGCAACAACAAAGTTTAGCATATATATACCATAAATCTCTCAGGAACCCAAGGAACAGGCTTTTAAAACTTTACATGAACCTGATTTCCATTAGAATGTTGCTATACGCATTAGTTCCTGTAACTAAGCTGCCTCTGGGAATCAGTGTGGGTCAAGGAGCCTGAAACATGATTGTAAGCATCCTGTCACCAGATGCACACAACACTGGTGTAGTATTTCTTTCTGTTGAGCTGAGATTGGCATGATTCTGTGTCCTTTGAAAGGTGACGGTTGCAGAAAATGGGGTTAAATAAGACAACTATTACATGACTGTGGTAATATTTATATTTTAGAAACATCTTGACATGATGAGTCTTAAAGAACTGAAATTCACAAATCTCTTCCAAGATACATACTGTGAAATCCATCATATGAGCTGTGAATATTTAAAAAAATATAAATGTAACAAAATCTTTGAAAATACTGGCTATGCCACCCAGATTACAATGTTTTTTCTTGGACATCACTGTGACATCTTTCTGGAGATAGATAATCTCTTTTTCTGTTTCTTCATTTGTTTGCTTGCTTTTTAGGGGGTTAGAAAGAGTATATGTTCAAAGTTGAGACTTGACTAGCATGAACATTTAAACATTTCTAAGATCAACTGATAAAGTTCTCACAGACATTTCTTGACATTCCAGAAACATGTTGTATTTGGTCATTATGGACCCCAGGGTAATAATGCCTGAATATCACTTAGATAAATTTTCAAATATTTGGAAATGCAAATGTCACAATGCAAGTGGATCATTTCCTACAGCTTCTCTAGATATCTTTTTTTTTCTTTTCCTCTTATTTTTATTCTCAATTGAGTAAAGTTTTCCTTTGTAATTCTGGGATGTAAATATTGAAATAAAACGAATTATTTTGAGGGGATTGTATTTGTTATTGTTTTTGGAGACAGTGTTCCTTTCTCTGTATGATCTAGACTGGCCTTAAACTTGCAATCTACATGCCTCAGCCCCTCCCCAGTGCTGGGAATATATATATATATATATATATATACTGCCATGTATCAATAATCATGTTTTATTCTTTTTTAAATGCTTGTTTATAAGCAGTTTCTAATTCATAATTTACCTTGGTCCTCAAAATACCTCTGGGACTGGAATTGATCATTCCTTTGCCCAGATGGGGAAATTCAGTAACGTTTTGGCTAATGCTTAAACTGTGAAGCATTTCTGTTTTCAAGGACATGTTATCAATAAGTTGAATGTGATGGAATTCTATTTTAATATTGCATCAGAGTTGTTGCTCATTTTTGACTCACTCCTGATTACATGTCTTCTCTATGCTGTTACAATTACTAATTATCTGGAGAAATTTACAAAGTAATTACTCAAGTGATGGACTGGTTCCACAAGAGAAATGCAAATCACTGAAAAGTTTTGCTCATAAGTGCATTAATAGAGTCATCTCAACAAAGACCATAACCCAGACTTGAAATCTTTCAGATAGTGTTGTATCTGTTCCCATCAAGATTATAAGGTGCATTGAAAGGAACAATTAATGTTTAAGTTTTTTTTTGATCAATTTAACATGCTTGTTTCGGGTAATCTGAATAACTACTTTGAAGACAACCATATGCAATATAACAACCATTGTTGAGTTCCTATCATCTTGGGTTTTTTTTTTTTTGACATTCTGTATTATTTCTAATGTTTTTATTGCTTTTCATTCTCTTTAAAATAAAACAAATTATAAGGTTTGTAGGGGTGACTATTTTAGAAAAAAAATGACTTACACCAGGAGTCTGCAAACATTTGTCAGTACAGGACCTTTTAGTAAATATTTTAGGCTTGGTTGCCCATCTCATCTTTTTTGCAGTTACTCAGCTCTGCTATAGTTGGCTGAGGGAAGCTAGAGATAATATGTAAAGGAATAGTCATAGCTATGTTCCAAGAAACTTTATTCATGGATGTTTCAATTAGAATTTTATATATTTTATGTGTTATGAATTTTTTTCTTTTGGGTTTTCTTTAACCACTTAAAAGTGTAAAACCCATTCTTATAGGTTATAAAAAAACTAAGTGGTTTCCTATGTTTCATTCAAAAGCTGGAGTTTGCTAACTTATGCCCATGCCTACCTCCTCTGTATATCAGGGTCAGCTGGGGAGCCTTCCAGAAATAATGATGCAAGGATTTGTCTCTTGAGGGTTTTGATTTGATTGTTCTTAATTTTTCCAAATCCTCAGATGATTCTAATATATAGCTATGGTTGAGAAGATGTGCTGATGTAGAAATTTCTAGAATAATATTTTCTAGCTCCTGACTGTTGCCAGGTACTTAGGCTAACATGCTCAGGTTCATTTGTTTGCTAATAAGCAGATAAAAGGGGGGCATTTCCTTTTTTTAATGCATTTAGTACAGGGGATACAGGGTCTACAGGGTTTCATTTTATAGATTGGACTCATAGTGATTCTCCTGTTTTCAGCCTCCCAATGCTGGGATTACAGGTGTGCACCACCATGCCCAGTCTCAATTACCATCTCAGTGTACTCTGGGGGTAGGGCAAGCACAGCACATGGGGATTGAACCCTGGACACGGTGCTGTGCCTAAGCAGGTGCTTTAGCCCTCTGAGATTTCAGGTTGGCCCAAGGGGACCATTTACTTTGGCTAAAAAATATTTATTCAAAGGTAGCTTGCAGGTGATGGAGGGGACCATTTTCCTCAAATCAACATCTCATCATGTTCATGTGGATAAGTGTCCTTTATAGTAAGGAATGGGTGGCGAGAGTGCAGAGAGATAATAATGCAGAGCTCCATGCTTCCTTTATCATTTCCAGCCTCTTTCAGCTTATTTTTCTCTTTCATTTGGAAAGAAAACAGGTCTTCTGCCTACTGGAGCAGCATTCACATATTCTGTTGTTTTGGGCTGAGAATAGGAGAGGGTTATTGGTTATATGCTCAGCAGGAAGAAGTTCAGAGATGTTGCTTATTTCTGAAAGAAAAAAATCTAAACTATAAGGTGCCACTTTGCAGTGCTGGTTACAAGTGAAGTGTTAGCTCAAATCTTTTGAAAATCATAGAGATGTAAACTTTAAGGCTTTCAACATGTTTCATGAGATAAAGATGATACTCAAAATAGATCTCTGAATCATTCCTAACAATACTTAATTTAACCAATGTGAAGATGCAGTGTACTGTAAGAGACAGAACATCACTGTAAGGTTCATGGGGACAAAAAAATGATAGTATAGAAAGTTTACTTCTATATGTGCATGCCCATGTCTATAAATTCATAGCTCTGGAAGGTCACACATTGACTAGATAAATGGAGTTACCTCTTGGGAGGGGACTACAAATGGAGTGTGGTGTCTGAGTTTATTATCTCACAGAGATGAACCCTCAAAATTTAAGGAGGAAAAGTGTACTTCAGTTCACCGTTATGGTCCGTAATTGAATGGCTCCAAGACGGAAGCAGCATGGTGGAAAGTTCGGCTTGGCTGAAGCAAAGCTGCTTGGGCAGGGCATCCAGGAAGCAGAGTAATGCCCAATGGATAAGTGCTGCCCATACCACGCTGGTCAGGAAGCAAAAAGAGAGACTGGGAGGGAAATATAACCTTCCAGGCCTCATCCCCACTGATTCTCTTCTAATCAGGCCTCATCTAGCAACACACTTGGCTCCCAAATTGATGGGTGGATGAATAGCGCTCCCGTCATCCATCACCTTCAGTAAGCCTGCCTCTGAGAGCATGGGAGTTGGGGAAGACCCTGTAAATCTGAAGCATAACAGATGTAGTAAAGAATAATTTGATTTTACCCTGCTCTGGTTCAAATCCAGATTGATCTACTTACCAGTATGTGCCCTTGGGCCTGATTTAGGCCTAATTTCCCATTAGCAAAAGTAGGAAAGTAACAACTCATAGGGTGTATCTGGAATTTAAGTTAGTTAGGTGATATATATATATATATATATCTGTATCTAGTTCAGTCACTAAACAATAGTCATTATCATTAACATAATTTAGAAAATATAAAGTATTATATTGGTAGTGTTGAATCTTTTTCCCTGCTTCTTTACAACTTAAGTGAGTAATTATGCCCTTTATAGTGATTATCACTCATCCTATCAGAATCCCTATAAGAAGAACTATGGCTTGAAAATGACCCTTTAGTGATGCTGCTGTGCATTCCAAACAGGGAGACACTCAGTTTAGGTGAATGCATTTGCATCAAATATAAATCAAAACTTTCTCTCATATAGTATGGCGTGGAATTCCTGGAAACGAGAACAAAGTGATGTAAGTATAGGACTGTATATAGCAAGAATCCACACAACTGATATCATACTATCCTGCTTCTCTGGTGTGCAAACAAAGTTTTGGAGAAAGATTAATTGTATACAACCAAATGAATAATGAACGATAATACTCTTTTGTACATGTATGAGGTACTCTGTAAAATACACTGAGTACCCAGTTTCCAACATTGTGAATGTTATAGTATCTGTCTGTCAGGGATCACTGAAAGAATGAAAAATGAACAATCTGTATATCACTGATGTTTTTATAGCCAGCATATTTACATTTTAGATTATGGCCAAGTTAAATGAATATTAAAATGGGTTTGTAATTTTCCCTGATTGGAGGAACTTTGGATATATTTGATGTATTTGATACTAATGAGAGATGCTAATGTGAGAAGAAAAAAAATTTTTTGATGACCTGTCAACCATATAATTTGGGTTTTTATGTATTTTGTACAGGGTCTCACTACACAGCTCAGACTCATAGGGATCCTCCTATCTCAGCCTCCCTTGTGCTGGGAGTACAGGAGTACAGCACCATGCCCAGTCTTTGTGGCCAGTTTAGTGCCCCCTGAGGCAGAGCTCACAAGGCCTGTGGTTCCAGGGACTGAACGCAGTCCCTGTGCATGCATAAGTAGGTGTTTAGCTAACTGAGCTGTATCTCTGGCCCTTATCAACCATACAATTAAAAGTGATTAAAAAAAGTTAAGAAAGGGGGGGGCTGGGAAGATGGCTCAGTGGAATAAACACTTCTCTGGCAAGTGCAAGGGCCTGAGTTCAATCCCTGGTTCCACCAAAAAAGAAAAAAAAAAAGTTTAAAACTGATCTATCTAAGAAAGTGGTGAAATAGCAGTAGTAGAGGATATAGATTTTGTAGTCTGTCCAAAATGTGGCAGCTTTACTAGAGAATTCAGGAGAAAGAATGAGAGGCCCTACACTTTAATGAAAGAATGCTTGCCTTTGTATCTGAAGACCCGTCTTTTGGTCCTGTTTATTACTGACTTTGGATTCATCATTTAACCGCCCTTGGCCTCATTTTTCTCCTTTATGATTTGATAACGCTGGACTCCAAGAGTTCAAAGGTCTTTTTGGTCTGAGTATTCTATTAATTGTTAATAGTCATATCGCAGAGCCATGGAGTTCTGCCTGGGGCCTTCCTTTGTGTCAATCATCTATGTTATGTAAAAGAGCAATAAAACTCTCCGATGAACTCTCACCCATTTGTGAAGCCAAATTAAGTTTTGAAATGTCATATGTAGATGGACTACTGAACAAAGGCCTTTTGATACATCTCTGTATTAGTCAGTGATGGTGAGCCTTGAGAATGTCTTCTGATATAGTCAGATGTGTTCCTTTCAAACTAACTTCAACAGAGCTTCCCTATCAGTTGTGATGCATAGAAGGTGATGGGAGCATTTACATCAGTTGTGCATATTTGTGAAGGAATTACACCTCAGCCCTCCTTTTCACTTCTTTCTTTTATTGTTATTTTTAAAAAGGGACTTAGTTCATGCTGTTGCTTGCTGAACAGTGATCACTGAGAGATGTCCTAAGGCCTCAGGCTAAGCATGATTTCTTTATTCATACTGTGTTGTCAGCCTTTCTGCTGGTCCGGTGGTCCTCAATTGTTAGGTGACTCTTTTTTTTTAGATTTCACAATAGGGCAATTTTTATTAATTATGGCACTGAACTTTTCCATTTTTATGTTTGTTTACTTTTCAGAGAAAAAGATGTATCTTTTTTCTCTTCAGTAGTCCTTTATCATTCTATAGCTGTCATATGACACTCTACTTCCTCAAAAAGTAGTTTAAAAAGCTCTCTAAAAGTCTCAGAATAAATGTCTGAAGTTGTTTATAAAAATGTAAATATGCCAACTTGTTAGAGTTATACCTATGCCAGGTAATTACAATGACAAGAAAGGAGTCCTTTGGGCTTTTTTAATGACTCAACTTTTTGACCTCTTTTGTTTTGTTTGCTTTTGTATAGTCAGAGTATTTTTTTTGTCTTTCCTAATTTCTTTTTTTCTGTTTTCCCCCCATAATTTTATTGATAAACAAACAACTATGAGACAGTTTCAAATCAAATTGGTAGGACAGTTTCAATAATTAGCACATTGCATACATTCTTCCTAGTGGTTAATTGCTGTACAAGAGCTCATGGAGGGAGGTGAAAATGGGGTTGTGTGTATATTTGGTAACATTCTCCACTAAGAGCTCTGTGTCTTACTAGGGATAAATATGAAGCAGCTTGAATGGGAGATTTGCTTTGCTTTAGGAAATGATTTTAATTGTTTAAAAGAGTTCAACTTTTGTGAATTATGAAAGTAAGCCTGATGAGTACAACAGAGGAAAGAGCGGTGGTAGTTTAGTGAAGAACAAATGTAATGTCTATCACATTACACATCATCATTGTATTCTACTATTTAGAACAATTGTGTGTTCCCATTGTATTAGAGGTTACTAAGTTCTTTTGAAATTCTGTACCAGTTTCATTGTCTGATGGTGCTTTTGTCTTTGTTCTTAATATTTGTTTTTGTTTCTTTCCCTTTTAAAATTTATAAAAGGAGTTAGTAGATTCATGGATTTACATACAGGATGTAAATTAATAACTAAACAGAAATTCTAATCCTTGCCTTAGACCACAAGTCTAGTGCTTCCTTAGAATGCTTTTAATCATAATCTGTACTCTTTCTAGGAGAAAGCCACAATGCTCACTCTGATTGGAAAGAGCTTGGTAGGTTTGGCCTGCCTATGTACAGACAATCAGGGAATACTGTAGAAAATTTAAAAATAAACCAACTCTGCATCAGTCTGCTTTTACTTATTATGATGTTTGAGAAATTGTAAACAATACCAATAAAATAATTTTCTCTGCAATATGAACAATTCACACTGATATTTCGTGGGAAGCAAGGTTTGTTGCCATATCTAGTGCTGTTTCCTTTTTTAAAAAATCATTTATTCATTAATTTACTTATTTAGTACAAGGTCTTGCTATGCAGTTCAGACTCATCCCAGCTTTCCCAGGGCTGGGATTATGGGTATGTGCCATTACATCTGGTTTAGGTGGCTGGCTTGGTGCCAGGGGCCAGCATCGCATGCCATATTGGGGATCAAATGCTGGTCCTTCTACTTGCCAGGCAGGTGCTTAGGCTGCTGAGCTGTCTCCATAGCCCTATAGTGCTATTTTCCAACCCCTGTCTTACTCTATCTTCAAATGGAGCCACAGATGCAGCATAAGTCCAAAAGCAAAGACAGGAAACCAGTCGTCAGGCTTTACACAGGAAAATCCCTGATCAATAGGGTATTGAATCAATTAGCAAGTGCTTATTGAACACGGATTCTGTGCTCAGCACTGGGCTGATAACTGGAGGAGGGGGTGTTAATCAAGCATGGTTCCTGCTTCAAGGAGCTCAAAGTTGCTTTGATAAGAATTATGAAGCATAAGTAAGTTCACACTTGGTGCAGCAAGTAATTAAGAGTGCTGTTTATAAATACATTAGATTATCAAACTTTGAACAATTTTTAATGTCACTGTGAGTTTATTTAACAAATCACATAGTCCCAAGCAAAAATGTACAGGTATTTATGCATTATTATTTTTCAAAATAATATAATCCAAATCCTGTTGATCAAAAAACCAGTTGTATGAATAAAATGACTTTAGGAATAAAAAGAGTGCTGTAGGGAAATTATGTATTCTCTAAGAGTTCATTTACTAATTCACTCAAAATTGGATCTGGGTTTGGATTTAAATCCTTTCTCCATAATTCTCTAGCTTTGTGATCTTGTATAAGGGACTTATTCTCTGCATCTCCATTTCCTCAACCATAAAAACATGGATGATAATAGTATTACAACAATGTTAAAATTTCTTTGATGATTAAATGAAATAGGAGGTGCTCAGTAGATTTTAGCTATTGCCCATTCACTAAACAGTGAGAATTTACTGTGTGCCATTCACTGTGCTAGCTGGAAATATGGTTGGTCCTCAGGGAGCTTCTGTGACCCATTTATCTTTACTACAGTTCAGGGCAATATAACACAGCACAGGCTCTGATGTCAGGCAATCTAGGCTCAAATATGAACTTCTGTCAATTCCTGCTTGTGTGATTTTAGGCAAATTATCTAGTCTCTGTCTTTCCTCAGCTATAAAACAGAGATAATAACAGTAGAGATTTTATTGGACTATTGTATACATTAGATGAATTGATAGTAAGACCAGGTTATAGAGGGAAAATAGGCAGACAGTACAAGGACCTACATGAACTGATATAAACCCCAGGAAAATAGACAAGAGGCAAAGGTCTAATGAAATTTATTCTCTTTGATAACAGTGACCTAGCAGCAGTAGCAACTTTGTAGTTTTGTTTCTGTGTGCTGAACCACCAGAATTGCCCTTCACCAAAGTAAACTCCCAAGTTCTACAAATCATACCTTCCAGTGACAAACTGCCTCATCTTGTGTGCCTGGCAAACTTGTCCATCAAAGTCTGCAGATAAACCCTATATACTGAGACATCTCTGTGGTGTCCTCCATTGGAGCCCTTCCTGCCAAGCTGGAGCTTTACTTTGTTTATTTTAATAAACTACAATCAGTTGGTTCCCCACTAGTGAGTCCATAGACTTCATTCTTTATGGTTTTCAGGACAGTAGCCCATATTGAGGCCAAAATTGGTAATAATAGACACTAAGTGCTTAAAATGCAGTCTTGAGAATACAGTGGTATGCATGAATTTTATTAGTTACCGTTTTTATAGTTTGTTCTTTCACAAGAACTAATAGAAAAACATTATTTTGTAGATTGATAGGAGATATTTAAATCAGTAGAAATTGTTAAGATGAGATAATCTTGGCATACAAAGGATTCAGAATGGTCCTCCCCTCCTACACACACATGCACATACACAATCTTTCCTATCAACCTTACTGCCCTGCAAAAAGGCCTGCGTGCCCAAACCATTAGTGTCATCTCCAATGGATTAGCATCCCATAGAAATTTCTGTTGTAATGGAGGTGCTCTATGACTGTTTTGTCCAGTTCAGTAACCATAAGATACATGTGGCTATTTCAACACAAAATACAACATTTTGATTGCATTTTGTTTAAGTTACTTTAAATTTAAACAACCACAGGTAGCATTTAGCAGCTACTATATAACATATGACATAACTAGATGCTGTAAGTAAATGTTTCTTTTCTTAAAGATATTGAAGATCTTTCAGGTATGACCCTTGAGGGAAATGCATAAATTTTTGTTCTTCTGTTTGTCCTCTGATTGTTACATATAGTCTTATTCTTAATATCTATGAAGTCTCAATATATGCTAAATAAAAATTATTGAAAAGTACAAAATATGAGTGTTTCCTGGTGTGTGTGTGTGTGTGTGTGTGTGTGGTGTTATTGGGGATCAAATCCAGGTGTATTCTATCACTAAGCTACATCCTTAATTCTTTTTTTTTGTGGGTTTAACTTGTTTATTTACTCAGCAATTGGCACAAGCAGTACACTTAGACCAGCAACAGTTCCATCATATGCTTCTTGGGTTGCAACATACCCTGCTTCTAATTTTAACAGCTACCACTTCACAATCTGCAAGAAGGCCCTCTGGTTATCAGGGTTAGATAGGCTATTTCAAGCCTCTAACACAGACC